>NC_133408.1:4312500-4612500 GCF_049350105.2 Macaca mulatta
GCTCCAACCTTCTAAGCCCATCTGCTGAGTCTGTTCCCTCCCCGAGTTCTGACAGTGAGGGAGTGGAGGCCGAGTTTGGGGGGCAAGTGATACCCCAGGGCAGGCTGAGGTGCCTGAGTGTCCATTTCCCGAGCGTGGCCCCTCCAGAGCGCGTCAGGATCCTTCCGGGTTGCTGCGAAGGGGTGGGCCCTGGAGGACCAGCAGACGAGGCTCTTCTAGGGCGAGTCAGTGTCCCATTTCACAGACGTGGAAACAGAGAGAAGCCAGAGCTCCACACTAGAACGTTGCCCAGACCCATGGCCCCCACGGCCAACCCTGGCTCCTCCCCAGAGTGGGGAGCCTTGGAGAAGAAGGGAGCGGTGCCCCCAGGGAGGATGGGAGGGCGACCCCCAGCCTTGAACCTTCTCACACCTGCCAGCGAGCCTGGCTCCTTGAGTCAAGGTGCCACTATCACAGCAACAGGGTCTCAAAGCCATCCTCAGGGTACAGGCTCCCCTCCCAGGCTGCTGGGGCCAGACCAGAGGCAGGGCTGCCTGTCCCTAGTTCTGCTGTGGAGGGAGTTGTGGCCCCAGGCCCTGATGGAACGCTCTGTCTGCTGCAGCTCGGAAGGGCCTGTTTCCTGAGACGTCCGTCACCCCCTAGGTGACCTCACCCCGGAAGCAACCCAGTCCTGCAACACCCAAGGCCTCACGTAGGGGGAGGAGGCAGGTTTCCAAGGGCACATGAGTGCCAGGCTGACAAATGCCCCTTCTTTCCCCCTTAACTTTGGACTCCACATGCACGCAGGGCCACATCCAGAAACCACACACCCCGCACACCACACCCACACTGGCTCCCAAACGCCCCTCCTTCCCCGGGCCCTTCCTTCAACATTACTCCTCCTCATGCCCAGGGCCCAGCCAAGGCTTCCTTTGCACATAGCCTTGGGGGTGCCCTGAGCAAGGTTCCAGGTCCAGGACCATCTTCCTGGAGGGGAGGGGGAGGCCTGACCCTTGATGTCAGAGCCACTGGTCCCCAGGAGGTGGCCACGGCATTTCCTGGACCCAGGTGAGAGTGCCTGGGGACCTTCAGGTGGTATCGCCTGGGTCATCAGCTGCCCCGAGAGTCTATTAATAGGTGAACCATTGACAGACACTGGGCATCAGGTCATCTGCCAGCAGCCACCAAGGATTGCCATGGAAACATCTAGAACAGAAACACAGGCTTTTCATGTTAGGATAGAGGCTGGGCTCTCGGAGTCAGAAGAGGTGGCCCCTCCCTGACCACCCCAAATGGATGTGTCCAAACCCGACCCCTAAAAGCAGAGGATGGCCAGGCATGGTGGCTCACACCTGTAATCCCAGCACTTTGCAAGGCCAAGGCAGGCGGATTGCCTGAGCTCAGGAGTTTGAGACCAGCCTGGGCAATATAATGAGACCCCGTCTCTACTAAAAAACAAACAAACAAAAATTAGCCAGGCATGGTGGCATGCCCCTGTAGTCCCGGCTACTTGGGAGGCCAAGGTGGGAGGATCACCTAAGCCCGGGAAGTCGAGGTTGCAGTGAGCTAAGATCATGCCACTGCACTCCAGCCTGGGTGACAGAGCAAGATCCTGTCTCAAAAAAAAAAAAAAAAAAAAAAAAGGAAGGAGCATATGGGGCTTTGGGGTAATTTTTGCAGGTTTCTTCAACAAATGCAATTACAGGGCACTCACTTTACCAAAAAATCAACGATTCACAGAATTTTCCCACAAAGGACCTACCGACCTTGCCCTTCACTCCATGGCCTGTGGTGTCTGACCCTGGCTTGCCTGACCAGTGCATGGCTGCGGCTCCCACCCCAAACTGCCTTCCTTTTAGCCCAGCGCATTTCTGGGCCTCAGTTTCTTCATCTTCAAAATGGGCTGGTATCTGTCCTGCCAACCTCAGAGGCTTCCTGAGAGGAACGTGTACAATGGCGTATGTGAAGCGTCCCCAAATGCAAGGGCACAGGAACTCAGGGACGTCATCCATACTTGTCATGGGTGCAACAGTGTCCCCCAAAACATGCGTCTAAGTTCCAAACCCCAGAACGTGGGCTGGTGACCTTATTTGGAAACAGAGTCTTTGCAGATGTAATTCAGTGAAGCTTCAAGGTGAGATCGTTCTGGATGACAGCGGGTCCTAAACCCAATGACCAATGACTGATGTCCTTTAAGGAGGGGAGAGGACACAGATGGGAGGGGAAGGCGGAGGCGGAGACTGGAGCTCACAGGTTTCCACCCACCGGGAAAGCTGGAGGAGGTAAGAACGTTCACCCCAGAGCCTCCAGAGGGAACACGGCCCGGTAGATACCTTGATTTTGGACTTCGTGCCTCACAGTGGATTTCTGTTGTTTTAAGCCAACCAGCTTGTGGTCATTTGTCACAGCAGCTGTGGGAAATTCCCCACAGCACTGCTGGATTCCAGCTGGCGCATTGCAGAAACACCCTTTCCGACAGCCACAGGCAGGGGCAGGCAGGAAGAGTGAGCGAGGGGGCTCAGGGGGAGAGCCGGGGCTCCCCGCCTGGCTGCTGGCACAGGCCACACGGCCGCAGGCCACTTACTTAATTGGGTTTCTCATTACCGAGCAGGTAAGAGCACCACGGCTGCCAGCAGGACCCCTGAGCCAGCTCCTGTGTGGAGTGCAGCCCAGCCCCGCACACCCAAAGGCCCAACACTTGGCCATTACCGGCCGTCAGAAATAAGCCGCCAGCTCCTCCGAGGGCAGCCGCTGCCTTTTATCACCACCAGAAAGCCACCGCCAGGGTCATCGCGGGGTCTCAGTGTTCCTGCGAAGGGCAGACGGGATTTGGGGTGTCCTGCCTTCCCACCCCCGTCCTCTAGGTCTGACGTGTCTTCCCCAGGGGCCCTCTGTCCCCTCAACAGTCAGCCATCCGCAATTCCGCGTCCAAGCCCTGCTTGGAGGCCCGCACTGCTCTGGAAAGCAACGTTTTCGAGCCAGGATGCTTTTGAAATTGATTTCTCTCACTCCTGGCGGAGGTAAAGGCACAGCACTCACAGGCTCCCGGGGGCAGACAGCTCCGCAGAATAACGAGCCACCCCCTCTCTTCACTGCTCCTCCCTCCCGGTGCCCTTGGGGTGTCCTTGAGCTGCTGCATGGCCCCTCCCTCATATCTGCCCTCCCTCATGCCATCTCTGACTTCAGAAGGTAATGAGGGGCTGCAGGTGGCCCGGGGAATGCCAGGGCCCGGGCAGCTCGATGTCAAAGGGGCTGCTGAGCGGCACAGGAGGGGGCTCCCCTAAGCTGGAGGGCGCAAAGGGTCTCTCACGGTCAAGCACAAATCAGACACAGAGGGCAGCCGCGCAATGAAGTAACCACCCGGGGCTGGGCCATGGCCGTGATAGTGGTGTGTGTGCGTTCCCATGGGCTGTGTGAGTGTACGTTTGTGTAGGTGTGCATGTGGGCATTTGTGCATGTGTAGGTGTTATGTGCTTCTGTGTGTCCGTATGTGTCCACATGTATTGTGTGACGTGCGTGTGTACATGTGTGTTTGTATTGTGTGTACATGTGTTTGTATGCTGCGTGTTTGTGTTGTGCATTGGTGTGCACATGTGTGAGGTGTGTGAGCATGTGTTTTGGGTGTTGTCCATGAGTGTGCATGTGTGTTGTGCATGGATGCACACTGTGAACATTGTGTTTCTATATGCATGTGTTGTGCACATGTGCACACTGTGTGTGTGCATGGATGCGTGTGTATCTTTCCTGCTGTTCTAATGGCAGCAGCCTGCACAGCAGGTTTGGGGCCCGCCCACCTTTCCTGCCCCTGCAAACTCAGTCCTCAGCCCAGGCTCTCAGAGGAAATGCCACAGAGCAGGGCCTTCCGGCCTCCCCAGCAGCCTGGGAGCTGACACTGACGCAGCCTTCGCCCGGCCCCTGTCAGCCTGTCAGCCTTCGCCCGGCCCCTGTCGCGGGTCCCTCCCCTGAAGGGAGACTCCTTTCCCAGCTCCCATCCTGGAGGCCAAGGGCAGAGCGGGAGGCAGGCGCCTGCCCTGCAGAGAGAAGGCCGCCCTGCCCCCAGCAAGCAGCTCCTCGTCCCTCAACCCGCTGCCTCTTCCTCCCAAGCTGGCACTGTCTGGCACCTGTGCCTGCATCTCTGTCTCGGCCCCCCTCAGACAGCCACATGCAGCCTTGGCTGGCAGGACCTCTGACCCTGGGACCCCAACACCGCGTCTGCTGGGGCTGCCTGCCAGGGACACTTCCCGCCCTGCCCCACGCCCAGGCCTCTGCGGATGTGGGCGGGCCCGGGGCTGTTCTTCGCAAGAGGCCTCCTAGGAAGCGCTGACCTGGGCCGGAAGCTGGGGGCTGACGTCATTCTGCACGGAGGAGGTCCCGCCAGAGCCCCCGGGGACCCCAGCGCAGCCCTGGCCTTCCGGACGGTGACACCCCCTTTTTCAAGTGATTTTATACACAAGCAAATGAAACCCCAAAACTGCTTATGGTAAAGAAACACCGCTGGCTTCCGGCACGGCTTTTGTGTCTTCCCATCTCAGTCTCCCCTGCTGGACACCAGCTCCCTGGGGGTCAGGGTGGGACTCCCACAGCTCGGCAGCACGCGGCCCACGGGCTCCCGGAGCCAGGCCCTCTGCGGATGTTTGCTGCCGCCGCTTCCCACTGTCTTGAAGGGTGAAGGTGACCTTTAAGGCTGATGTTCTGCAAGTCTCCTGCGGCCAAGGTCCCGGCGGCCAGGCAAGTCCTCTGCTGCCACCTGGTGGTGAGTGTGAGGCACGCTGCTGGTGATTGAAGGGAACTGGGGGCTGGAGGCTCCCTGCGGGCACTGCAGGAGTCTACCTGCTTCAGCCAACTGGCAAAGACGGGCATCGAATACTCGGAGGGGTCGGTAGATCTGCTTAAAGTCACCCAGCAGGTCACCAGCAGAAAGGAACCAGTGCCTCAGGCTTCCTCAGCGCCTCCCAGTTTTCATATTATGCATAACATTGCAGTAATCATCCGCCCAGCGGTGCTAAGTCCTGGCTTTGGAGTCAAACAGACAAGGTGCACCTGGCCCAAGCCCTCATCAGCTGGGGAACACCAGGCAGGTGACTCCATTTCTAAGCCTGGGTGTCCTCAGCTAACAATAGAAGCGGGCTACAGGCTGCTGTGGAGGCTGCGTGGAGATTGCCGTTACCAGCACAGCGGGCACAGGGCCTGGCATACAGCAGGTGCTCCATTAATGCTTTTCCTGCTGCTGCTCATAATGATGATGACAATGATACTGATGACAATGATGCCCAAGGTGAAAACGGGAGCAGAGGACAGCGTCCAGTGTCCCAAGCGGTGGGATGTGAGAGAGCCTCCCTGGAGATCTAGAAGCCGAGCCCCGAGACTGGAGAGGTAGCTTCCGGTGAGACTTCTCTCCCCCGCTGCCCCCACCTGAGGAGGCGCCGCTGTCCTGCAGCATCTCCCACTGCACCTGATCACAGGGCTCACCTGGAGGCACCAAAAGCCCAGCTCCCTGGACTCTGCCCCTCCAGACTCTACGTCAGTGGGTGTGAGCGGGGCCCAGGAGGCTGTATTTGCAATGCGCTGCAGGTGGTTCTCCCGGCCTGGCAGGCTTGAGAAGTACTGGCCAATCCCATCTTTGCACGACGGCCGTGTGCCCTGGAGTGAATGGGGCTGGACACTGGCGCGCAGAGCTCTCTGGGGAGTGTACCTTCAACCTGAATGCATACCAGGGAGCAGTGGGGCAGTCAGACCACAGGGGATAAGCAGGGGAGAGGTGATCAGAGCCTCGGCCCTCAGAAGACCAGGCGAGGGGGAGCGAGGCCCAGAGGGCAGAGAGCTGGCAGCGGCGCCCATGGGGAAGGCTGGTGTGCGTCCCAGGCCTGGCACCAGGTAGGCAGAGGTGAGCTTGGAAAGGTGGCAAGGGGAGCAGGCATCCTCCTGGCTTCAGAAGCTCTCCCAACAGCAGCCCATGGGACCCGTGGGGGTAGGAGCAGCCACCAGGGAGACTTGGCAGCTGCTCAGACTCCAGGAAAGTGGCTGGGCACCATGGCCAGAGCTGCACCCTGCATTAAAGCTCACATCCATGTGGCCTCCTGCCCTGGGGGGTGGGGGGGGAATCTGGCTGACTCACCTGTGACTCTGAAGGGGTCTTGGGTGCAGAGCAGCCCCAGGCCCCAGCACAGGCAGCTCCTGAGCCTGGGCCCGTTGAGATGACTTCAGGGTGGGAGCCCAGGTCTCCAGGCCTTGCCATTGGCTGGCTGGGGTCTTGCACAAGTCCCCGCTGAGCCCCTATCTCATCTGGACGAGGTGGTGATGAGGCTGCTGTCAGATGACTGTCAGCTTGGTGCCTGCAGGGAGTCGATGTGACCTTGACCTCACAGTAGCCATGGTGACAGTGAAATCACCTGGGCAGCTGTTGCAAGGAGGGTTGTTCCAGAATAGGCCCCAGGGCGGGAGGCGAGGAGACAGGGGCTGTGGCCAACCTGGGATGGAGCCACGCTCTGGGCCCTGTGTGGACAATCTCTCAGGCGTATCTAGCCTACCCCAGACCAGAGGCGAAGCAGCCCCAGGCCCCAGCCTTCCGTGCCCCTGAGTTTAAGAACCACCTGGGTGGGGAGTGACTGGAGATCCAAGGAAGGATGGCACCAGGTGGCCCCAGGAGGGGAGATGGGAGGGGTCACACTGCATGTCTTGGAGGCCAGATGAGATGAGAGCCCCGCCTACCCCCTCCAAGTCCTTCCTGAGCCTGTGCTGCTGGAAGATCCAACTGGGAGAGCAGAGGAGATGAGACAGCCCACCAGCCAGGGGAGTTCTGCCTGGGCTGGCCCCGGTGCTCCGTACGACTCTCCAAGGAGCCTGATCCAGTATCTGGTGAACTGCCCATGGGCCTTACAGACCCTGCCAAGGCCTAGCCAAAGGCTATTTCTTTGGGTCTGAATGCGTTGGTTCCTGCAGCTGCAACACCACAGCTGTAGCTCCAGCGGCAGACATGGCTTCTGGGTCCTGGAGGCCGGGAGTTCAAGGTCAAGGGCCAGTTCCTCTGGGGCCTCCTCCTTGGCTTGCAGACAGTGTCTCCTCCCTGTGCCCCCACGGAGTTGTCCCTCTGTATGTCTGTGTCCTCATCTCCTCTTCTTACAAGGACACCGGCCAGATTGGGCCAGGGCCCACCCCAGTGACATCACTTCAATTTAATCAAAGCCCCCACCTCCAAACACAATCAAATTCTGAGGCCCTGGGGGTAGAGCCCCATAGGATTTTCAGGGAGTCACCTTCCAGCCCCTAACAAGGTCCAGGCAGGACCTGCAGTCGAGCAAGGCTGCAGGCGTGAGTGACAGCTCCATCCACTGTGCAGCCGGTGGGACGGGACTCCGAGCTCCCAGATGTTGGGGTGGGCCCGCCCCCCTGCAATGGCTGCCAGGCTGTGCAGGACAAAGGTGTCTGCTCAGCTGGTCCGGGACAGACCCAGGAGGAGCAGGGAGCCCCAGACACCCCGATTTTCAAAAACATCCAGCCCCAGCCCCAAAGCACAGTGGGCCATTGTTGTTGCCAACCACAGGCACCCCCTTCTGTACAAATGGGGACTCAATGGCACAACAGCCGGGCAGGTCCTGCTGGAGGGAGGAGGAGGGGAGAGTCTAGGGGAGCCACTCCCAGGACTAAGAACACTTCACACCACAGCCCGGCCAGAGGAACAGAGAGAAAAGGGCACGGTGTGCTGAGGGGGGTGTGTGTGTCTGTGGTGTGTGTGGAGTGTGTGGTGTGTGGACTCTGTGGTGGGTGTGTGTGGAGTGTGTGCAGTGTGTGTGGAGTGTGTGGTGGGTGTGTGCATGGGGTGTATGGTGTGGTGTGGTGTGGTGTGTGTGGAGTGTGTGGAGTGTGTGGTATGTGTGTACAGTTTGTAGTGTGTGTGTGTGGTCTGTGTGGAGTGTGTGGTGTGTGTAGCATCTGTGGAGTATGAGGTGTGTGTGTGGAGTGTGTGGTGTATGGAGTGTGTGGTGTGTGTGGAGTGTGGGGTGTGTGGTGTGTGATGTGTGTGCAGTGTGTTGTGTATGGAGTGTGTGGTGTGTGGATTGTGTGTGGAGTATATTGTGTGTGGAGTGTGTGGTGTGTGTAGGGTGTGTGTGGAGTGTGTGGTGTGTGGAGTGTGTGGTGTGTGGTGTGGAGTATATGTGGTGTGTGTGGTGTGTGGAGTGTGTTGTGTGTGTGGAGTGTGTGGAGTATCTGTGGTGTGTGTTGTGTGTGGAGTGTGTGGAGTGTGTGGTTTGTGTGGTGTGTGTGGAGTGTGTGGTGTGTGGAGTGTGGTGTGTGTGGAGTGTGTGGTTTGTGTGGTGTTAAGTGTGTGGTGTGTGGAGTGGGTGGTGTGTGTGGAGTGTGCAGTGTGTGCTGTGTGCGGTATATGGAATGTGTGTTGTGGAGTGTGTGGCATGTGGTGTGTGTTGTATGTGGAGTGTGTGGTGTGTGTGGAGTGTGGTGTGTGTGGAGTGTGTGGTGTGTGTGGAGTGTGTGGAGTGTGTGTGTGGAGTGTGTGGTGTGTGTGGAGTATGCAGTGTGTGTGTGGAGTGTGTGGTGTGTGTGGTATGTGAGGAATGTGTGGTGTGTGTGTGGAGTGTGTGGTGTGCGGATTGTGTGGAGTGTGTGGAGTGCATTGTGTGTGGATTTTGTGGAGTGTGGGGTATGTGTGGAGTGTGTGTGTGGAGTGTGGGGTGTGTGGTGTGTGTGTGGAGTGTGTGGTGTGTGTGTGGAGTGTGTGGAATGTGTGGAGTGTGTGGTGTGTGTGGAATGTGTGGTGTGTGTGGAGTGTGTGGTGTGTGTGGAGTGTGTGGTGTGTGGATTGTGTGGAGTGTGTGGTGTGTGTGGAGTGTGTGGTGTGTGTGGAGTGTGTGGTGTGTGGATTGTGTGGAGTGTGTGGTGTGTGTGGAGTGTGTGGTGTGTGTGTGGTGTGTGTGGAGTGTGTGGTGTGTGTGTGGAGTGTGTGGAGTGTGAGGTGTGTGGTGTGTGGATTGTATGGAGTGTGTGGTGTGTGCGGAGTGTGTGGTATGTATGGAGTGTGTGGTGTGTGTGTGGAGTGTGTGGTGTGTGGATTGTATGGAGTGTGTGGTGTGTGTGTGGAGTGTGTGGTGTGTGTGTGGAGTTTATGGTGTGTGTGGAGTGTGTGGTGTGTGTGTAGAGTGTGTGGTGTGTGGATTATATGGAGTGTGTGGTGTGTGTGTGGAGTGTGTGGTGTGTGGTGTGTGTGTGTGGAGTGTGTGGTGTGTGTGTGGTGTGTGGATTGTCTGGAGTGTGTGGTGTGTGTGTGGAGTGTGTGGTGTGTGTGAAATGTGTAGTGTGTGGAGTGGTGTGTGGTGTGTGTGTGGAGTGTGTGGTGTGTGTGTAGAGTGTGTGGTGTGTGTGTGGTGTGTGTGTGGAGTGTGTGGTGTGTGGATTGTGTGGATTGTGTGGAGTGTGTGGTGTGTGGATTGTGTGGAGTGTGTGGTGTGTGTGTGGTGTGTATGTGGAGTGTGTGGTGTGTGGATTGTGTGGAGTGTGTGGTGTGTGTGTGGTGTGTATGTGGAGTGTGTGGTGTGTGTGTGGAGTATGTTGTGTGTGTGTGGTGTGTGGATTGTGTGGGGTGTGAGGTGTGTGGTGTGTGTGTGGAGTGTGTGGTGTGTGGATTGTGTGGAGTGTGTGGTGTGTGTGTGGATTGTGTGGAGTGTATGGTGTGTGTGTGGATTGTGTGCAGTGTGTGGTGTGTGTGTGGAGTGTGTGGTATGTGTGAAGTGTGTGTTGTGTGTGTGGAGTGTGGAGTGTGTGTGTGGAGTGTGTGGTGTGTGTGTGGAGTGTGTGGTGTGTGTGGAGTATGTGGTGTGTGTGTGGAGTGTGTGGTGTGTGGAGTGTGTGGAGTGTGTGGTGTGTGTGTGGAGTGTGTGGTGTGTGGTGTGTGGAGTGTGTGGTGTGTGTGTGGAGTGTGTGGTGTGTGGATTGTGTGGATTGGTGTGTGTGGAGTGTGTGTGTGGAGTGTGTGGTGTGTGTGTGGAATGTGTGGTGTGTGGTGTGTGTGTGGAGTGTGTGGAGTGTGTGGTGTGTGGATTGTGTGGAGTGTGTGGTGTGTGTGTGGAGTGTGTGGTGTGTGGAGTGTGTGGTGTGTGGATTGTGTGGAGTGTGTGGTGTGTGTATGGAGTGTGTGGTGTGTGGAGTGTGGTGTGTGGAGTGTGTGGTGTGTGGTGTGTGTGTGGAGTGTGGAGTGTGTGGAGTGTGTGGTGTGTGTGTGGAGTGTGTGGAGTGTGTGGTGTGTGTGTGGAGTGTGGAGTGTGTGGAGTGTGTGGTGTGTGTGTGGAGTGTGTGGAGTGTGTGGTGTGTGTGTGGAGTGTGTGGTGTGTGGAGTGTGTGGTGTGTGTGTGGTGTGTGGATTGTGTGGAGTGTGAGGTGTGACGTGTGTGGTGTGTGTGTGTGGAGTGTGTGGTGTGTGGATTGTGTGGAGTGTGTGGTGTGTGTGTGGATTGTGTGGAGGGTGTGGTGTGTGTGTGGAGTGTGTGATATGTGTGAAGTGTGTTTTGTGTGTGTGGAGTGTGTGGTGTGTGGAGTGTGTGGTGTGTGTGTGTGTGGTGTGTGGATTCTGTGGAGTGTGTGGTGTGTGTGTGGATTGTGTGGAGTGTGTGGTGTGTGTGTGGAGTGTGTGGTGTGTGTGAAGTGTGTTTTGTGTGTGTGGAGTGTGTGGTGTGTGTGAAGTGTGTTTTGTGTGTGTGGAGTGTGTGATGTGTGGAGTGTGTGGAGTGTGTGTGGAGTGTGTGGTGTGTGGATTGTGTGGAGTGTGTGGTGTGTGTGTGTGGAGTGTGGTATGTGTGAAGTGTGTTTTGTGTGTGTGGAGTGTGTGGTGTGTGTATGGAGTGTGTGGTGTGTGTGTGGAGTGTGTGGTGTGTGGACTGTGTGGAGTGTGTGGTGTGTGGACTGTGTGGAGTGTGTGGTGTGTGTGTGGAGTGTGTGGTGTGTGTGTGGAGTGTGTGGTGTGTGGACTGTGTGGAGTGTGTGGTGTGTGTGTGGAGTGTGTGGTGTGTGGACTGTGTGGAGTGTGTGGTGTGTGTGTGTGGAGTGTGTGGTGTGTGGACTGTGTGGAGTGTGTGGTGTGTGTGTGGAGTGTGTGGTGTGTGGACTGTGTGGAGTGTGTGGTGTGTGTGTGTGGAGTGTGTGGTGTGTGGACTGTGTGGAGTGTGTGGTGTGTGTGTGGAGTGTGTGGTGTGTGGACTGTGTGGAGTGTGTCGTGTGTGTGTGTGGAGTGTGTGGTATGTGTGAAGTGTGTGTTGTGTGTGTGGAGTGTGTAGTGTGTGTGTGGAGTGTGTGTTGTGTGTGTGGAGTGTGTGGTATGTGTGAAGTGTGTGTTGTGTGTGTGGAGTGTGTAGTGTGTGTGTGAAGTGTGTGTTGTGTGTGTGGAGTGTGTAGTGTGTGTGTGGAGTGTGTGGTGTGTGTGTGGAGTGTGTAGTGTGTGTGTGGATTGTGTGTTGTGTGTGTGGAGTGTGTGGTGTGTGTGGAGTGTGTAGTGTGTGTGTGGAGTGTGTGATGTGTGTGTGGAGTGTGTGGTGTGTGTGGAGTGTGTGGTGTGTGTGGGGTGTGTGGAGTGTGTGGTGTGTGGAGTGGTGTGTGTGGAGTGTGTGTGGAGTGTGTGGTGTGTGGATTGTGTGGAGTGGTGTGTGTGTGGAGTGTGTGGTGTGTGGAGTGTGTGGTGTGTGTGTGGAGTGTGGTGTGTGGATGGTGTGGAGTGGTGTGTGTGTGGAGTGTGTGGTGTGTGGTGTGTGGAGTGTGTGGTGTGTGTGTGGAGTGTGGTGTGTGGATTGTGTGGATTGTGTGGTGTGTGTGGAGTGTGTGGTGTGTGGTGTGTGTGTGGAGTGTGTGGTGTGTGGATTGTGTGGAGTGTGTGGTGTGTGGTGTGTGTGTGGAGTGTGGGGTGTGTGTGGAGTGTGGGGTGTGTGCGTGGAATGTGGTGTGTGTGTGTGGAGTGTGTGGTATGTGGATTGTGTGGGGAGTATGGTGTGTGTGTGGAGTGTGGTGTGTGGAGTGTGTAGTATGTGTGTGGAGTGTGGATTGTGTGGAGTGTGTGGTGTGTGGTGTGTGTGTGGAGTGTGGGGTGTGTGCGTGGAGTGTGGTGTATGTGTGTGGAGTGTGTGGTGTGTGGATTGTGTGGGGAGTATGGTGTGTGTGTGGAGTGTGTGGTGTGTGGAGTGTGTAGTCTGTGTGTGGAGTGTGTGGAGTGTGTGGAGTGTGTGGTGTGTGGAGTGTGTGGAGTGTGTGGTGTGTGGAGTGTGTGGTGTGTGGAATATGTGGAGTGTGTGGTTGTGTGCGGTTTGGTGGCTGTGGCACGGGCTGTCACTGGGCGTCACAATGGCCGCCCACTCTGATGCCTGTTGCTGACTTTTGGAAAGCCCGGGGTCGGTGCACGTGTTCTCCGTAGGTTCTCGCCCGGGTGGTGGTACGTGGTCGTCCTGCTGGTGCCGACAGGGTCCCGGTGCCTTCGGCCTCCAGGGTCGAGGGCGCTTTACTTGGCTGAGGGCGCTGGCAGGGCCCACCCGCCATGGCATCTGCTTGCACTGGGGTCCCCTCTGGCCCCCGGGATCCCCCTCAGCGAGCGCAGCAGGCAGCCAGGGCCCCCCAGGCCAAGTCTCCCTCCCCGTGGCGGGGTCTGGCGGGGTCCGGCGTGGCCGCCCAGTGTCTGGTCCCGGGAGGGGACAGAACGAGCTTCTGCCTCCAACTCGGGGCCACGATGGGTTGCCCAGGGGAAGCCGCCGAGTTCCAGACCCTCAAGAGCACGAGTGCCCTTAAAGCCCACCCCGAAGGCAGCAGGGCAGCCCCCGCAGACCCCTGAGAGAACAGGACGGCCCCGCAGACCCCCGAGAGAACAGGACGGCCCCGCAGAAGGAGGCCAGGGCAGGAGTCCGCCCCGGTGCCCGCGCGGACAGGGAAGGGAGCCCAGCCTCCCTCTATTCCCCGCAGCCCCTTCCAGGTCTCTCGCCGCCCCCAGCTCTCGGAAGCGCTCCCCAGTCCCTTTCCCATCAGAGGCTCTGCCCCCAAAACCCTCTCCTTCCTGCCCAGTGTGGAGGGAGGCGCTTGAGCTCGGAAGAAGGAAGGGACGCAGGCGACCCCGTCACTCCGAGGCCGCCGGGTCCAACACGAGCAGGAGACCCGATGTCCTCCCTCCGGGCGCCGCCCTCGTGCCCCTCCCGCCCCTCATGGAGACAGCACCAGCAGACGGCGGGTTGCTTGTGTCACCTGCTCTTTATTGACTGCCGCGGGCTTCGCTCTCATGGACGATCCTTGTCGCCAAGAGCGGCACTACATAGAGGGGTTGGAGGAAGATGGTCTGAGAGAAGAGGCCATGAGAGCCCAGACGCACAGAAGCCCCGGGAGGTGTGGGCAGGGCCCGCGGAGGAGGGAGGCTGCAGGTGTGTCGGGAGGCACCTGGCCGGAGGTCACCCCCTCCTTCCAGACCCTCAGCAGAGTTGAGGCGCCTGCACCCCAGGGGAGCCAGGCTGCTATCTAAAGGAGTGTGAGGTGCGGTCACTTCCGCCACTGGCCGGTGTCGGGGTCTGGGACACCCTGAGACCCTGAGCTCTCCTGGCTGCTCTCTCAAACCCTCATTCCATGTGAGAAGGTGGAAAGGAAAAACAGGGAAGCAAAGGCAGACAGACACCCCGCCCTCAGGGTACTCCCCGGATGATGGGCTGGGGCTGCAGGGGAGCCAGCCGAGGCGATGCCTGCTTAGGACGAGGGAGCGGAGCTGGGCTTCTCCTCCCGCGCCACGGGAATGGCTCGCTCATGGGTGGCGTCTAGGCCAGTCTGGATCTTGGGGCCAGAGAAGGTCAGCATGCCGTCGGCGGACAGGGAGCAAGAGAGGGCCGACTGGTCCACGTTGGACGGCAGGCGGTAGCGGCGGTGGAACTCACGGGAAATGTAGCCGTGGTCGTCCTGGAGAGGGTAGGGGGGCACAGTCAGAGGGGCCACTGTGCAGGTGGCTGCCTCGCCCCATGCCAGAGAAGCTGCTCCAGGCCCACCAACCGCAGAAGGTGGCCAGCCTGCAGGGGCTCTCACAGGGGCCGGGTGCAGCCAGCGCATCCCATGACCAGGTCCCCTGGGATTTATGGATTCACGCCCCTGCTTCTCTGGACCTCAGCCTGGCCTCGTGGCCACTTGCCGGGCTATTCCTTGCATGGGGTTGTGTCTTCATGCTCTGTGGCTTCACTCCAAAATCGCAGGATCATTCCGTACCAGGCCCTGCACCTCAGCCAGGCTTCCCCTTCCAGACCCCACAGGACTGCTCCAGCCCAGGTCTCTGCAGCCCCACCTAACGTGGCCAGACAACCCACGCGCTTCCATGTCCCCTGGACGCCCTAAGCCACAGACTCAGCTCCCTGGGCCGACCTCCTCCTCCACTGGGTGCAAAGACCAAGAGCTGGGAGCTCAGAAGCATTTTCCAGGCTGTGCTGGGGCTAAGTGGGGGCTTTACCCGGCCCAGGCGAGGGAGGGGCAGCACATGAGGAGGTCAGGGTCACCCCCCAGCACTGCCTTCTCCAGCCATTGAAAGAGGACCCCGGCCAAAAGAAACCCAGACTTTGGCTAAGAGTTCCACCTTCTGGCCCCTCTGCTCTCCAGTCCCCGCAGGACACTGTCCATCTGTGAGAGCCCGTGAGCTCTTCCCGGCTCTGCCAGGAGATGCAGGTCACCAGGGCCTCTATGTCCCGGCTCCCTCAACACCGCGGAGACCTGAGGCCTCCACCCAAGCAAGAGCGGGGCATCAGGGTGACTGTGGGGAGAAGCTGCCGTCCCACCTACCCAGTACTAGCTGTGGGACCCAGCAGGCTGAGGACCCCCTTGTTCCCCAACCGTGTCCTGGAATAATGAAGACACTGGTCCCAAAGAGCTGCTGTGAGGCGAGGGTGTCAATGCATGTAGAGTATTCCCAGCGGATGCAGCTATGCCGTCGGGGACTGGCCTTCCTCAGGTGGGGCTCATGTGAAGATGTACATTGGCTAGGAGGCGGCCACTAGGGGCACTCCCACTTCCTGGGGTTCTTTCTAAGACTACCCTGGCATCCAGGTGACAGGGATGGAGCTGGAGACGGCTGGGTGCAGCAACCCAGGAAAGGACCCTATCCTAGATCCCTGAGCCACATTCACTCGGAACGGTTACCTCTGTCACTAGGAGGGGCTGGCTGTGCTCAAGTGGGATGGCCCCTCCCTTGGGGAAAAGCCAGGCCTGATTCGGGGGCCCCCGGAGAGTGTCCCTCCCCCAGGGTTGAAGGCCTCGTGCAGGCGCGCAGGCCCGGTTGTGCCCGCCGTGACCCCCTTGTCCCCACCCCCACCTCGCCCCCCTCTCCCACCTCTCAGTGCCTGGGCTCACCTGGCGCTCGTTGTGCTTCCCGTGGATCTCCACAAAGTCATCCTGCACCTTCACAGTGAGGTCCTCTGGGGAGAAGTGCTTCACATCCAGGAAAATGACAAACTTGTCCCGGTCGGATCGAACCTGAAACCCAAACGTGCTATGTGGAGCTACCCAGAGGGTGCCGTCCCTGCTGCAGCTGGCAGAGACAGGGCGGGCCCCGGTTATCAGAACGGGGATGCTTCGGTCACCTGCCGGCCTCTTCTCCCACATGCCAAGTGGGGCAGAGCTTTTGGGGGCCTCTGACTGTCTCCTGGACGGACAGGCACAATCCTCGACCTGTCTCCAAACCCTCGGGCCAGCTGAGGGGCTGGATGCTACTGGTGGGCCGGCTGGTTTGTGCCTATGGTCAGGTGGCTGGTTATAGGTCGGTTGGCTGGTTATGGGCTAGTTGGCTACTGGTTATGGTAGGAGGGGTTGTTATGGATTGGTTGGCCCATTAGGCTCAATCGTCTGGCGAGTGATGCTTGGCTGGCTGGCTGGACTCAGCCTGTGGAATGAGGTCACTGCCCTTGGCGTCATGCTGTCTATAGAAGCAGCCGGAGCCTGCTGATAGCCTGCGCAGCTGCCTCTGCAAAAAGCACTTCCACACACTCCCCCTCACTGCCCTGGCTCAGCCTCAGCTCCCTGAGGCATTTTGCGCCCTGGCATTGATGCCTACTGCAGCAGCCCTGGGGAGGACCCTGTTTCTTAGGTGCTGGGTGGGATTCAGGCCCTCCAGAACTACAGACTCTGCACCGCTCACCCGTGGCTCAGAGAGGAGGCTTGGGGGGGCCCATTGCCTGTCCTTTTGGCCTTGGTAGGGCACCTGAGTAAACTTGCCAAGAGCTTTGCTGGCCGTGGGCAGGCCGAGCTCATGGGATGGGATACTAGGAACCTCCTGTTCTCTGGCTTTCAGGACTATGACCCCCACCTGCTCCCAGGCCTCCGGGACTCAGGAGACCAGCGGAACCCGGGAGCTGGCATTCGCCACCACACATGCCTGGATGCGTTGCTCTTGGGGTTTCCAGTATGTGGCTGGTGCCTTACAAAGCACACATGGGTCATGAGCTGATGGAGGAAAACAAGGGTGGGTTCAGGCTGCTCCCTTGTCCAACCTCTCCCCAGTGCCAGGGGAGGCTCTGCTGCGTGGCTGCAGTGGGGACACAGGCTCTCGCCCAGCCTCTGCAAGGGGATGAAGGGGCGAGGCCACCTGCCTGACGGAGCAAGACCAGAGTCCATGGCTCTCCACCCACCGAGGCCACCACCCTCTGAGCAGCGAGGAGAGGCCAGCACCACGGGCCACGTCTTACCTCAGAGATGCCAGAATCCAGCACGGTGCGGAAGAGGGACTGGCGGTAGTAGGGGCTGATGGTGGACGACAGGAAGGGCAGCAGGTCATACTCAAAAAGGCCCTCGCCGAAAAACTGGTCGAAAAGCCGACTGGGGTAGAAGGGCCCCAGAGTGCGCTTGAACCAGGGGTGCTGGATGGTCACGTCCATGTTCAGCTTTGGTACCACGGGGACCTGGAGGCTGGAAGAAGTCAGCGGGGCCTCTGGGCAGCGCAGTGTGGAGCTAGGGCTGAGCCCTCCCTATATATGCCACCAGCAGAATGGAGGCATTAAGGGATTTCTCTGGAAGGGCATGAGCTCATGAAGAAGGCTGCTCAGTCAGCAGAAATGTGGCTGGGACAAGTGCCCGCCCCCAGCCCCGGGAGGGGCTGCACGGACTGTCCCCGAGGCCTGGACTCAGCTGAGGCCCGCCTGGGCACCCTGGGGCTCCCGGGAGGGCAGACAACCCAAGGAGGAGCTCTGTGCCCCATACTCGCCTGGGGCAACAATGGAGCTTCTCATCTCCCAGTTAGTGGGCAGGGGCTACGTGCCAGGGGCCATGCTAGTTCTCTGCACACCTTGTCCTGCCTGGTGGTCCTCATGGTCTCCAGAGGAGAGAGAGCCCACACCCCTGTTAGACACAGGGGTTAGACACGTCGTCCTCAGTCTCACTGCGCCCAGGCAAGAATGCACTGTTTTCCAAAGCAGAGTGACTCTGTGAACCTCCGTTACGCTCACCACTTATAAAAAGTATGCATGCTTGTAAAAACTCCTGAAGAAGAAGCTGAAAGGTGCCATGATTCCAGCACCTGGGGGAGCCCTGTTGAGTTTCATGCTTGTCCTCCAGCAGTCTGCGTGCCTCCAACAGGAAGACAGGCTGGGCTGTGTGCAGATGAAAGCGCCAGGTGGTGAGCTTCCCTCTGTGGCCCACCCTGGACGCCCAGCCCCATGGCCATCGTCCCCTGTAACGCCTCGAGCTTCTGTGGCATGACCTGCCGTGGCTGTTAGGTTGGGCTGCTCCTGTCAGGGTGGCGACATGTCCCCACGTCCCCGCCACCCATGCGGTCCCGCCACCCACATGATCCTGTTATCCGCAAGTCCTGGTGATTATTTTGCTCCTCGACCCATGGCCCCTGTCCAGTTCTCACTGAGTGTCCAGGCACTCCCAGTTTTGTTTGTTCGTTTTTGAGATGGAGTCTTGCTCTGTCGCCCAGAGTGGCGCCCAGATCTGGCGCCCAGACCATGCAGAGGTTTCAGCTCACTGCAACCTCTGCCTCCCAGGTTCAAACAATTCTCCCACCCCAGCCTCCTGAGTAGCTGGGACTACAGGTGCCTGCCACCACACCTGGCTTTTTTTTTTTTTTTTTTTTTTTTGTATTTTTAGTAGAGATGGGGTTTCACTATGTGAAAACCCAGGCTGGTCTCAAACTCTTGACCTCAGATGATCCACCTGCCTTGGCCTCTCAAAGTGCTAGGATTACAGTCATGAGCCACTGCACCCAGCTCACTCCTAGTTTTAAGTCTTTTGATATTTTGGGGTAAACTTGCCCTGGGGAGCGTGGTCCTCCGCCACATCCCCCCCGCCAGGCTGGGAAGAGGCCGTGCCCCCTCTCCCAGGCTAGCTTTTCTAGTGTTCGGTCCAGGTTGTGGGAAGTTGCTTAGTCCTCTTTGGGCCTCCCAGTTCCTCCTCAGCCTCTAACAGATTCATGCGTGTGGAGTAAGCAAACACCCAGGACACTCCCGGGCTTTGCAAATTCATCTCCAGCCCATGTGCTCAGAAGGCCACAAAAGGTCAGACGCCCCAGTGTATAAGGATCAGACCTGACACATCCCAGGTGGGATCAGGGCTGAAAGCAGGGCTCCAAGGTGTGCTCCACGGGGCACCTCTGTCGTAAGCAGCACCCAGCACCAGACCCTTCCTTCTGCATTTACAGCACTGTCCGGGGACACAGGATCCCAAAAAATCTTGAAATGACAACTTTTGCCCTGCAAGTTTAGAATTCCAGAGAAGCGATTCCCTGAGGTGCCAAATTAAGGTGCAGATAGGAAACGCTGGGGGAGTGATGGGTGCCTCTCCCAAAAGCCTACCCCAGACCTCTGCCTGTGGGTCCTCAGAGCCACCCTGTGAAGCAGGTCCCAGCATCGTTCCCGCTTCATAGACCAGGAAACGGCAGCTTAGAAGGTTAAGCCGCATGCCCAGGTCACTTGGCTTAGAAGAAGGGAAGGAGGCTTAAAGCCACCTTTCCAGGCTGGGGGTCAACATCCAAGCAATGGCAGGGTCTGGGTGAGGCAGCGGGCAACCCCGCTGTGCTGGCCGCCTATTCCTGGGGCACAGGGAGGGGGAAGAAGAGGCCGCTGGGATGGAAGCCAGCATGCAGCTTGGCCCCGGGGAGGGTCGAGCCAGGCCAGGCGTGCGGTCAGTGCTGGGCGGAGCCATGCTGGAGTTTGCAGCAAAAGGAGAAGGCCATTGTCCTCATCCTGCCTTTATGTACAATGTTGACAGTTTGTCCACCACAATTTTTTTGCATTCATTTTTATTTATTTATTTATTTATTTATTTATTTATTTATTTATTTATTTTTGAGATGGAGTCTCGCTCTGTCGCCCAGGCTGGAATGCAGTGGCACAATCTCGGCTGACTACAACCTCTGCCTCCCAGGCTCAAGCAGTTCTCCTGCCTCAGCCTCCCCAGTAGCTGGGATTACAGGCACACACCACTACGCCCAGCTAATTTTTTTATTTTTAGTAGAGATGAGGTTTCACCATGTTGGCCAGGCTGGTCTCGAACTCCTGATCTCTGGTGATCCACCCACTTCGGCCTCCCAAAGTCATGGGATTACAGGCATGAGCCACCACATCCGACCCATTTTGATTTTTTTAAACATTGCATCTAAACATGATTTAAATACCAGAACACTGAGGGCAGTGTTTTTAGTGTCCCTGACATTTGGCAGGGAGGGAGGAGTGTGCTGTCCTTCACAGCAGGCCCTGCACATGGTCAGTCAAACAGCGGGGACTGCAGGCTGACGAGGTGGCTGAGGCATCAACCTGGGACTGGGCACCAGTCTGGTCCTATGACTGCACAGCTCTGGGCGCCGAGGATGGGGCAAGGTCCTTCAGACACGGGGCAGAGCGAGGTCCAGGCACTCACACCCGTTGTGCTCCTCACCACATGCCGTAGGGCCTGGCAGCTCAGAGGCCGTCGTGGGACGTCAAGGCTCCTGCCACAAGGTTGGCTGGACCTGCAGGGGCCTTCTGAATGAGCCAGGGCCTAAGTCTGCACAACAGAAGCAGGAAGTCCTGGACCAGGGGACAGGGAGGGCTCTAGGGTCCTAGGGGCCCTTTCAAACCCCGAGTTTAGGCGTTGTATTCGTGTCTTGTGGCTGATGTACCAATCACAGATTAGTGACTTAAAACAACCCAAATGTCTTATCTCACAGTTCTGGAGGCCACAAGTCTGAAATGTATCTCATTCAACTTAAATCGAGACACTGGCAGGGCTGGCTCCTCCTGGAGGCTCAGGGGAATCTGTTTCCTGCCTTCTCCGGCGTCTCAAGGCACCTGTGTTTCTTGACTCGTGGCCCCTCCTCCACCTTCGAAGGCAGTGGTGGGCAGTGAGTTCTCTCCCATCACATCCACCTGGCAGTTACTCTCCTGGCCCACCTGGATCATTCAGGATCACCCCCGCCACATCTCAAAGCCTGCTACTTTCAGGATCCTTCACCTCCACTCACTGGCCCGGAGCCTGCTGCGCACACATCCTCGCTCAATGTTCCACACTGGTCGAGTCCTATCTCTTAACGCTGTGTTAAACAGAGTCCCTGCTTTTGTGGAGCTGGGTAGAGACAAACAAGAAACAAATAAACAAGTACATGCAGGCTGAGGTCAGTGCATCCGCCGGCCAGAGCCCTGCCATTCGCCTGGATTCTGGGGAAACAGGACCCTTTTGCTCTGGACCTGGACTCCTGGCTTTGAAGATGCTGCCTCAAAGCCACAGTGTGCGGGCGGCGGGCAGGGGGAGGTGATGGCCAGTGCACTGAGGGATATGTCTGTGGAAAATGAAAAACCAGAATGAAACCAAAGACAAGTCAGTGTTCTCTTCCTGATTCCCAGCCACTGTCCGTGAAAATCACGTCAGCACAAAATACGCCTCCCCTTTTGCTGGGCTAAGTTCTAGCAATTGCTGCATTCATAGCAGTTGATTCTCGAGGTAGGGACGTTCTATAAAGCTGTGGTGAGTACTGAATTGGTGATGCCTGGACTGCTGAGCCATGGCTCCCAGGGGAGACACAGGGTTAGGGTCCTGTGAGCCTCTGGTCCCAATGTTCTCATCAGCCAAGCAATGCATCATCTGTCTTATGAGTGTTTCTGTGTAAAGATGCTTTACTGAGGCCAGGCATGGTGGCTCACGCCTGTCATCCCAGGACTTTGGGAGGCCAAGGCCGGTGGATCACCTGAGGTCAGGAGTTCAAGACCAGCCTGGCCAAAATGGTGAAACCCCATCTCTACTAAAAATACTAAAATTGGCCGGACGCGGTGGCTCAAGCCTGTAATCCCAGCACTTTGGGAGGCTGAGACGGGCGGATCACGAGGTCAGGAGATCAAGACCATCCTGGCTAACACAGTGAAACCCCGTCTCTACTAAAAAATACAAAAAACTAGCCGGGTGAGGTGGCGGGCGCCTGTAGTCCCAGCTACCCGGGAGGCTGAGGCAGGAGAATGGCATAAACCTGGGAGGCAGAGCTTGCAGTGAGCTGAGATCCGGCCACTGCACTCCAGCCTGGGTGACAGAGCGAGACTCTGTCTAAAAACAAAACAAAACAAAACAAAACAAAAATTAGCCAGACACGACGGTGCGTGACTGTCATCCCAGCTACTTGGGAGGCTGAGGCAGGAGAATAGCTTGAACCCGGGAGGCAGAGGTTGCAGTGAGCTGAGCTTGTGCCATTGCACCTCAGACTGGGCAACAGAATGAGACTCCGTTCCAAAAAAGAAAAAAAAAAAGATGCTTTACTGAATCTATAAACGTTGATTCACTAACACTGAACTCACGGCCAGCAGCCCTGTAGCTCAGCCTGAAGGAAGCTTCTCTAACACATGTTTCCTCTGTGAGACGCCCTGCAGCTTTTCTTACTTTTTGCAGTTTTGTGTGTTTTGCTCGTGATTTTGCTGTTTAAAGTGTCCCCAAGCAGAGCTGAAGAGTAACCAAACAGTAACCAAAACTGTCTTTGGGTTTCCATTTGTATGGCATATTTTTAGAAATCTTTTACTTTCAACCTATTTGTGTCTTTGAATCTAAAGTGTCTGTCATAGACAGCATATAATTAGATAATGTTTTGAATCTGTTTGGACAATTTCTGCATTTTGACTGAAGTGCTTAATCCACTTACTTAAAAATGCCTCCAAGCCCACAGCTCTTTAGCACTGGGCTTGAGGACGTTTTAAAAAGCAAAATCACAAACAAAACACAGGAAATGCAAAAATCGTGGCACTCAATAGACCTCAAAAAGGACACTGGCTGACCGCATGAGGCTGAAACAAGAGGGCATAGTGTTACCTTATTCACCCTCAGCCAGGAACGTGTAAGGAGACAGATGTCTCAGCACTGCACGCATCTGTGAATGACCAGGAAAACTCTGCAAGTATTGATTTGGGGGTCACAAATAAATTTTTTTGGTAATTTTTTTGTAGGGACGGGGTTTTGCTTGCTATGTTGCCCAGGTTGGTCTTGAACTCCTAGGCTCAAGCGATCCTCCCACCTTGGCCTCCAAAGGTGCTGGGATTACGTGCGTGAGCCACCGTGCCCAGCCTGCAAATAAATTTGACCAAGTAGGTGTCGTGGACTGAATTGAGTTCCCCCAAAATTCCTATGTTGAAGTAGTAACCCCAGGACCTCAGAATGTGACTGTATTTGGAGATAGGATCTCTCAGGAAATTAAGTTAAAAGGAGGTCATTTGGGTGAGCCCTGATGCGTGTGACTGGCATCCTTATAAGAAGAGGAAATCGGCCAGGCACGGTGGCTCATGCCTGTAATCTCAACACTTTGGGAGGCCGAGGCGGGTGGATCATGAGGTCAGGAGTTCAAGACCATCCTGAACAACATGGTGAAACCCCATCTCTACTAAAGTAAATACAAAAAAATAGCCAGGCGTGGTGGCGTGCACCTGTAGTCCCAGCCACTCAGAAGGCTGAGGCAGGGGAATCACTTGAACCCAGGAGATGGAGGTTGCAGTGAGCCGAGATCTTGCCATTGCACTCCAGCCTGGCGACAGTCTTGTTCTGTCTAAAAAAAAACGGGGGCGGGGGGGAGAAATCTGGACAAATTCCAAAAAGAGACACCAAGAACACGTGCACACAGAGGAAAGTCCACATGAGGGCACAGCAAGAAGAGGCCCGTCCGTCTGCAAGCAGAAGAAGGAGCCGGCCCCACTGACCCCGCGATCTTGGACTCCCAGGCTCCAGGACTGTGAGGCAACAAATGTCCATTGTTTAAGCCACCCGGTCTGTTGTCCCCGGCACACTGACATCGCAGGGAATTCCCAGATCTGGAACGCATGAGTCATGGGGAGAGACTATATTTCTGTAATCTTCACATTAGCACAGTTTTATTTCCTGCCCTTTTCTAAACACTTACTGAGTGGAAATTGTCCAGTGAACTGCCAGGCATGGGGCCACTCCCGACACTGCAGACGCAGCCACCTGCATTTGCTTGGAGCGGCTTTGAAGGCCGGGTGCAGGTGCACTGGGGGAGGGGTGCTTATCTCCAGCCCCGTGGTTCAACATATTTCTGTGCCTAAACGAGAAATTTCACATAACAACAATAGCACTCATAGCTGGGCGCGGTGGCTCAGGCCTGTAATCCCAGCACTTTGGGAGGCTGAGGCGGGCAGAGGTCAGGAGATCGAGACCATCCTGGCTAACCCGGCGAAACTCCGTCTCTACTAAAAAAATACAAAAACTTAGCCAGGTGCAGTGGCGGGCGCCTGTAGTCCCAGCTACTCGGGAGGCTGAGGTAGAAGAATGGCATGAATCAGGGAGGCGGAACTTGAAGTGAGCCGAGATCGTGCCTCTGCACTCCAGCCCGGGCAACAGAGCGAGACTCCGTCTAAGAAAAAAAAAAAAAAAAAAAGGCAACAACAACAGCACTCACAAAGAAACCGAGCTGGAATTATTTCAGTTCTGTCATTCTGCATGACCTCTTGGTGTTTTCATTCTGTGTTTCAAATGTAAGACTGTGAAACCGGAGCACAAACGGAGGTGTGGTGCTGAAGTTGAGATGTTAGCTCATGCATGAAAGAATTGGCTGCTTTTGAATATCTTTAACATTGAAATGCATTCTTTTTTCTGTTAATTGCTTTAAAGAATGAATCAAGAAAATCATGATTATCCATGATTATTACATAACTATCCTGAAAATAATTTTTCAGTATGGAGGATGGAATATTCAAAACCGTGACTCACTCTGGTGTCAAATACCCTGGGGCACCACCGGCCTGGGGCGCCTCAAGCTCCTTGCTGGCGTCCAGCGGCCTCTGGCAGCTCTCCAAGTGTGAGCGGACCAAGGCTGCTTGGGGAGGCCTGGAGCCCTTTGGCTCTGCCCTCAGTCTGCCTCTGAGCCAAAACCTGCAGCCGGCCTTGTCACCAGCAACGCTGGGACCGAAGGTAGAGAGGATGTAGGAAACAAGGGTCCCCGCCAGGAGGTCTGAAGAGTGAGGTGAGCTTCTTCCTGTGCCTCCCACACCACTGCCCAGTGGCACAGGGCTCCCTGGGGCCTGCCTGGGACAGCCTGCGGGAGCCCGACCCCAGTACACAGGCCCCAGGCTGGTGTGAGCTGGGTCAGGGGAAGGTCTGCCTGGGGACGGGAAGGATCGCGGAGAGAGAGGTCTGCCCAGTAGGCCCCAAGGCCCCTTCCCAGAAGACGCTGACCTCTCCAGGCAGCCTGGCACGGAAGCCAAGGGCCGCGAGTCGAGTGTCTGCCTCCCAGGCCAGGGCTGGAAAGGGTAAGAACAAGGCTGGTCCTGCAGCCTCCCACCTGGGGAGGGCACGGGGGTAGGCAAACAGCTCAGCCCCGCGGGCACACTGGGGTCTGTGCAAACACAGTCACCCTGGGCACGAGCGGCCCTTCCTCACTGGACGTCCCTGGGCACGAGCGGCCCTTCCTCACAGGACGTCCTTAAGCACGGACAGCTCTTCCTCACTGGATGTATCTTGGTTTTCCTGGCCTCTTGGAGCATCACCGTCACCCCTGCCTGTGCCCTGGACCGAGACCCTGGCGAGCGTGACCAGCCCAGGGCAGGCCCAGCCAGAGCGCCCAGTGGGCCCCAAAGGACCCGCCTTGGGTTGAGGGGCTGTGGGAGGGGGTCACTGCAGTTTCCAGAGGAGGCTGAGGGCGGGGGGTGACTGAAGAGACTGTGAGGGGACTCGGGCATCATCCAAGGTGCCAGTGCCCACCTGGGGTCTCGGTGGCCACAGGGAGAATGCGGGCCGAGTGCCACCACGCGGCTCCATCCGGCCTGACCCTCGGTCCCAGCCCCGCCCAGGGCCACTGCTGCTGGGCCCCCCACACAGATGCAGGGACTGCGCAGGCGGCAGGGTCGGGGACGCAACCTCCACACGGGCCCCATCTAGGCCATCTGTACCCTGGCAAGGGAGGCGCCAGCCCAGCATGCCTGGCTCAGCGCAGTGCCAGCACAGGCCCCACCCTCACCCCCCGGGGAAGAAAAAGTAAGACTTTGCCAGAGATCAGAGAAAGAAAAGCCACGTGCCTCCCACAGCTGAGCACGGCGATGGGCAGGGCTGGCCCCTGGGCCCACCAGTCCTCGCGGGGGCCGTCCCACCTGGGAGAGGCCTCAAGGCCATTGGCTGCCTCGGCAGGACCTGCAGCCGAGTGGGACCTGCAGCCGGGGCCTCAGGCCTGTCGCAGGTGTGGAGCCGGCTGCCTGAGGACGCTCTGCAGGGTGGGCAGCGCTGGGGATGGCAGGGGGACCGTCCCTCCCGGCCCAGGGGCTGGGCAGGACCCAGTGTGGGCTGCACGGGGCTCCTGAGTGTAGAGAAGGGGCGGGAGGCCAAGGGAAGAGAGGGACAGATGTGTGGGAGCTGGGGTGCGAGGGCAGGGCTCCAACCGGTCTGGGAGCATGTGCAGGGGTGTGGTGTATATTTGATATGTGTGGTGTGTGGGGTGTGTGTGTGTGATGTGTGTGGTATGTGGTGTGTGTGGTGTTTATGTGGTGTGTGGGGTGTGTGTGTGGTGTGTGGTGTATATGTGATGTGTGATGTGAGTGATGTTTGTGTAGTGTTTATGTGATGTGTGGGGTGTGTAGAATGTGTGTGTGGTATATGTGTGGTGTGTGATGTTTCTGTGATGAGTGTGGTGTGTGGTGTGTGTGGTGTGTCTGTGATGTGTGTGATGTGTGTGTGGTATATGATGTATGTGCAGTGTGGTGTGTGTGTCGTTTATCTGTGATGTGTGTCTGTATGGTGTGTGTGACGTGTGTGTCGTGTATCTGGTGTGATGTATGTGGGGTGTGTGTGGTGTGTGTGTGGTTTGTGGTGTGTTCTGTGTGGTGTGTGTGATGTGTGTGTTGTATATGTGGTGTGGGGTGTGTGTGTGGTATATCTGTGGTGTGTGGGGTGTGTGTGATGTATGTGCTGTGTGTCCGTGGTGTGTGTGCCTGGGGGTGTGTAAGCCACTGTCTCGGAGATCGTTTTCCTCGAATGTCTCTGCAGATGGAACCTGTCGGGAGGTTTTTCCCGGCCTCTGCGATGGCTCCTCCGCTCCCCGCATTGTTTCCGCGGCCCAGCTTAAGCCTGTCCTCAGCGATTTGCCGCTCCGCTGCACCCGAGCTCAATGCCAGCCCCTCACACAAAGGCGACATTCACTTCATCTAAAGGATTCCCATAACGCCAGCAGTCTGCCCCACAAAGGCCGGTGCTGCAATTTTCCACTCCAGGGCCCCGCGGGGCTCACACACAAATCCGCCTGTGTAGGGCGGATGCAGCTTTGTTGCGGCTCAGCAGGGAATGTGCCTGAGCTAAGCCCTCGCCCTGCTTCCCCTCGAGGTCAGCAGGTTAGACAGGATGGTCCCCCGCAGACCCCCGAGCCGTCCTCAGAGTGGAACATGGGGCCAGCCATGCCCCGCCAGCCCCTTCTAGAACAAAGCCGGCAGGCAGAGTGTGCCACAGACCCCCGAGGCCCTCCAAGGCTGGAGTTAGGTTGGGGAGAGGATCCTCTTTGGGGGGTTGAGAGATAATTGTGTCCCACAGCACACACTGGGCGCTCACCACTGCCAGAACGTGCAGGTCATGGTGACGGGGACAGAGCCAGTGATGCCCCGCCCTTCCCCTGCCAACCAGCCCTTAATGTGCCCATCACTGGGTGTCACTTTTACAGTGGCGGCAAATGCTACTTCATTGAGTTTATTTTTATCATGAAAATTTTTACACTGTCTCAAAAGTAGAGACCACGGAACAATGAGCCCTTCACATACTCATCAGCCAGATCCAACAATTAGGAGGATTTTGCCCCCGCTTCCCGCTTCTCTTGGTTTTTTCTTTACTGGAGTATTTTAAAGCAAAGCGCAGACGCCACGTCATTTCACCCCCGCACACTTCAGTTGCCTCTCTTACAAATCTAACATTTCTTTATATAAGCGCAAATTCCCTCTCATGTTTGACAGGATTCCTAACAATGTCTTGATGTCATCTAAAACCTAGTCCCTCGTCAGATAACCCTGATTGTCTCAAACATGTTCTTTTACAGTTGATGTGTCTGAATCATGACCCAAAAAGAAGGTGCTCGCTGCTCTGCTTGTTACGTAGATATCATTTTCTCTGAAATTGCTTCTGCGTTACTGAAAAGGTCATACATCTTCTTCTCTTTTAATATGTTAATACAAAGAACTTTATGAATCAGTTGTCTAATTAAACCAATCTCACATGACTGTAACCAACCCAGCTTAGTTACTATCTTAGCTCGGGTTTCCAAGAAGAGGGAGCCTGGGGAGACGTCTGGGTGTGGATGCTTTGTTGGGAGGTACAACCCCAGGGAAGTGAAAGGGAGGTGAAGAAGGGAGGGAGAGTACTTTGCAGAACTGGCTCTTTTCATCTCCAGGTGGCCAAATCTGCTCCAAAGGATGATGGCCTCCCTCACCCCGTCCCCAACTTTCTGATGTGTCTTTCTGGCCCCTTCAGGGAACCATGTGGCGGAGTCCTTGGGATCGGGGCAGCTCAGCCTGAGGCTCCCACCAGGATGGGTGGGGGCACCCCAGGAGCGCTAGACGGGACAGTGGGTTCAGCTCTGTTACGGTCAGGATTTTCCACCCATGCTCTGAATGCAGCTGGCCTGTAAATCTCTCTTGTATTGTCCTTATCTGGTTTTGATACCAAGGTTATAACTGCCTTATAAAACGGGGGGTGGGCCGGGCGCAGTGGCTCACCCCTGTAATCCCAGCACTTTGGGAGGCTGAGGAGGGTGGATGGCTTGAGCACAGGAGTTTGAGACCAGCCTGGGCAACATGGCGAAACCCCACCTTTACAAAAAATACAAAAATTAAATGGATGTGATGGCACGCACCTGTAATCCCAGCTACTCAGGAGGCTGAGGTGGGACGATGACTTGAGCCCAGGAGGCAGAGGTTACAGTGAGCAGAGATTGCACCACTGCACTCCAGCCTGGGCAACAGAACCAGACCCTGTCTCAAATAAAAATAAACAAACAAAATGGGAGGAGAGGGAAGCATGTTTTCTAATTTTCTTTTCTTTGGAAGAGTTTCTATAAAATTGAAACTGTTCTTACTTGTTGGTAAAACTCACCAGTTAACATCTGGGAAAGTTATTTTCTATTTGGGGCTTTTTATTTCCTACTGATTCCATTTTTTAATGGCTATAGGACTTCTGGTTTTTAGAAAATCCTCCTTCGTGTAGGTATCACACTCACGAGCATGCAGCATCCCCCGGGGTGCTCGGATCCCTTGGTGATCTCCTCCGGCCTCGAGATCATGGTGGGCAGTTTGTTCTTTTTCTCATCCCTCTTCTTGTTGATTTGTCTCCACCTTTTTCTTGATTAATTGGGGTGGTTTATCAAATGTATTAGATTTTGGCTTCATTGATTCTCTCTATTGTATGTCGTTTTTTATTTCATTCATTTCTGCTCATATCTTCTTTTTTTTTTTTTTTTTTTTTTTGACATGGAGTCTCCCTCTGTCACCCAGGCTGGAGTGCAGTGGTACAATCTCGGCTCACTGCAACCTCCGCCTCCTGGGTTCAAGCAATTCTCCTGGCTCAGCCTCCTGAGTAGCTGGGATTACAGGTGCTCGCCACCACACCTGGCTAACTTTTGTATTTTTAGTAGAGACAGGGTTTCACCATGTTGGCCAGGCTGGTTTCGAATCTTTCTTTTGTTCTTTCCTCTGGATTTATTGTGCTGTTAACGTTTGTAACTCTAACGTGGTTCCTTTGCTGTGGGTTTTACCTTTTCTTCGCTCAGTGTCAGTGTGAAGATGGGTGTTTCCCTTTCTTGCCGAGGCCGCGTCCCACAGGTTTAGCCGGAGATCTGGGGCTCTTCCCGCAGTGCTCTGGAGGGAGCCGGGGCTGGCCCTGCAGGAGCCACCGCACAGCCCAGTGAGGGCCTTCAGACATCCGGAGTGAAGCTACACAGAGCCTTCGGCAGTCAGTCACCGGGCAAGACTGAACACTCACTGTGTGTTTGTTCTTAGCCCACCTGACCCAGAGATGATTGGAGGCAGGCAAGGGGGGCTCAAGCCCTGGGCATTCGCTGCGTTCAGAGAAATGAACAGTTCCTAGGCAAGTGCTGGAGGAGGGAGAGGAGCTGTTGACACATCACCCATGACGGTGACGCTGCTGCTGTCACCACACCAGGGGTGGCCTGAGTGCTTCACCTGAGTGGACCCCGGACTCCCCACAGTCAAAACCACGGCGACCCAGGTGCCGGGGAAGCAACTTCGGCACCGTCCGGAAAGTTACAGGAAGCTCCTGGAAGCTTCCAGAGGCAGAGCCCGGGCTAAGCCCGCCACAATACTGCCCTCCTCGTGTGGTCTGAGCGCGGAACGTCTCCCTTTGCTTTTCTGCACAAAACACCGCTGCGCTGCCAGTCCTCAAGATCCGATCTGCGGTCCTAGCCCACCCCAGGCACTCACTTCCCCTTCAAAGACCTCTGAGCGGACAATTATTTTTCAGGCCCTCTGGAAGGGAACGCTGAGGCTGCCGGTGACAGGTGACATGGCTGAGGGTGTGGGACACAGTGGGTGCTTAGTGACAGAGGCGGGGATGGTGTCTCCAGGAATCAACCCAGGCTCGCCGAGGAGGCTGGACACCGCTCTGGGCGTGAGGACAAGGCCGGTTTACCTTTGGTTCCCGAGCAAGACGGCCCACCTTACCCCCGCCCCCGGCGGCTCCATCCTGCCTGGAGGGGCAATGACACAGTGGCCGGGCCTGTGGTCACAAGCAAGCGCTCTCAGATCCAGGCTCTGGCTCCATGACTCCATGTGCCTGGTCAAGACGAAGGCGCTAACGAGCCCCCCAATCCCCCGCCGCCTGTGGACACCTGGAGAGTGGTGCTTTTGAGGGAAAGCAGGGTGGTGGGCTGCCGGGGGTGTTAGCTCCCCCAAAGGTGGGGATCGAGAGGAGAAGGCAGGTGTGGGGCCTTTGGAAGGTGACCTGGGAAGCAGGAGTGAGTGAGGGGGCGGGAGGCAGGGTAAGGAGCAAACCCACCAAAGGCTCCTCCATGAGAGGGTTGCTGGTGCAGGCAACTGGGGCCGATCTCACTGAGGATGTCAACTATGGCACTCCTGGCTCTCACGTGGGCCGAATGGACCAAAACCCCCAGAGCAGGGAGGCAGGTAGTGCGGCCCCTCGGAGACGGCCCCCTTAAGTTCCGTGGGCTCAGAGGCAGCTGCAGGGCCTCTGTTTTTTTTTTTTTTTTAATTATTTGTTATTTTTTGTACAGACAGGGTATCCCTATGTTGCCCAGGCTGGCCTCGAACTCCTGGCCTCAAGCGATCTTCCTGCCTTGGCCTCCCAAAGCCCTGAGACTACAGTTGTGAGCCGCCACACCCGGCCATTGGAGTTAATTTTTTCACGTGCAAAGATTTCGGTTCTCAGTCAGTGTGGGTCTGCACTAGCTGGGAAACCTGTCCAGAAACTCATCTGTGATGAGAAGGAACACAGCATGGCCCTGGCGTCCAGAACCACCCTGATGCTCAGCGCCAGGCTTCTGCTTTCCTCCTGGACGTAAACAACCTCTCGGAACGCCAGCTGAGACAGGGGCCACGAGACCATGGCGGAAGGAGACGAAGCAAGGCCACCCATAATTGTGTCTAAGCACAAAAGCAAGGTCACCGCATGGCCCAAGAAACACTGGACGCCTCTCCTCTTGCTAAATGAGTGGCTGCTGACCTGTTAGAGAATCCTACGGGGCCGCTGCGCCCTCACCACCCCAATCTAAAACAAACCCCACCTTAGGCCTTTTCCAAGCCACCCAACCCGTGTCCCATAACACCCTGTTACTGAAACGCCCTCAGTTCCCCACAGGGCGAGCAGTCCGGCCCGGTCACCTGCAGGTATGTGTGTTCCTGTGGCCTCTGGCTGGGGGGTGCCACCGGCGGTCTGCCCAGGGTAACTGGATACCAAGTGACAGCTGGGCACACGGGGCCCTGGTCACACACGGTGAACGATGAGTCAGCCCTGGTCCTTGAGTATGCGGGAGCCAGGGGACCCAGGCCCATCTGCAGTTTCCCCTCCTGTTCTCACCAATCAAGCCCCATGACTCCACCAAAAACACCTCTCCACATTGCCAAGTGCGGCCCTCGGCTCCAGGCCTCCTCCAGCCTCCTGGGCGGCTGTCAGCGGGCCACGCCCCTTCTGGGCGCACTGGCTCCACCTGGCCTCCAGGATGCGCGGCCCCCTGCTTCTGCCGCACCGCGAGCTCCTCCGCGGGCTCCTCCCCACCAATGCTGGGGGGTCCCTGGGCTCGGTGCTTGCATCCTCTACTTCCGTCCACACTTGGACCAGCCGGTTGACCTCATCACGTCCTATTTCCTGTGCACTGGCTCCGCCCTACGCACCCAGCTGGCTTCTCCACGGCTCCCCTTGGATGCGGAGCAGTGTCAGATGCAGTGTCTTAGACCCATCGTGTCTGAAACCGGCTCTTCCCACAGCCTTTCTTTTTTTTTTTTTTTTTGAGACGGAGTCTCGCTCTGTCGCCCAGGCTGGAGTGCAGTGGCCGGATCTCAGCTCACTGCAAGCTCCGCCTCCCGGGTTCCCGCCATTCTCCTGCCTCAGCCTCCCCAGTAGCTGGGACTACAGGCGCCCACCACCTCGCCCGGCTAGTTTTTTGTATTTTTAGTAGAGACGGGGTTTCACCGTGTTAGCCAGGATGGTCTCGATCTCCTGACCTCGTGATCCGCCCATCTCGGCCTCCCAAAGTGCTGGGATTACAGGCTTGAGCCACCGCGCCCGGCCCCCACAGCCTTTCTTATCCCAGCTATCAGAACTTCATTCTTGGCCCGGCGCAGTGGCTTATGCTTGTAATCCCAGCACTTTGGAAGGCCAAGATGGGTGGATCACATGAGGTCAGGAGTTTGAGACCAGCCTGGCCAACATGGCAAAACCCTGTCTCTACTAAAAACACAAAAATTAGCCGGGTGTGGTGGCAGCACCTGTAATCCTAGCTACTCAGGAGGCTAAGGCAAGAGGATTGCTTGAACCCAGGAGGCAGAAGTTGCAGTGAGCCGAGATTGAGCCACTGCACTCCAGCCTGGACAACACAGCAAGACTTCCTTTTTTTTTTTTTTCCATTTAAGAAATGGCCTCGGGCCGGGCGCGGTGGCTCAAGCCTGTAATCCCAGCACTTTGGGAGGCCGAGACGGGCGGATCACGAGGTCGGGAGATCGAGACCATCCTGGCTAACATGGTGAAACCCCGTCTCTACTAAAAAATACAAAAAAAAACTAGCCGGGCGAGGTGGCGGGCGCCTGTAGTCCCAGCTACTGGGGAGGCTGAGGCAGGAGAATGGCGGGAACCCGGGAGGCGGAGCTTGCAGTGAGCTGAGATCCGGCCACTGCACTCCAGCCTGGGCGGCAGAGCGAGACTCCGTCTCAAAAAAAAAAAAAAAAAAAAAAGAAATGTCCTCTCACTATGTTGCCCAGGCTGGACTTGAACTCCTGGGCTGAAGTGATCCTCGTGCCTGGGGCTCCCTAGCAGCTGGGATTACAGGCATGAACCACCACAGCCCTAACCTCAGGGTGACTGTATTTGGAGATAAAAGGAGGTAATCAACATTACATTAGGTCATAAGCAGGGGGCCCTAATCCAGTAGGACTGGTGTCCTTATAAGAAAGAGAGACACCAGGGATGTGTGTGCCCAGAGGAAAGGCCCTGTGAGGACACAGGGAGAAGGCGGCTGTCCGCAAACCATGGAGAGAGGACTCGGGAAGAGCCAGCCCTTCTGACACTTTCATCTCAGACTTTCAGCCTCCAGAACCGAGATAATAAATTTCTGTCATTTAAATCACTCAGTCTGTGGTCTTCTGTATGGCAGCCCAAGCAGACTGAGACACACCCCACCCCTGATTTATCAGCTAATTCTGTCACCTCTACCTGCAAACACTGTCCAGACTTTACCCATTCCTCACCACCCCACCACCTTGCTCCACGACACCACTGTCCCTGGCTGGATGGTTGCTGTTCCTGCCTCCCTGGGTTCCTATGTATGGCCTTGCCTCCAAGTCTATTCTCCACCCAGCAGCTGGGGCAATCCCTAAAACCAGGATTGCATCGGGCCCCTCCTGGACTCCACATTTTGCCTGATTTCCCTTCTTACCCAGGGGAAAAGCCAAATTCTTTACGGTGACCCGCAGTGCCTTACAGACCCAGCCCCAGCCTCCCCTCGTTCCCAATGCTCCTGCCATACTGGCGGCTTGGGGTTCTCTGAGGCACATGTGCCCTCCTACCTCAGGGCCTTTGCACGGCCTGTTTCCACTGCAGAGAGCTCTTGCTGCAGTTCTCTGCATGGCTGGTGCACTAATTTCCTTGAGGTCTGTACTGCAAACCTGCTGTCATAATCCATTTTGTGCTGCTGTAACAGAATACCACAGACTACACACTTTAGAAAGAACAGAACTTTATTTCTTCCCAGTTCTGGAGGCTGAGAAGTTGGCAGGTGGGCCTTCCTGCTGTGTCATGCCGTAGCAGAAGGTGGAAGAGCAAAGAGAGGGCAAGAGAGAGGGGGGACCCGATGCACCCTTTCGTAAGGAACCCAGCTTCATGATAACAAACCTACTCTCGCGATTATAGCACTCATCCCTTCATGAGGGCCCCGCCTCTCACCGAGTCACCCCAGGGCTGAATCACTCCCATTAGGCCCACCTCCCAACACTGTGGCCTTGGGGAATAAGTTTCCAACTCAGGCTTCTTGAGAGAAGCATTCGAACCACAGCACCCACCTTGTGAGTGACGCTGCCATGGCTCACTATGGGCAGAGTGTGTATCCCCACCCTTCTGACTTGTTGCTTGACTTGTGACTTGCGTTGAGCAACAGAGTGTGAGCAGATGTAACTTTGGCCATGTCCAGCTGAAGGCGTTCAATGTGCGTGCACGGTTGAGCCCTGCACCTCGAGAAGGCTGTGCCCACATAGACACTGTTCCCTCTGTCTGAACCTCAGAAGGGTAACACATGGAGTGGGCCTAACCCAACCCAGTGCCTGAGACGGAGCCACCCAACCAAACTACAGACCCAAGAGAGTGGGTGGAAGCTGCTGGAACTTAGGGGTGTTTGTTATGTAGCATTACCACAACAAGAGCTGACCAGTGCGTGAGGACTTCCACACATCTCACGCCCTCCTCTCCTCTGGCAGTTCTTTTCCTCCTGAACACACATTATTCTCTAACATTCAGTATAGTCAGTCCCCTTATTTATCTTGTGTATGGTCTGCCTTCCCTACTAGAAGGTAAGTTCCACGAGGGCAGGAATTGTCATCTCATTTGTTGACCACTGTATCCCCAGTGCTAAATGGGAAGACGCATTGAACACAGATTGTTGAATGGATGGATCAATGGATGAATGAATGTGGTGGGTCTGAGACTAGAGCAGATTCCTAGGAGCAATGGGAACACTTAAGAGGAGCCACCCACCCAGGGCTGGAGATTGGGGCAGATGTGTCAGGAACACATCCGAGCAGAAACCCTAGGTGGCCACACTGATTCAGCAAATGAAGGTTCCCAGAGAACTTACTCCCTTCACCAGAGTGAACACAGCCACGTAGAATAGGTAGGGCTGGGTGACATTAACAAGGAGAGGGCGAAGGTAAGATAGTGTGTGAATTACCCGAGATGCACACCAGGCCATCAGGATGCCAGGAATAACTCTCTCCCATGCGTCTACTGTTCAAGCCACTTCCATGTGAGTGCCGGAAAAATTAGAAAGTAGCTATGTTTTTATTAAGTACCTACTGTGTGCCACACTAGCTGACTGGATACAGCTATAAAAAAGACAATTCCTGACTTCAGGGGGCTACATTCCCATAGGAGAGTCTGGCAAGCAGACAGACTCTGTGACAGGCAGGGAGGAGCAGAGCCAAGAAGAGATATAAATATAGATATTCAGAAATACATATAGATATCGATATCAATAGTGGTGGCTGGCAAATCCAACATTTGTAGATGAGCCAGCAGGCTGAAAACTCAGGCAGGAGTTGAAGTTGCAGTTTTTTTTTGTTTTTTTTTTTTTTTTTTTTTGAGACGGAGTCTCGCTCTGTCACCCAGGCTGGAGTGCAGTGGCGCAATCTCGGCTCACTGCAAGCTCCGCCTCCCGGGTTCACGCCATTCTCCGGCCTCAGCCTCCCGAGTAGCTGGGACTACAGGCGCCCGCCACTGCGCCCGGCTAATTTTTTTCTATTTTTAGTAGAGACGGGGTTTCACCATGGTCTCGATCTCCTGACCTTGTGATCCGCCCGCCTCGGCCTTCCAAAGTGCTGGGATTACAGACGTGAGCCACCGCGCCCGGCCGAAGTTGCAGTTTTGAGGCAGAATTTCTTCTCAAGAAACCTCATTTTTGCTCTTCAGGCCTTTGATTGATTAGACAAGGCCCACCCACGTCATTCAGGATCTCCTCCTCTACTCAAGGTGGACGGATTGTAGATGTCAATCACATGCACAGGACACCTTCACGGCAACACTTTGCCTCGTGTTTGAGTCCCTGGGGACTGGCGCCTAACCAAGATGACATAAAACTGACTGTGACATGGCGGTGATGGTGGCAAACAGCGTGAATGCACTTAATGCCACAGAACTGTACACTTAGAAATGGTTAAAATGGTAACCTTTACATTACATATATTTAACCACCTTTATTTTTTTTTGTGAGACAGTTCCACTCTGTTGCCCAAGCTGGAGTGCAATGGTGTGATCTCAGCTCACCGCAACCTCTGCCTCCCGGATTCCAGCAATTCTTCCACCTCAGCCTCCTGAGTAGCTGGGATTACAGATGTGCACCACCACGCCCAGCTAATTTATTTTTGTTTGAGACGTCCTGGGAAAGGACCTTGGCCACTTTTTTTTTTTTTTTTGAGACAGGGTCTCACTGTGTTGCCCAGGCTGGAGTGCAGTGGTGCGATCAGAGCTCACTGCAGCCTCGACCTCCTGTTCCCAAGTGATCCTCCCATTTCAGCCTCTGGTGTAGCTAGGACTACAAGCACACTTGGCTAATTTTTATTTACTTTTTGTAGAGATGGGGTGTTGCTATGTTGCCCAGGCTGTTCTCAAACTCCTGGCCTCAAGCAGTCCTCTGGCCTCGGCCTCCCAAAGTGCTGGGATTACAGGTATGAGCCACCATGCCCGGCCAGACCTTGGCTACATTAAGAGCTCTGTCCGCAGAGCTCATAGTCAAGAGGGGTCTGCACCTGTCTCCCAGAGATACATCGGCCAGAAGGCAGACTAATCAGGAGAAGCACAGAATGAGGTGACACCGTTTAAACTGGTGCCAAAATCACAGGTGGATCCAGTGCATCCTGGCGTGACCTGGTGGACACCTCATGGTTCTGTTCTGTTTAGTTCCATGATCACCTCATTGTACCGGGCCCTGGGACACAGAGAAGAGGTCAGTGGCACGGTGTCTGCCCTAAGGGGCTTCCGAGTTTTACAGAGTTGGAAGGGCCGACCTGAGGCTGGCCCAGCAGGCAACAGGAGGATCTGCCGGAGAGCCAGGAGCTGCCTAGAATGCCAGACATAGCACTGGCTGCTCACAGGCCTTCGCCTGCCAAGGGGACTATAGTCACTGCCGCTGGCCCCCACGTGCATTAGGATTTGCTAAGTCCCAGGTGCAAGAGGAAACCACTGGGAAGCAGAGGGACAAAGAGGGCTCGGTATCACTAAATCCAAGGGACATGGTGCTTTTTTAAAAGTATTGTTTGAACTGTGGTAAAACATGTATAACATAAAATTTACCATCATGACCATTTTTAAGTGTACGGTTCAGTGGCATCAAGTACATTCCAGTCTTGTGCAACCATCCCTGACATCCAGTCACAGAACTCTTCATCTTGCAAAGCAAACTCTGTCCCGGTTCAACACTCCACCCCTGTTCCCCGTCCCCCAGCCCCGGCACCACCATTCTGCTTTCTGTCTCTGTTAATCTGGCTCCTCCAGGGCCTCATCAAAGGGGAGGTCACCATACTTGTGTGTCTGTGACTGGCCTCTTTGACTCAGCCTAATGTCGTCACCCTTAATCCCAGCTACTCAGGAGGCTGAAGCAGGGGAATCGCTTGAACCCCGGAGGTGGAGGTTGCAGTGAACTGAGATCATGCCACTGCACTCCAGCCTAGGCAACAAGAGCGAAACTCTGTTTCAAAAAATTAAAAAGATGAGATTTGGGTGGGGACACAGCCAGACCATATCACTGGGTGACATAATGAGACCCTGCCTCTAAAAATAAAAATAAATTTTTAAAAAACCACAGGGGCTGACTGCCAAGGTCGGGGAGCCCCAGGGGGCTGGCCATGGTGGGGCAGTTCATAAGAGAGGAGGGTCCTCGCTGCTCCCGGCCACCCTACAGCAGGTGTTCCCACATCAGTATCCATGCGTGTTGATGAGTTTGGGCACAGAAATTCAACTGAGTGCCACCTCATTCACACTTGCATCCCCAGGGACTGGCGCACAGAAGTGTTCAGGAAATCCATGTGTGCACAAATAGGTGTTTTTTGATTTCCTTGTTCCAGGAGACCTGGACAAAAAGGAAGAGAAAGTTCTAGCCAGATGGACACCAGCAGGCCATCATCTGAAGTCCAATCTGGGAGTGTCAATCTGTTTTTTCCCACCTGCCACCCCCTCTACCCACCCGTAGAGGTTGTTTGACCAGGGCCACAAGCACCTCACACCTAGCGGACACCCCAGGGGCTTCCGGAACTCCAAGCTCATAGTATCTTTGTCTTTCCAATGTGGAAGTCCACCAGCTCCTGCCATCCCAGAACAGGCTGTTTCCTTGGAGTTCATGCAGAGAACCTCAGAGCTGGGAGGAGGCGAGAGCCCCAGACCACACGTGACCAAGGTCCCACCGTGAGACTGTCAGGAACGGCGACTCCCTGTCAACCGCCCATGCTCTGCTCTTTCTGTTCTCTTACCCAGGCTTTTCATTCCTCTGAGCCTCAGTTTCTCCAACTATAAAATGGAGATGAAGGCAATGACCACTCACCTAAACAGCACCACGGCTGCTGGAGGCAGGACGGTCCATGGCCTGCAGAGGAGGAAGCTGAAGAAAGAGCCACTGAGGAACTGGACCTCTGAGGGCTCAAGGTCGCGCATGGCCTGGGGTGGCTCTGGGAGTCGGAGGGAGGCAGCTGGCTCCATTCTGGCCCCTGATCCATAGGACATCCTCCCCTTGCTGGATGGGTATGCAGACTGGCCACCTTCACCCAGTCACCCCTGACACAAATGCCCACAGCCTCTTCCAGCCCCTACTGAGAACCTACACAAATGGTCTCAGAGGAACCACGGCCCCGAAACTTCCACAAAGCTACCGGCATGGCAGCTCTCTCAAGCCACTGTGCACGCCACCAGCTCATTCTATCTGGCTCACCAAGGACCCTCATTGGATGGAACTGTCCACACCACCAGCTTATTCAACCTGGCTCACCAAGGACCTACATTGGGTGGAACTGTCCACATCACCAGCCCGTTCAACCCGGCTCACCAAGGACCTGCATTGGGTGGAACTGTGTCCCCCAAAGCGATGTCGTCAAGTCCTAACCTCAAGACCTATGGATGTGATCTTTATTTGGGAGTGGGGTCTTTGAAGATGTAATGAGGCTAAGATGGGGTCACACTGGAGAAGGCGGGCCCTCATCTAATGACTGGCAACCCTGTAAGAAGAGATAAATTTGGAAGCACATGCACAGAGAGGTCGTGTAAACATGGAGGCAGAGGTAGGAGTGAGGCTGCCACAGAGCAGGAGCTCCAAGGCTTCCAGCACCCACCAGCAGCCGGCAGAGGCGAGGAAGGGAACTCTCCTAGAATCTCACAGGGGGCGTGGCCCCGCCCACACCTGGAATTCAGACTTCTGGCCTCCAGAGCCATGACAGAGCACGTGTCTATGATTTAAGCCCCTCATTTTGTGGTACTTTGTTGGGCTGCCCTGGAACACTGATGCAAGCCTGGATTCGTCCATTTTCCCACTGCTATAAAGAACTTCTGGCCGGGCACGGTGGCTCACGCCTGTAAGCCCAGCACTTTGGGAGGCCGAGGTGGGCAGATCACGAGGTCAGGAGTTTGAGACCATCCTGGCCAACATGGTGAAACCCCATCTCTACCAAAAATACAAAAATTAGCTCGGAGTGGTGGTGCATGCCTGTAATCCCAGCTACATGGGAGGCTGAGGCACGAGAATCACTTGAACCCAGGAGGCGGAGGTTGTGGTGAGCCGAGATCACACCATTGCACTCCAGCCTAGGTGACAGAGCAAGACTCTGTCTAAAAAAAAAAAAAACTTCCTTGAGACTGGGTAATTTCTAAAGCAAAGTTTTCATTGACTCAGAGTTCTGCATGGCTGGGGAGGCCTCAGGAAACTTACAGTCATGGCTGAAGGGGAAGTAGGCACCTTCTTCACATGGCGGCAGGAGAGAGAGAGCAAGAGCGAGCAAAGGGCGAAGAGCCCCTTATAAAACCATCAGATCCCGTGAGAACTCACTCACTATCATGAGAACCGCATGGAGGAAACTGCCCCCAGGATCCAATCACTTCCCTCCTTCAACACATGGGGATTACAATTCGAGGTGAGATTTGGGTGGGGACACAGAGCCTCACCACATCACAGCCATTCTGCCCTCCCTGCCCTGCTTCAAGACCTGGAGTGTTTCTGAGAGTGGGCCCAGCACAAGGAGGAGGTGGGTCAGGACACTCAAGTCCTGGTCCACCTCCCACTCACAGCTGGGGTCCTGGCCAGTGACTCCATCTCCCTTTCTGCTGTCTCCTTGTCTATAAGACAAGGGGCTGGGTCAGCCACGTCAAGGTCCCCTCCAGTTCCATGTTCCCGGGGGCCGAGCAGGTCCTGGGCCTTGTTCCGTGTTCCCGGGGCCGAGCAGGTCCTGGGCCTTGTTCCGTGTTCCCGGGGCCGAGCAGGTCCTGGGCCTTGTTCCGTGTTCCCGGGGCCGAGCAGGTCCTGGGCTTTGTTCTGTGTTCCCGGGGCTGAGCAGGTCCTGGGCCTTGGTGTCGCAGAGCCCAGCATCACAGACATGCCCACCCTGGAGAGGCACCGGGACGTGCCTTTGCCACATCATAAGTTAGGCAGAAAGATGTGTGGGATGTGGCCCTGCCCCTGGTCAGGACAGTGGACACATGCGAACACCACACAGACACACCCTGCCCCAACACTGCCCGGACCACCTGGGTGGCTTCCTGAATGGCGAGGCGTGGTGGGCATTCACGGGTCTGCCATGCACCCCACCTGCAGGGCAGGTGTCCAGCAGACAGCAAGGGCTGAGTGACAGGTGACAGGACGGCCGCCAGGCAGGCCAAGGTGGGGCCAAAGGCAAGGGTGGCTGCTCGGCTGCGGGGCATGGACACTCAGCCTCTACTTCCTCCTGGGGTGGCGAGGGAGGGGTGAGGGAGGGTCAGACTGGATGTGATCATGCTTCAGAACGCGTGGGAAGTCCTGGGAAGGAGTGGAGCCTGCTTCAGCTGAAGGGACAGAGGCAGGGGCCAGACAGAGCGCCAACCACCTGAGACCCACACAAGAGATGGTATGGCGGGTGGGGGTACCGCCTGGTAAGGGCTGGGGGAGAGGACTGAGGAAACCCTCCCTCCATCAACATGCCTAGGAGCCCTGCCAGGTGAGAGCCCTGTGGTTCCTGGATGACTGTGGACCCCTCACTGCAGCCCCTCAGCCCCTACCCAACCTGCCCCCAGGAGCAGCACGGCTCGGCACCAGCATCTCCAGCTGGCAGCTGCCCCACTGGGATCCCCCAAATGCCCTGCAAGCCAAGGTGTGCAAGCCCTGCACACCGAGGGCCGGAGGGCAGCCCCCGTGCTATGTTCCAGATGGAGGGAAGGATGGGGAGGGAGGAGCTGCACTGGGGAGGGCTGCGCCGGTCACTGCCAGGGAGGGAAAGCCTCCGCACCACCCCTCTTATCCCCCCATCCCCCATCCCCGCAGCCTCCCAGCAAGGTTGTGGCCCACAGCAGACGCTCCCCATGAGGTAGAGCCCGGTTTCCACACCTGGAGCAGCTGCACCTGGAGGTAGGGCTCATCTCCAGACCTGAGCAGCTGCCTGCCCCAGGACAGAAGCCACCACCCACAGCCAGGTGAGGCCATGTGGCCAGTCCTGGTCAATGGACTGAGCGTGAGGGGATGTGCGCCCAGCAGCAGCGACTACCGTGCACTGAAGGCCAGGGCCACTGGATTGGGACAAATAAATACAGCAGGTCCTCAAATCCCATCGTTTCATTGTAGGGAGCGTTGAGGAGGTCTCCCCACGTCCACGTGGGTTTTCTCCAGGTGCTCCAGTTTCCTTCCACATCCCAAGTGCACACCTCAGGCTCACGGCGTGCCTACATGGGCCCAGTCTGAGTGAGTGTGGGTGTCCCACGGAGGCCCGTCCTATCCAGGGCGGGTGCCCGCCTTGGCCCTGAGCTGCCGGGATGTGCCCTGGCCACCTGCCACCCTGAACTGGAGAAAGCAGGTTGGAAAATGAGTGAATAAATGAATACAAATTATTATCAAATACAAATTATAAAGCCTACGGTAATCACACAAACGCATGACAACAAACGCCGCGTATGCGGGTGCTCGGGGAGCCGCCATACTCACGGTCGCTTGTCTTTTAGCTGTGCGGTGGGAGGAGGTGCTCCCAACAGCTTGTGCTTTGGAGACATTGATTCCTTGATTTCACCACCACCCCTGCCACCGCCATCACTCGCGGGCTTCCCAAACATTGGGTAGATAATTATCTCCCTTGTTTGTATTAATCCTTCCTATGCAGGTATAGCTACCTCTACATGTAGGGATAGCTTACATTTATTTCAATGCTTAATATCAGAAGTGTTTGGGTCTTTAGAAATTTGGTGGTGTTTTTTGGTTTATTTGTGGGGTTTTTTTGGAAATACGGTTTCGCTCTGTCGCCCAGGCTGGAGTGTGGTGGTGTGATCACAGCTCACCACAAACTTGGCCTCTGAGGCTCAAGCGATCCTCCTACCTCAGCCTCCAAAGTAGCTGGGACCATAGGCACACAACACCTTTCCTGGCTAATTTGGGGGGTATTTTTTGTAGAGATGGGGTTTCATCATGTCACCCAGGCTGGTTTTGAACTCCTGGCCCCAAAAGATCTGCCCACCTCAGCCTCCAAAGTGCTGGGATTATAGATTTGAGCCAGCATGCCTGTTCTGGTAATGTTTTGATAACAGAACTATGCCTTAGGAATGTTTTTTTTTCAGAGTTTCACTCTTATTGTCCAGGCTGGAGTGCAACGGTGCGATCTCAGCTCATTGCAACCTCCGCCTCCCGGGTTCAAGTGACTCTTCTGCCTCAGCCTCCTAAGTAGCTGGGATTACAGGCACACGCCACCACGCCCGACTAATTTTGTATTTTTAGTAGAGATGGGGTTTCTCCATGTTGGTCAGACTGGTCTTGAACTCCCAACCTCAGGTGTTCTGCCCACTTTGACCTCCCAAAGTGCTGGGATTACTGGTGTGAGCCACTGTGCCCGGCCTATGCCATAGGAATTTAACTCTTGTTTATATCAACTAGCCTGTGGTAAAACTGGTTTCATTATATGTTGTCTTGCTTAAAGTCACAGTTTCCAGGAACCTGTGATGAAATGGAGGACTTACTGTATGCCGTTATCTGTTTGAAAGAAATGGTAAGCACCAACCCAGGGCCCCTGTTTCCATGGGGCCTAAGACGAAATGCCCAAGGTAAAGGCGATGGCTTCCATCTCCCAGTCCCCCAAGCCTGTCTGATCTCCAATACTGGTTCTCTGTCCTGTGCAGTACCACTTGGGAAGCATTGACTTTCTTCTCCCCGTCCAGTGATCCCAAATAATCATCTCTGTAGTTGGAGAAGCAGAGAATTGGACTGAGCCTTCACATTGCCCAAAAGCCGGAGAACTCCGCCCTCTAGTGTCCGTCGCCACAGCAAGTGTGGCACCAGGTTCCATTTCCAAAGTGGAAAGACGGTGCCTTTAAAGATGTAACCCCAACGGAGGTCAAGGTCTGAAAGGGGCAAATTCTTTCCACGACTCCAGCCTGATAAAGACACCCACAACCCTCTCGCCATTTGCAAGATTTGATCCGAAAGCAGCTTCTAACAGCTGCCAAACTAAAATGCCTTAGAGACATGGGGTAACCAAGTTACAGACGCACGTTCCATTTGATGCAGCCATTCCCCCTCTAGAACTGTTCCTACAAATACAGAGTTGCACATGTGCAGTCACCTGTGCACAAGACTACTGTTGCAGCTGTTGGTGTTAGTGAAAAACTGACACTCCCTCAATGTGCACTGTGGAGAGTAGGTGTACCAGCCTCTGCTATGTGGAACAGCCTACAGTGGAAAATGTGCATCGTGGAGAGTAGGTGTACCAGCCTCTGCTGCGTGGAACAGCCTGCAGTGGAAAATGTGCACCGTGGAGAGTATACGTGCCAGCCTCTGCTGCGTGGAACAGTCTGCCGTGGAAATTGTGCACCGTGGAGAGTATACGTGACAGCCTCTGCTGCGTGGAACAGCCTGCCGTGGAAATTGTGCACCGTGGAGAGTATACGTGCCAGCCTCTGCTGCGTGGAACAGCCTGCCGTGGTTGAAAAATGAGGAAATCTGCACACTTGTGTTCGCAGCAGCATCGTTCACAACAGCCAAAAGGTGAAAACAACCGAGACGTCCACCAACAGGTCAATGGATAAACACAATGCGGTCTCTACATGCAATGAAATATTATTCAACTTTAGAAAGGAAGGGGTTCTGACACATGCTACCACATGGATGAACCTTGAAGACAATATGCTTAGTAAAATAAAACAGTCGCAGGCTGGGCACAGTGGCTCACGCCTATAATCTAAGTTTGAGACCAGCCTGACCAACATGGTGAAACTCTGTTTCTACTAAAAATACAAACAAACAAACAAACAAAAACATTAGCTGGGCGCAGTGGTGCATGCCTGTGATCCCAGCTACTCAGGAAGCTGAAGCAGGAGAATTGCTTGAGCCCAGGAGGTGCAAGTTGCAGTGAGCTGAGATAGCACCACTGCACTCCAGACTGGGCGATAGAACAAGATTCTGTCTCAAAAAAAAAAAAAGACAGTCACAAAAGGACAAATGATTGTACTTGTCTGAGTTTCTTAGAGTAGTCATACGCATAGAGACGGACAATAGAATGGTGGGTGTCAGGGGCTGAGGGAAAAAGGAGAACAGGCAGCTAGTGTTTAACGGGGACGGAGTTTTGATTTTGCAAGACAAAAAAAGTTCTGGAGGTTGGTGGTAGCGATGGTTGTGCAACAATGCAAATGTGCTTAATATCACTGAACTGTACGCTTATTAGTAAAATGGTTAAGATGGTGAATTTTACGTTATGCGTATTTTACCATTAAAAAATCAGGAAATGTCTTTGCTATTGTGGCACACACAAAAAAAGAAATTGTTTTCGTATCTCCTTCATCCTGGAGATACGGAAATATCTCCAACTTATTACATAAAAATAAAGTAGAGAACAACGTATGTATGGTGTGCTAACATTTATGCCAAAACAGGAAATATATAGGCAATTGCTTGTAACTACATAAAATATCTCTAGGACCCGCATGAAACTGGTCACATTGGCTGCTCCTGGTGAGGTTGTAGGAGGCCAGGCACCGAGCCAGCAGGGGACTTTTCGGTTATTTTTATTTTGACCTGTGAGAATGTATTAATCACACATACAGTAAGTAAAATAAAAATGCCATTTTGGGAAAGAATAAAGCCATTATGGAAAGCCATAAATATGGGCTGCCTGCATACAGGCAGTTATAATGGTGGTCCAGCTCACCATTATTCTGCTGGAAATAAAACTGACCTATATGGACCCCAGGTGCAGACCTGTCATGAACTGAGTATTTATCAACATTAAAATGTTGAAACCCTAACCTCCTATGGTGTTAGGAGGTGAGGACTCAGAGGTAATAAGGCTATGAGAGTGGGCCCTATAATGAGGTTAGTGCCTTTATAAGAAGAAAGAAGAGAGCTTGCTCACTCTCTCTCTCCTCGCCATCTGAGGATACGATGAGAAGGCAGCTATCCGCAAACCAGGAAGAGAGACCTCACTAGGAACAGGACTGACCAGCGGCTTGGTCTTGAACTTCCAGCCTCCAGAACTGTGAGACATCAATTTCTGTTGTTTAATCTGTGACATTTGTCACAGAAGTCCCAGCTGAGGGAGACAAGACCTTAAGTCTTCTTAGGGGTTTAACTACATGGTCTGATCAATTACAGATGCTAATAAAACACAAACACCTTCCTTTTAAAAACTGAGACTCACTTGCTAAATGATTTCCCTGTGAGATCTTGTGATAACCATTCATGTGTGATTACATGGAAAGAACATGAAAGTGAGAGCCAAGCCGGGCACAGTGGCTCACACCTGTAATCCCAGCACTTTGAGAGGCTGAGGTGGGCGGATCACCTGAGGTCAGGAGTTCGAGACCAGCCTGACCAATATGGTGAAACCCTGTCTCTACTAAAAATACAAAAATTAGCTGGGCGTGGTGGCGCACGCCTGTAATCCCAGCTACTCGGGAGGCTGAGACAGGAGAATTGCTTGAACCTGGGAGGCGGAGGTTGCATTGAGCCGAGATCTCGCCATTGCACTCCAGCCTGGATGACAGAGCAACACTCCATCTAAAAAAAAGAAAAAAAGAAAAGAAAAAAGAAAGAAAGAGCCATCAGAACACGAGACTGCCTGCGCTTTGGGCAGCCAGAGAGACGAGCGTCTGTCTCCCTGGGGAGGTAGAGTTTACGGCTTTCTGCAGACAATGGCAGGGGGGTTGCGTTTCATGTCATGGACCCACAAAGTTGAGGGTTTCAGAAGGGACCCCGGGAATCAACTAGTCCAAACCTCGTTCCACAGATCACCAAACCAAGGCCCAGACTGAGAAAGTGATGGTCTGAAGTCTCACTTGGCCCTCACAGCACAACAGGCCCACGCTGGGCACTTCATAGCTTTATCAAATATTTTCCCAATAACACCCCAAGAGGCAGGCACACTTACTATGTTAGTCTATTTTCTGTTGCTTATAAACGGAATATCTGAAACTGAGTAATTGATAAAGCAAAGGAATTTATTTTACTGAAATGACTTTGGCAGCTGAGAAGTCCAAGGTCAAGAGGTCACATCTGGTGGGAGCCTTCCCACCGGCCACACGGCGAGGGGCTGCGCATGCCAACATGCTAGCTCAGAGGTCTCTTCCTCTTCTTATAAAGTCACCAGCTCCCCTCCCATGATAACCCATCAATCCGCTAACTGTGAATGAATGAATCCATGCATTAGGGCAGGGTCCAATCACTTCTCAAAGGCCCTGCCTCTCAATATGGCCACAGTGGGGAGAGTCTCAGCATGAGTGTTGGAGGGCACATTCAACATAGTACATATTATCCTCATTTTACAAATGGGAGGCCTTGAGAAATTAACTTTCGTGCCCAAGGTCTCAAGCTCTTCCCATGGCAGAGCCGGCATTAAGCCCAGGTCTGCAGGGTTCCAGAGCCCAGGCCCTAAGCCCTTGTTTGCCCTGATTCCTCACACATTGCCTATTGTTATCCTAGACTGGCTGAGAAATGGCAAATCCAACATGGAGCTGCTGGCCTCACACCCCTGACACCCCCATTACTCACCACTGCTCTTCCTCTCTCCCTTATCCTGCATGTCCAACCCCCCAGCAAGGGCTGCACCTCCATCTCCTGCCCCCTTCCCTCCACCTCCAGCTTCCACCCTCGCCCAGCCTCCACCCTGGGCCAGCCCCCACTTTCTGTCCCCTTCCCTCCACCTCCAGCTTCCACCCTCGCCCAGCCCCCACTTTCTGTCCCCTTCCCTCGACCTCCAGCTTCCACCCTCGCCCAGCCTCTACCCTGGGCCAGCCCCCACCTCCTGTCACAAGGATCACCCCTTGCCTGCCTTCTCCCTGCTGCCCAGCCCCCAACACTCTAACCTCTAGTTTTTTTAACAGCTTTATTGAGAATTAATTCACATACAATAAAGCAGCCCTTTTAAGTGTATGATTAAGTGGTTTTTAGAAGATTCATGAAATTGTATATCCAATACCACTATCAAATTCCATCTTCGAAAAAGAGACCCCAGGCCACTAGCAGTCCCTCTCATCCTCCCCTCCCCCAGGCTGAAGCAACCACTCATCTACTTTCTGTCTCTATAGATTTGCCTGTTCCTATATTTCACAGAAATGGAATCTTAACGATATATGGTCTTTTGTGTCTGGTTTCTTTCATGGAAAATAATGTTTTTGTCGAAGTTGTAGGTACCAAAATGAATTTTTTTTTTTTCCTACATGGAGTTTCGTTCTTGTTGCCCAGGCTGGAGTGCAAAGATGCAGTCTCGGCTCACTGCAACCTCCGCCTCCCAGGTTCAAGCAATTCTCCTGCCTCAGCCTCCCAAGTAGCTGGGATTATAAGCATCCACCACCACGCCCCACTAATTTTCTTTTTTTTTTTTTTTTGAGGCGGAGTCTGGCTCTCTTGCCTAGGCTGGAGTGCAGTGGCCGGATCTCAGCTCACTGCAAGCTCCGCCTTCTGGGTTCACGCCATTCTCCTGCCTCAGCTCCCGAGTACCTGGGACTACAGGCGCCCGCCACCTCGCCCAGCTAGTTTTTTGTATTTTTTAGTAGAGACGGGGTTTCACTCTGTTAGCCAAGATGGTCTCAATCTCCTGACCTCGTGATCCACCCGTCTCAGCCTCCCAAAGTGCTGGGATTACAGGCTTGAGCCACCACTGCGCCCGGCCACTAATTTTCATATTTTAGTAGAGATGGTGTTTCACCATGTTGGCCACGCTGGTCTCAAACTCCCGACCTCAAGTGATCCTCCTGCCTCGGCCTCCCAAAGTGCTGGGATGACAGGCGTGAGCCACTGTGCCTGGCCTGAATTCACTTTTGTCAGACCCAGACAAAATAGGTGTGGGAAAGTCGAAAGCAGTGGGGGCTCACACTCAGGTGTCTGAGATGACTGTTTCAAGGACTTTCCTAAAACCCTTTCGTGTTCTTCGCACATCTCCTGCTTTGATAAGATCATCACCAGACATCGTTGAGGACGGCAGTGACTCAGGTAAGATGCTCCTGGAAGAAAACCTGCCCAGGAACGGCATCTCCGCCAACGAACTGACAGCAGCTCTGGCTTTAGACCTCTGGGATCCACGGACTCTGTAAGCAGCTTACGTAAATCTCTTTTTGCCAATAAAAGCTCTCCTTACCCTTCCGTCACCAAACGCCCTGGGGGCTTGCCATTCCATGCATTCTGGATTATCATCCTTATTTCTCCTCCTGAGCAAACCCAATGTGTATGGAGGTAATTTTCTCTTGTGCCTTTTTTCGCGTTGACATGCTCAAGGTTCGCCACGTTGCCGCAAGCGTTGGCACACCATTACTTCTTAGGGCTGGAGGTTACTCGTCGTACGGACGGACCACACCTTGTTGATCCACTTATCAGGTGAGGGATTTCGGGCCGATTCCACATTTTGGCTGTTGTGACTAATGCTGCTGTGAACATTCTTGTACAAGTTTGTAGGGACATATGTCATACTCTACTTCTGAGACTTTTAGAAACATGAACTGATCTCAATTCTCCCCTTGTTCAAATGCCTGGCAGTGTCCTTAGAATGGTTTCAGGATGACATCATGCTCCATGCCACAGCCCACCAGATCTGGGCCAGGAGCCCTCCCCAAACTCTGCCAGCCTCACCTGGCCCTGGGCCCCCACCAGTCTCCGGGCACAGTGGTCTGCTCGCTGCTCCTCCACATGCAGCTCATTCTCCACCTCCCACCCCGCCCCTGCCGACCCCGGGCCTTCACTCACTCTCAACTCTACACCTTTTCAGGGCCACACCCTCAACACCACAACCGCAGTTGCTGCACCATCTGGGCTGCTCAGGGCCTCCAAGTGCCATGCATTCTCTCCACAGCTCTCAGCACCGTCTGAAATTAGTTCACTTCTTTTCCTATTTTTGGCTTCTCTCTTCTCCTTAACCTGGGGTCCCTGAGGGCAGGGGCCTGGTCTCATTTGCCCTGGTAACCCCAGTTCCTCAGGCGGCATCTGGTTTATGGGAGGTGCTCGAGAAATATGCAATGGATGAGTAAACAAAAGACTGAGCGACTGGAAGCCCCAGAACCCGGGCCCAGCAGAGCATCTTTCCATAAAGCACCGGCCTTTACAAAAGCCTGGCTGTTCATGGACTACCATGCCTGGTGCGTCTGGGTGGGGCTTCACTGGCCTGGTTGGTGGACTGACACTGATTTTGGGGTTTTCTCTATATCATCAGAGCACATCTCTGCTCTCACAGAGGAAGACAAATTCCTCCTTAGGTCTGTAAGATTTTTAAGACTTTTTTTCTTTTTTTGAAACAGAGTCTCACTCTGTCACTCAGGCTGGAGTGTAGCGGTGTGATCTCAGCTCACTGCAACCTCAGCCTCCCGGGTTCAAGCGATTCTCCTGCCTCAGTCTCCCGAGTAGCTGGAATTACAGGCGTGCGCCGCCACGCCCAGCTAATTTTTGTAGTTTTAGCAGAGATGGGGTTTCACCATGTTGGCCAGACTGGTCTCAAACTGCTGACCTCAGTTGATCTGCCCATCTCAGCCTCCCAAAATACTGGGATTATAGGCGTAAGCCACCGTGCCCTGCCTGTAAGACTTTGTAATACTTAATACTAGGTTATGTGTGCCACCAACATGTACACATAGTCACCTTTTTCTTCTCCTTTAAGTAAAAAATGAGAAAGAACAGACACACAGTACGGGGTTTGAGATGGAAAACCGCTCTGGCCGGTAGCAGCATCGAAGGCACAAAGCAGCCGTTGGTTCCGCCAGGATCCGTGCCTCTGCCGCTGAGAGAGCCCATCCCCACATCCCAGCAGCTCCAGACGCCAGCTTCTGCCAGCTCTCAGGAGTGTTTTGCTCCTGATCCACTTCTGTGTCTACTTCCTGATGCGCTGGCTCCAGCCCAGCCGACATGCACGGCTGCAGAGAGATGGCTGTCACATCGGTTGCTCAAGCAGTCAGGGGCCAAGTGGGATCCTGGCACTGGGGAGAACTTTCACCACAGCGATGGAGCTAGTCTGTGATTCCGCTTGAAAAGCCACCTGCTGGGCGGTTTGTCTACTCTCAGTCAGGCACCTTCACGCACCTGCAGTGGAGACAGGTGGGCCTTGTTGATGTGGGCTGTCCCGATGCACTGGGCTCTGTGCTCCAGCGGGCTGGCCCAGGCACGCTGCAGCAGTTGGCAGAGCTGAGAGAGGAAGTGTGCAGTCCCCAGCAGCTTCAGCTCAGGGCTGGCCTACAGTCACGTCTGCCACACCACTGCTCAAAGCCGTTCTCCTAGATGTACCGCACTCAAACAGGGGAAACAGATGCCACCTCTTCAGGTGAAGAGCTGCAAAGTCATCGATTTAAAGAGCAGAAAACTCAGCATCATTTCTTTCTTTCTTTTTGGGACAGGGTCTTGCTCTGTTGCCCAGACTGGACTAGAACTCCTGAGCTCAAGTAATCCTCCTGTTAACAGACCAAAACGGAGGGTAAACCACCTATGCTCATGTGCCAGTAACAAGATGCAGATGAACTGGGAGAGAACGGAGTTTTTATTTCTGTAACCAGTTACAGAGAGAAGGCCTGGAAATTATCACCAGAACAACTCAAAATGACAGCGTTTTCCAGAACTGTATACCTGCTAAGCTCTATGCCTACGCGTCAGTGTGCGTTCATCTAAAGACGTAAGTGATTAACTTCTGATCTATAACTAAGGTCTGAGTCCTGAGGACCTTCCTCTGGAGCCTCAGTGAATTTAATTAATCTAGCTGGGTCCAGGTGCTGGGGTGATCACCCGGATCTGGCCTCCTGCTAAGTCATGGAGGTTTAGGGAGTTCCTTTAGTCTCCAATAAAGCTTGTTTGTGGAGGCCTGGGGAGCTTCTTCAGACCCCCCAGTAAAACTTGTTTAATCCTAAATGGGTCCTGTTGAGAATTCCTTTGTTATCTTGTCGTGCTTTAAAGCCCAGGAAAGGCCTGGGCAAACCTCTTGGTGGGCTTTTGTTACATTCCAGCCTTTGTGTAAGGGCGCTGGCTCTTTCCGCTTTTAGTATTTAACTTAACCACTTGGTCAGTACTGAAACAGTTGTTATGGAGGCCTGCGTTAGTGAGACCTGGTCTGCCACACCCCCGCCTCAGCCTTGCAAGTAGTTGGGACTATAGGTGTGTATGACCACAACCGGCTGCGAAGTCCTATTTCTAAGGTGCATGGAAACAGTGAAGAGAAAATTAAGGCTATTTTTGCAAACAAAACATTCAAATGAACCATTTACAGCAGAATAAACAAATAAAAGCAAGTACTATAGATTGCATAGCCCCCATCAGGGGTCTGAGGTAGGACTCCAAAGGCAAATATACTGATATTCCTGCAGCCAAATTCATCATGCTAAGTGGAACAAATATCCCATAAACAGGATGACAGCTTGCTTCCAGCTGATTTATATGGTAATACGGTAGTTCATGAAATAGCAAGATAACCACATACCATAAATTTTCTAGTACTTCTTACTCCCAAGGACAATGTTCACTAAAGCTTCAAACACAGGTTCAAGTGAAGCTAAATGTCTGTTTAAAAAAAAAAAAAAAAGTCGTTTAAAAGCAAATAAAATTTCAGAACCCTCTAAATTTATTATACCAAAGGGGACGTTAAGCCCTGGAGACTGAGTCAATAGCATATTTGCAAATTCTGCTTCTTAGATTACAGCTTAACTCTATTCCCCAGGGTCCTTGTTCTGGACATGACTAGGAGAAACATGAAGAGCTGCAAGGTTAATGATGTTCTGAAAAGCTGCAAAGTCGTATTGTCATAGTTCTTTCTTTTTGAGATAGGATCTTGCTGTGTTGTCCAGGCTGGATTGGAAATCCTGAGCTCGACCAGGCATAGTGGCTCACACCTGTAATCCCAGCACTTTGGGAGACCGAGGCGGGTGGATCAATTGTGGTCAAGAGTTTGAGACCAGCCTGACCAATGTGGTGAAACCCCATCTCTACTAAAAATACAAAAATTAGCTAGGCGTGGTGGCACGCACCTGTAATCCCAGCTACTCAGGAGGCTGAGGCAATAGAATCGCTTGAACCTGGGAAGTGGAGGTTGCATTGAGCCAAGATCGCGCCACTGCACTCCAGCCTGGGTGACAGAGCGAGACTCGTCTCAAAAAAAAAGAACCCTTGAGCTCAAGTAATCCTCCTGCCTCAGTCTCCCAGAGACCAGATCTCCTCCTTCCCATCACTGATCGATCTCTGATCAGATCTCCTCCTTCCCATCACTGATCGATCTCTGATCAGATCTCCTCCTTCCCATCACTGATCGATCTCTGATCAGATCTCCTCCTTCCCATCACTGATCAATCTCTGCCTCCTTCATTGTCCTGTACCCAGCTCAGACCAGATGGCGCAAAGACCTCATGACTGTTGCATTTTCAGTGTGGAAGATTAAATACACCTTTCTTCTTCTTTTTTTTTTTTTTTTTTTTTTTGAGACAGAGTCTGGCTCTGTTGCCCAGGCTGGAGTGCAGTGGCACGATCTTGGCTCACTGCAACCTCCGCCTCCCAGGTTCAAGCAATTCTCCTGCCTCAGCCTCCTGAGTAGCTGGGATTATAAGTGCTCGCCACCACACCCGGCTAATTTTTGCATTTTTAGTAGAGACTGGGTTTCACCATGTTGGCCAGGATGGTCTTGAACTCCTGACCTCAGGTGATCCACCCACCTTGGCCTCCCAAAGTGCTAGGGTTACAGGCATGAGTCACTGTGCCTGGCCAAATACACCTTTCGTGAAAGAAAAAGACCACCTCGACTAATCAGACCATTGAAACTACACATTAAAGTCTAAAGATGTTGAAATTCTGGTAAGCTTCCGTAAACTTTATCTATACACGTGGTCCCAAACTTCTACACTTCAGAACACTGACTTCCATTCTTTGGAATCTGTGCTTCCTGGGTGGCTGGACTTAAACTTTGCACTTGAATAAACTCTCCTTAAACTAGATTCTGGCCCTTTTGATTATTTTAGGTTGACACCTGTATGCATACATGCAATGAGTCAGGCTACGTCCGGCTGCTTGAGGGTCTTGGGAAAGGTGGCACAGCAGTGATGCATTGCTGAGATCATAGGGCTGGAGGCAGCATGGAGGATGGGTTGAAGAAGAGTCGCTGAAGTCCCAGGGCAGCACCATGTCAATGGGCTTCTCAGCACTTCCTCCCACATCAGCAGTGCCACACCTAAGCACCTCTCTAACTCAGGGGTCCTCCTGCTCACTGATAAATGTCCTTGAAGCCAGCAATTAGCAGGCCACAGATTATTGCCAGGTAGTCTGTGGGGGCTCCCCAGGGTCCACATCTCCCTCCCCTTTCCCCTCCCATTCTCACTGGTATTCAGCCTATTCCAGCAATTTCTCCATCATGCAAGGCAGGCACAGAGGTGCCCCATTTCAAGGTTCGGCATCTCTTCTCTGTGACGTTCTCCCCACTTCCCCTTTTGGTTGATAAACTGCGAGGGTCAATAATGCGGTTTGCTATCACCTTCTTCTGCCATAGATGGGCTTTATCTCCAGGTTCGGTTTCAAGAATTGTTTTAGGTCAAAGTGCTCGTGCAGCTGCGAAAGGAAAATCTCTTGGGCCCCCAAAATCAGGAAGCTAAAGGGAAAAGTCAAACTGGGAGCTGCTTATGGCAAACCTGCCTCCCTTTCTACTCCAAGTCCCCCCTCTGCTCGCTGAGATAAATGAGTATCTGGTTGCCTCCTTTGGAAGGGCTCATCAGAAACTCAATGTGACTACTTGTCTCTCATCTACCCATGACCTGGAAACCCCCTCCCCACTTTGAGTCCCACTTTTGCCTCCAGTTGTCCCACCTTTCCGGACCAAACCAATGCTCATCTTACATGTGTTAATGATGTTTCAGGTCTCCCCAAAATATCTAAAACCAAGCTGTGCTCTGACCACCTTGGACAAATGTCGTCAGGACCTCCTGAGGCCACATCACCGGTGTGCGTCCTCAACCTCGGCAAAATAAACTTTCTAAAGTAACTGAGGCCTGTCTCAAATGTTTGGGGTTCACACAGTCAACCGAGTGCACGTTAGCAGAGCTGTCCATTCTGTCCGAGCATCTGTGACGGTGTGAACGGCAGCCTTGTGAGTGAACTTAGGAAGCCCTGCTTCTGTTAATGGCAGGATTCCCCCTTCCCCCCAAAAAAGCATTTACATTCACTCTTATTGGAGTGTAAAACTCCCTTCACAAATTGGTGAAAAGTCAATGTCAGAAATACTGCTTTTCAAAAGACATTCAGGAAGGGAATGTGTGGAGCAGCTGTGCAGAAATAACAAAATGTTCATTTTTCTTCCAGACCAGCTTATCTGCAGTGAATTCCTGGCACTGATGCAAAGGATTATTAAACCATGCAGAAAACATGGCTTGGGTTCCCAGTATATGTTCCCTTGCATACTAGCTAGCATACATCATTCACACCAGTGGCTTTTTCCAACCACAGCCAGCTTTGGCCAGCATCATCCCGTGCATTTCCTCCTGGACGCCTGTTGTGACATTCCTCAACCATCCTGTCTGCCTAGAAAAGAGCACAGGTGGAGCTGCCTGACTCATCAGCGCCACAGACTTGTTCTGACTAAGGTTTTGTTGTTTTTTGGTTTTCAGACAGGGTCTCTCTCTGTCACCCAGGCTGGAGTGCAGTGGCACCATCTTGGCTCACTGCAGCCTCAACCTCCCTGGGCTCAGTGATCCTCCTACCTCAGCCTCCAGAGTAGCTGGGACTACAGGCATGCACCACCATGACTGGCTAATTTCTGTATTTTTTGCAGAGATTGGGTTTGCCATGTTGGCCAGACTGGTCTCGAACTCCTGGGCTCAAGCAATCCACCTGCCTTGGCCTCCCAAAGTGCTGGGATTGCAGGCGTGAGCCATCATGCCTGGCTGAGACTAAGGTTTTCATAGGAAACGAACCCATCAATGTAATTTTCAGCTGTTTCCTGAGCAGAAAAGAAGCCTTTCCACCACAGCTATGCAGATTGTTTTACACCATGACACTTCTTGAATATTCATACTCACCTTTAAAGTTCAGTTCTTCCTGCTGTATTCCAGCTTCTTTCATAACCAACAAACCACTCCGTGGCATATGGTGACTTCTTCATTGCCAACTCCATTCCACCCATTCCTGGTTAAGATCTCCCTCCCTACACCACACACCACTGGCCTCATGTTTTCCATATTTCAATGGCTCTTGGTAATCACAATTATTGTAAATTTTCAACTGTTTGTCTTTTTTTTAATAGAGAGGGGGTCTTGCTATGTTGGCCAGGTTGGTCTTGAACTCTTGACCTCAGCAATCCTCCCACCTCGGCCTCCCAAAGTGATAGGATTATAAGCATGAGCCACCATGCACAGCCCAGCTGCTTGTCTTTTGATGGCTTCCCAACATCACTGATGGTTTCTGCACTATGGACAAAGAGGGTGTTTCCATGTGTCCTTCCCACAGCGAGCACTGGGTACATGTAACCCTTTTTGTATGAATTCACAGTGTAATGAAACCCAAGGTCACAAAAAGACAAATGCATTTTAAAAATTAAAACATATACAATGTCAGCAACCAGCAGAGGTGCCTACAACAGAGGGAGTGTTGGGATGCTGCCAACACCTCGGGTCAGGTCAGATTTTGCAAATTTTGGCACCAAGTTTACAGGAAAAAAAAAAAAAGCCTTTTCATTTTCCCAGCTTTTTGCTTTTTGGAATTGCTGATAAGGGCCTGCGGGTCTGTCCCACCATGGAATCAGGATGAAAAGACAGAACTGGATTCCTCAAAGCAACTACAGTCTAGTAGGACAGAGATGTCAACACTGCATTAGAGCATCATTCAACAAGGGCGGTTTCAGATGCCTCATGGGCGCCTACTAAGTGCCAAGCTTCGTCCACTCCTCGAAGGCAGGTTGGCTGATCCCATTAGCCAATGGAAACCCTAAGTCTAGAGAACTTCATAACAAAGGTCACGCAGGAGGAAGTGGCAAAGCAGGATATCAGATCCAGGTCTGTTCAACCTTTGCAGGTAAGGAGGGGAAGCTGTGAGAACCCAAAATGCATTGCACATCTGGGAGGGAGAGATGACTCCAAGGAGGCCTCAAGGGCCAAACTGGAATGCTGGGAAGGAGGGAGTGGGCATGGGCCCTGGAAGCACACACTGTGCACAGGTGGGAGGCTCCCAGGACCAGGAGCTGAAAGTTGCCCGCCGCATTCCGGGGACTGGGAGCCATGGAGGGCTCCCAGCAAGAAATAGCAGGATCAAATCTGTATTTCCCACAGATCCCTCTGGCAGAAGGACAAATGGTCACCTAGAAAAGGAGGAAACAGCATAGATACTGCTGTAGTGATCGAGGTACACTCAGGAATGGCCGAGAGGAGGAAAAGGAGCAGAGATGGTTGTGAGAAGCCAAGGAATTAGAATGGATGTGAGTCAGACAACTAAGGGCAACCCAGGTGGGCTCAGGCTGTGGATGACTGGCATTTACTAAATGCTTGAACAGAAGGTCAAGAGATGGGAGGAGGAGGATAAAATGAAGTCAGCTGGAGATATGTTGAGCTGAGGTGCCTGGCAGAATTCTAAGTGGAGATCTGTCTTCCAAATTTGTGTCTGTACACCTGCCACAGTATGACACATCAGACATGCCCCCCAAAATATAAGATGGATGGACGGATGGATGGATGGATGGATGGATGACTCAGTGGGATGGATAGATGGATGGATAGACGGATGGACGGACGGACGGACGGACGGACGGACGGACGGATGGATGGACGGACGGACGGACGGGCAAATAAATGGGTGAGTGAAAGGACAGATGGATGGATGGATGGATGACTGGGTGAGTGGATGGATGGATGGATGGATGGATGGATGGATGGATGGATGGATGGACTAACAGACAAATGGGTGGATGGATATATGGGTGGATAGGTGGGTGAAAGGACAGACATATGGATGAACAGATGAAGGGAGGAATGAATTCTCAACTTTAAATAATGAGATTTAGAAAATATGATTAAGTACAAAGTTTATTCAAGCCCAAAGCTTAAGGACGGCCACCTGGGAGCCTAGATTCAAGTTCCCCTGAAAAGACACATGCTCCAATTAGCACCAGTGGGTTTTTTTTTTTTTTTTTTTTTTTTTTTTTTTTTTTTTTGAGACAGGGTCTCACTCTGTCACCCAGTCAGGAGTGCAATGGTGTGATTACAGATCACAGCTTACTGCAGCCTCAACCTCCCAGATTCAAGCAATCCTCTGTCCTCAGTAGCTGGGTACCACAGGCACATGCCACTATGCCTGGATAATTTTTTTAAATTTTTTATAAAGACAGGGTCTCACTATGTTGTCTCAAACAAAAACAAAACAAAAAGTCCCACACTCCTGTCTCTCTGGGCCTGGTAACTTTGGCACACCTCACATAACTCAGATGGCTCTGTGCTATTTTTTTTTTCCCATTTCTCCCCTTTTCATCAAGACCTTTCAAAAAAAGCCTCATGGAAAAATGCAAATTATGTTGGCTCCCTTTATGTTCAGGAGCTTAGTCCTGAGTTGCTAGGAAGGTTAATTATCAGATGGCCTTGTCCCACATAGGGGAAGGGAGATGTATTAAGCCATTCTTGCGTTGCTATAAAGAAATAACCAGCTGGCTGCACTGGCTCGCGCCTGTAATCCCAACACTTTGGGAGGCCGAGGTGGGCAGATGGCTTGAGCCCAGGAGTTCAAAACCAGCCTGGGCAACATGGCGAAACCTCATTTTTACTAAAAATTCAAAAAAATTAGCCAGGCATGGTGGTGCACGCCTGTAGTCTCAGCCACTCGGGAGGCTGAGGTGGGAGAATCACCTGAGCCTTGGGAGGAGAAGGCTGCAGTGAGCCATGATCGTGCCACTGCACTCTAGCCTGGGTGACAGAGGAAGAACCTATCTTGCATGAAAATAAATAAATAAATAAATAAATAAATAAATAAATAAATAAATAAAAATAAGAAATTCCTGAGATTGGGTAATGTATAAGAAAAGAAGCTTCATTGGCACATGGTTCCGCAGGCTTTACAGGAAGCATGGTCCCGGCACCTGTTCAGCTTCTAGGGAGGCCTGAGGAAGCTGACAATCAGGGCAAAAGGTAAAGGAGGAGAGGGCATGTCACAAAGGGAAAGCACGAGCGAGAGAGAGAGAGGGAGAGAGTGGCAGGTGAGGTGCCACACACTTTTAAACGACCAGATCTCACGAGAACTCACTCACTATCGTGAGGGCAGCACCAAAGGGAGGGTGCTAAGCCATTCACGAGAAATCCACCACCGTGAGCCAACCACCTCCCACTAGGCCCCACCTCCAATGTCGGGGATGATATTTCAATGTCAGATTTGGGTGAGGACAAATATCCAAATTATATCAGGGAAGGATACCTCTCAGTGAGGAATCTCTGTGAATTCCTTCAGTGAAGAAAGCCAAAAGCCAAATTGGGATGGCATCGCAGGGTGGCAAAAATGAGACCTCAGTCAAGTCATCAATTTATATAACTGCTGTTGCCTGTTGAATCATCTCTGGTCTTCAGAATACCATGAATTTGGTTTTCTTAGGAGAAGTAAAACAATGAGAGATACAGCTGGGCATGATGGCTCACGCCTGCAATCCCAGCACTTTGGGAGGCTGAGGCAGGTGGATCACTTGAGGTCAGGAATTCGAGACCAGCCTGGCCAACATGGTGAAACCTGGTCTCTGCTAAAAACACAAAAAATTAGCCAGGCAGGGTGGCAGGTGTCTGTAATCCCAGCTACTGGGAGGCTGAGGCAGGAGAATCGCTTGAACCCGGGAGGCAGAGGTTGCAAGGAGCTGAGATTGCGCCATTGCACTCTAGCCTTGGCAACAAGAACGAAACTCTGTGTCAAAAAAAAAAAAAGAAAAAAAAAAACTAGCCGGGGAAGGTGGGGGGCGCCTGTAATCCCAGCTCAGAAGAATCGTTTGAACCCAGGAGGCGGAGGTTGCAGTGAGCCAAGATGGCGCCAATGCACTCCAGCCTCGGTAACAGAGCCAGACTCTGTCTTAAAACAAACAAAAAATGAAATAGTTTCAGATAATCTTTTGTCTTCTTCTTGTGAAGAAATGACCATCAGAACTTCTTTTAGGAGCTTCTAAGTATTGTTGAAAAGTAGCTCTCTCAGTTTTTAAATTTTAGATGCAGCTTTTTCCTATTGAGTGCACAAACTAATTTAGGTATTTTAAAGGCACCACATTTTAGCTATTGTAGTCTGGGGTCTTCATGGGTTAAGTGAGACCATGTTTCTAGATATTGACAGAAGGTGGCACCATAAGTATTGTACATGAATCCAGCTGCCGTTTCTGCAGATGGATGTCTCCTTTAGAAGTACAAGTGCCCATAATTTAGATTTTCCTTCTGAATGACAAAAATGCCTAAGGGGAGGAATTCTGGTCACTAAAGAAGAAAGTGGCCAGGCACGGTGGCTCACTCCTGTAATCCCAGCACTTTGGGAGTCCAAGGTGGCTGGATCACAAGATCTGGAGTTCAAGACCAGCTTGGCCAAGATGGTGAAACCCCATCTCTACTAAAAATACAAAAAATTAGCAGGGCATGGTGGCAGGTGCCTCTAATCCCAGCTACCTGGGAGGCTGAGGCAGAGAACTGCCTGAACTCGGGAGGCAGAGTTTGCAGCGAGCCGAGATCATGCCACTGCACTCCAGCCTGGGTGACAGAGTGAGACTCAGTCTCAAAAAAAAAAAAAAAAAAAAAAAAAAAAAAAATGCTTAAATTTGTCAATTGAACTAAGTTTCAGAATGTGGCCAGTTTTAAAGATGACACTCTCTCCTTGACCACATTTCGAATGAGAGAAAAGGCTGCAAACTCTAAAGAGATAAGTAAAACCTCAGAGAGAAGTGAAAATCACAAATCTGCTGTCAACAGAATCTCTAGAGAATAAAAATGGAAACTTCTACCTTCCAGTAGAGCTTCAGTTCCAACCCTATCAAATTATTAGTGTGTAAGAAGTCTCAATCTTCAACTAAGCTGGAAGGATTCAGATCCCAAGACCGGCCTTACCAGAGACCCTGCCAGCCCCAGTGAGGTGGAGTAAATAACAGTCATTTGTGCTGGTACCAAGGCTCCAACTATTGATGAAGTAGTGGCAATCCCTGAAGGCCTGCTTCAGGTCCTATCTGGGTCGCCAAAATGTCAACCTCAAATAATGAAATTCAGAAAATATGATTAAGTATAGAGTTTATTTGAGCCTAAAGCTTGAGGATGGCTACCTGGGCACATACCCCTAGGTTGCCCTGAACATATGTTCCTATTAGCAGCAGTTACAGTGGTTTTTTAAGGAAAAGGAAGAGGCAGTCCCTAAGTTGTCAGCAAGAATTTGCATTAAAATACAGAAGGTGCTGATTGGCTATGCATTGTTCTTAGTATCACTAATTCCATGTGAACATAAAGATAATGGGTGAGGCAGCCTGTCAGGAGCAAAAATTCCATCAAATAATTGCCCTGGACAGTTGCTTCTATGGTGGAAGGGGCGCTGAGTGAAGTCCCACGCTCCTGCCTCTCTGGGCCTGATCATTCTGCACACCTCAGAGCTCAGACTGCCGTATTTTTCTTTTCTCAGGAAAAATGGGTGGATGGTACTGGTGGCCCTGGTCTGATCATCTACCCTGGTTCTAGTAACCAGATTAATACCTTGTTATAGAGCTGTGGATTTCAGTTCAGTTCCCACGCATAGACTTTACCTCTGATTTCTCCGACCACTTCTCCCCCACCCCAGGGACTTCACAGCTGACACCCTCTTGCCAGCTTCCAACTCTGCAGCAGTCTGTTCCCAGACCGTGTCCCGAGGCTGCATGCTCTGGACATGACCACCTGCTGGACTGGCATCTGTCTTATCACTTATCTGGCCTCACCTCTGCAAAAGGAACATAAAACTCAGGATCCCAGTTCCCTCTGCCAAAAGGAAAAGAAAGAGCTGAAAGCTGAGTGATGTAAGCAGCTGCCTTTCCTTTGGTTCCTAAGCAGATGGCTACAGATAAAAGGTTCAACAGCTGCTTCTCTTATGTAAAGTGCTGATTTGCTGAGTGTGAGCTGTACAGTCGACTGTTCTCGACCTGCTTCTTTTCTCTTGCAACGTGTGGATTACCACACTGTTCCGCTTTCCCCTCCAGCCCACTTTTCCCCTTTAAATACTGAAGCCCTCAAAGTCATCTTTGGAGAAAGGCACAGACTACAGACTGTTTCTGTGATACCGTGGTTTTCCTCCTAGGCATTGTCCTTAACCTTGGCAAAATAAACTTCTAAACTGATGGAGCCCTGTCTCAGATGCTTTTTGGTTTACACCTCCGAGGCCCTACTGTTTCTAACACAGGTTTCCAGTTGGCTCATCTTTCCCAGGTAGCAAGATGCTCTGTTGACAAGAGAAATGCAATTCTAACACGCAAATCCGCCCAAACACATGGGCTCAGCATTCAGCTCTAGCCGAGCTAAGAGGACCCCATGATCCTGCCCCACAGCCTGGGGCTCATCTTGTGGAGGAGGTAAGTGAAGCAGGCCCTGTCTCTGACTTCTTCCTAACCAGAGTTGATAGTTGCGTTGGAAATTAGGTAAATCGAAGGTGAGTTGATGAATGTGGGAAACCAGATGAAAATGGCTGCTTGACGGGGTTATAACGCAAGAGAGAGGAATAGAACCCTTCCAACGGAATGGTTCCAGCCTTGTGACCTGAGGGGACTGAAAGGGTATCCCAGAGGCAGGTCACTGGCCTTCCAGCTCCACCTGTGGGTGGCCTTGGCCAGGCAACTGCAAGAGTGCAGGGCCCCGGGGGGGCGTGGGGGGTCGCACCTGGCAGGCGCTCGGGGAGGGTGAAGAGCGGGGTGTGAGAAAAGAAAAGCAACACAGAGGTCCGAGCTGTGTGAGGTGTGCGAGGTTAAACCGGCTCTGAGAGACACGTCTATGGGGCTTCCATGGTCCCCACTCGTGCCTGGCAATTGTTTAAAGGCACTGTTGCTCCGGACCCGCTGCCTTCACCCATAAACTTCCTTTCCTGGAATCATTATACAAACAACAACGTACAGCCAATCAATAGCTTCTGTTATTTTCACGTAAATTCTTGGTGAGCAATTTAAGAACTGCCCCCCTCTTAAGCTTTATAAACCCACTCGTCACTTGCGAATCCTTCGAGTTCAGGGCAACTCGAAGCTATGCTCCCAGGCTGCAATGTTCAAACTCGGTCCAAATAACCTCTCTACTTATATCAAGTTTGCCTCAGCTTTTTTTTTTTCTTTTAGGTCGACGGTTCCCGCCCCACAAGGGTTCAGGGAGGGGGACGCCCGCACTTCCTAATGCTCCCTTAGCTGGGGTCGAGCGGAGCGCCCCGCGCCGAGCCCCAGGCGGCTCTGTGGAGAAGCCCCTCGGCCCCGGGTTCGGTCTGCACTGCCGGCCCCCAGTCCCCGGCGCGCAGGACCCAGCAGGGCCAGCGCCGGGCGGGAGGGCGGGCCAGCGCCGGGCGGGAGGGCGGGCCAGCGAGGAGAGGGCGGGCGGGCCAGCGAGGAGAGGGCCGGGCAGGGAGGCAACCGGCAGAGGGCGCGGGTTCCCAAAACCAAAAAGGCGGAGCTTTCCACGCGCACTACGTGCTCCCTACGCGCATGCGTCCCGCCCCCGCTCAGGCAGCACCTCGCCTGATTGGGTAGCGCTGCCACGTCGGGGCGGGGAAGAGCGTCGTCGCGTCCGGGTGACGTCTCCCGCGGGCGTCGGCAGGGTCGGCGGCGTCGGCAGCAGTGTCGGCGGCGGCGGCGGCGGCGGCGGGTGGGAAATGGCGGAGTATCTGGCCTCCATCTTCGGCACCGAGAAAGACAAGTGAGTGGGACCCCCTGCCGGGGGTTGGGCGCGATCGGGACGCGGGGTGGCTGAGGCGGCGGCAGGGCGACCGGGGAGGCCCAGGCGGGCCGGCGCGGCAGCGGCGGGGGGAGGGGCCCGGCGGCGGGAAGGAGCGGCGGCCCTTCCGGCCCCTTGCGCGCCCTCCGGATCCGCGCGCCGCCGCTGCCGCCTCGTGGGCCGCGCGGCGGAAAAACGGAGCGGGGCAAATGAATGGGGCTTCTTTTCGGGGCGCCGCGGCGGAGCTCTCTCCCGCTTTGAGGCCTGGACTGGCTGATCGCCCGACGTCCGGGCCTCCGAGCCGCCGGCTCCCGGAAGCCGCCTCGAGCGACGCTGAAAGTTGCCTGGAGCATCCGGGCCTTTTCGATGTGGACACGTTTACTCCAACTTTGAGCTGTGAATGTCCTGTGTCGAACAAGCTCTGGTACCAGCCTTGCCAGTATTCAGTCACTTATCTAACTTAGGGTCCTAAGCGTTGGTGTTTTATCCACTTAGCCAGCCTCTTGCCTGTTTAAGCGACCACGGGGCCGGCAATAAGGACATATGACAAGGAAAAGTATGGTGGAGACTACTGGATTAACTGTCTAACCACAAGAGACGTGATCCGCTCTTAAAATGCAGGTGCTCCTCGATTTACGTTGGGATTGCGTTCCGATAAACCCATCATGAATCGAAAATGCCTTTAATGCCCAGATAAACCCATCGTCTAAGTTGAAAACTTGTAAGTCGGTGACTTCTTGAAGACACAGTTCTGATTTAAGGAAAAAAATCTTTCGATTTTTTCCTTAAGGTTGCATGCCTTCCCTAATCAATCGTTAGGTTAAAAGCAAAACATTTAATTTCAGCTTTGTATAATTACCACCTTGGCACGTATTAATTTCCAGTGAGTTGGCTGTAGTTTAGACTAAAGGGAATGTTTTCAGACGTTTGAAGGATAATTGTTACTTTGAAAATCTAAAGACCCAGCATCTGGCTTAATCTCCTCTTCAAGTAGTTATCTTGGCATTCTTCAGTGCCATACAAAGTTAACATGACTTTATGTTTTTAATGATAAACCCCTAAATTTGTCATAGATGTTTTTAGAACCACTTTTTTCAAAAACTATTTAAAATGTTTCTCTTTTCCAGGATGGAGTCTGTCTTGTAAAATGTCCTCTTCACACATGGTAGAATCTCCTGTGTTGTTTGGATGAGGAGGCTATATTTCTTTTCTGGCAAAATTTTAAGCCAAAATCTACCAGTTATAGTCACTTCAGAAACATTGAGTGGGGGTCAACTATAGGCCAGTTTCTGGAGACTTAAACATGGGGAAAATTTGGATATTATCCTTAAGGAACTCACGGTATGATCTTGGTGAATGAATAGACCAGCTCTAGTGGAACAAGAGGCTCTTCTGAGTTTAGGATGAAGAACTAACACATATAGGATTGGGGCATCCTTAATTTTGCCTTTTCATATTTGCATGTGGCATGACTTCTGTCTTATAAAAGTCTGTCTCCCTATATTTCTGCTATAAGCAACCACATTTCAACCTATTGGGCTATACTGTAAAGATCATGGTTTTAATTCAGAAAAGTCGATTATTTAATCTAGGTGACTTGTGTTTTCTTTTCAGGGAGACGTGGGGTTTTAGCTTCCAGGAAACAGGATCAACTCCTAAAAAATGAAGCTGCTGGTTCCTGTTAACTTTGTTTTAATTATTATTTAAGCTAAGAATAGAATATGGGTCTCTACCAGTTAAAAATATTCAGCTTATGTTTGAAGTTATAGATGTTTTCTAGATTCAAGCATATCCTAATAGCTTGTCTGTGGTTTAATTGTATGGAATAATTGGATATTAATTGCTGAGGCCCAGGTCTTGCCCATTCTGAGGTAGTTTTTAAATAAGCTTTCTTTATTTTTAGATGCCTTCCTAAAGATATGCTATTGTCTAATCAAGTTAGATAATCTCAAGACCGATAAGTTTACAAGTATATATGATCACTTTCCTCTCCTGATAAATTCAGACTTTCCCATCTTTACTGCTACCTGATAAATCAGTGGCTAGTCAGTCTTCATGGTCCATCAAATGTCACTGAGGTTGAGGCCCTTCGATCTTAACTCTGGATTGACTGTTTAAAACATAATGGCACTTGGTAAAAAAGAAAAAAATTGAATTTGAATGGAGTCTGTCTAGTAAGATGTCCTAATTCATCAGAGATCAGCTTCCCTCCCTTACGTTGCTGGCACACCGGCATGATTGCTGGTTCCATTGGATATGGATCTGGATTGTCAGCGTATTTGAACAGTATTAAGGAAGGGTTTTGCAATAGAGGCAGAAGGTGACGTTAGGTGATTCCTAAGGTGGGGTTTGGTCAGTCCCCTAATAGCTTGTTTTCAGTGTATTGAGACCAGGAGAATTGATTTACTTCAGACCTATTTTTTGAAACTCCCTGTTGGTCTGGTGTCATGGGTTTAGAGAGATTCTCAACTTCGTTTTCCATTTTCCTTAGATAATGATAGCACTTCATGAGCACCATATGTGAAGCACACATACGTTCTGACTCTCCCAACAGTGCCACATTGGCGTTGTCATCATTTACAGATGACATCTGAGAGCTAGGGTGACTTGCTCAAGCCCAAGCAGCTGGTAGCAGAGTTGGGATCTTAACCCTCACTACACCAGTGTTTTCAAGAGAGAACTTCATCGTGGAGAACTAGAGAACATTTAGTTAAGTTTAGGCTAAAGTTACATTTAGTTTTACACTAATTTAGTACTCGCTTTAAGAAAAAAACAGAACAGCTGTGCAGTTAGGAATGTGGAGGGGATTTGAATGAGGAGGAGGCAGGTTCCAGTTAGAACAGTCTTTGTTGAACGGGTACTGTGTTTGAAGAAGGGGAAGTTGAAGTTAAGTTATCCTAAAATACAGCAAGGAAGAGGAGGTGCTTAACACCACGGAAAAAAGTCTGTGTCATGTTTCGGAAAGGTTAAAAGTAATTTGATAGTATGTGTCATGCTGCTGACATATTTCCATGTGTTTGATATCTTCCCAGCAAAATAATCAGCTCTTATTTTCCCTTACAGAGTCAACTGTTCATTTTATTTCAAAATTGGAGCATGTCGTCATGGAGACAGGTGCTCTCGGTTGCACAATAAACCGACGTTTAGCCAGGTTTGTTTGCCCTTTGTTTTTTTTTTTTTTTTTATGTAAATTATAAAAACTTCATGTTCTTTTCAAAGACAGTTAATTTCTACATTTTTTCTCTAGTGGTTGCATTTTCCATTTGTGTTAATAAGTGTGTTCTTCTATTTAATGAGAGTGAGGCAGGTGAGCCACTTCCAGTGGAAGGCCTGAAACCACCACTCCTTGTTTTTATCATTAGAGAAACTTTAAAAGTTAGTTTTTGATGTTCGTGTGTTGGCTGTGCCTGATATTTGCTGCCCTGCCATCTTCCCTACCCCCTGTAATGGACATGGGTCCAGAGGGGGTGGCCATGCCAGCCTTGGCTTAGCCTCTTCCAGGCACCAGTGGACACGGAGTGGGCTTTCTGCTCTTTGCTGTCTCCAGGCAATAGAGGTGATGGAGCCACCTTAAAAGCTGGCATGATTGTCACCAGGCCCATCTTGCTGCTCCAGTTTCCCTAGCTACGTCCTCACTTTCCCATCACTAGTTGAGGAAACAGCGAGTTGTGTCGTGTCATGGAAACATGAAAAATGAAACTGAAAGGTAGAAAGTGGGCCGTAAACTACTCATAGCAGGTCTGTTAAGTTAGTTGAGGAGTGCCTGTTATCTTGGGCTTGGATCTGCTCTGAGTTCAGTTCAATCAAAAGTTGTGATTTTTGATAGTTTTATTTTTGGTTAATTGAAGAAAAGGCAAACGTTTGTACACTATAAAGGATCACTTATGGATTAAAGGGAGAAGGCACCTCTAATAGGAGCAGAAAACTTGTGCCCAAGTTGATGAGAAAACCTGAAATTTGAAAATCTGTGCCCACATCTTTCCAGATGGAGAGCTGGGGAGCTCCTTCTAACCCAGCATTGAAGTCTAAATGTGCAGCCTCTGAGCTGTTGAGTAGCTATAGTGTGTAGCCCCCGGGAGCTGCCAGCTCTGCCTCTGAGCTCACATCTGCCTCTGAGCTCACATCTGTCTGTATACGTGTTCCTGTCAGCATTTAAGAAAATCTACCATGTGGTGGAAGTGAGCTGGGAGAAGGAAACGTGGGTTTTTTCTGGTTGAAGCCCATGGACGACCCCATAGCACACGGCGTTTTTAGAAGGGAAGAGGATGGTGTCTTTTCCTTCCATCATCCTAATTACCAAGTGGTTAGTACAACAGCAGTCTATGTTTTGATAGCTCTGAAAATGTGTTTCTTTTTATGAATTTCAAAATCTTGGAGAAGCAGTTTGAAATTTTTTGCGTATTGTAATTGGGTTTTCCTTAATGTTTTGATGTATGAACCGAGTCTCCCCTAACTAAACCAGTGGCTGTGGATTGTGCTATAACCAAGCATCTTAGGTGCTCACCCAGTTCTTTGATTCTGGGGAGTGTCCCAAGTGTTGGGCCGAGAGAAATCAACTGTTCCCTATTCTAAAAGTTTTCTTTAATCTGGCTGGAGGCACTTTCTTTATGTTTTTCTGGATCATAGATTACCTGAGCATGTGAAATGTAGTTAATTTAGGTGCTCCACATCAGAGGTGGGGAGAGCCCATTGGAGCTCGATGGGGTCAGTAGTATGTGTCAGCTTAAGCATCCTAGTTTGATGTGTGGGTTTGTTTGGGTTGGTTTTAGACAATCCTAGCCACCGCTGGCTTTCCCATTAGACTGCATTACCTCTTCACGTTAAGCTTCCTTTATTAAATAGCCACTGCCAGAATGCCTGAGTGAGACCAACTGAATTTTACTGTTGAATAATTGGGCTCAGTTTAGCTTTTCATCAGAGTTGTCATGCTACGGTCATTTCAATTCAAAGCTGAGTCGGGTCAGCTTTGGGAGGCTTCCCAGGCTTGAGTTCAGTTGACTCAGGGCAATACTTGACGGCTTAGGGGAGAGATGGGGCCCTGATGCAGGTGCCTATTTGAGTCTTAGTGGTTCAGTGTGGACAGTTGGTCAGACCTCCCTCTTAGGTGGGCTTCCCAGCTGCACACCTTTGACTGAGGGACTCTTCATAACAACCACTCCCTTTTAAACAGGGCTAGAACTGGAGCTGGCTGGTTTTGCAAAACCACCACTTACAAAACTGCTTCACATGGATATTGTTGAGACTAAAAATTCATTTTTCTAAATCATGCGAGTGATTGCTTTAGCTTGTAAATCATAATTCAGGGTGGGTTTTTTTATAAGCTGCTTACAGTGATATGGACATTAAGATTCATGTAATATATTAGCCTACTAACTTAAACATGGTTTGTTTTTTCAGACAACTTGATTTTAAGAAGAACGGTACAGTGTAAGGTTTCAAGTCTGCCTGATCCAGTTTAAAGCACAAGGGCTAAAAGGATTTTTTTTCCTTAAAAGAAGGATCGGAAAAGAGCAAATGTTTTAAGCTATTGTATTATGTAAACAGAGATCCCACCAAGAAAGTGTAAATCAGAGCCGGGTGTCCATGACAGTTGACAAACCTGTTTGGTGTGCCTGTTTTGCTAGGAGACCAGAGAACTTGATGTACTGCAGACAGCTGAGTGACACATTTGGTTTTCAAAAATCTTGTGTGAGGAATATGATTATCATGTGAATTTTTCCACATATTGGTGTCTGCTAGCTTGAAGGACAAGAAAATGTTACTATTCTATTATTTATCTTGCATTAAACACTTTAACATTGAAAACGTGGGACTACTGAAAACGATACAGTTCCTTCTTGGTTGCTGGCTGACTTGACCCAAGTCACTGCTCAAACTCTGTTTTCATAATATGATGGTTTTGGTGTACTCTTCAGAAGACAAGTGTCTGACTTGCGGGAAAAAAACAAACGTTTAGCCATTTGCAAACAAATTGTCTCTTTGCAATTGTCTAATATATGCACAGCAGCCAGTAGAATTCCCCTTTTTATTTTTTTTTCCCCGCAGACCATCTTGATTCAAAACATCTATCGTAATCCCCAAAACAGTGCACAGACGGCTGACGGCTCACACTGTAAGTCCCACAGTTGGAGAAATTTTTTTAAAACAATGGTGTTAAAGAGCCCACTCTTAATTGAGACAAATAATGTTGGCTTCTGAGCTGCTGACATAGAGCTGTTGCAAACAGGACAAGGTGCTGGAACTCCTTGGCGCACACAGCAAGAACTTGATACTTGGCCACGTTCAGGAGGCTTTTCCCTTCTAGGGAAGGTCACTGGCCCGGCCACCTCCATTGATTGACATTTGTCATGAGAGCAGGTCCGTCCATGTGAAATGGATTTGAACATTTTGAGCCGTTCATTGGTCTTTACAGTGACTGAACCCCTGGCCTTTATTAAGTTCTTTCTGTAAAATTAAAACTCTTAGGAATATTAAGGAATCAATAAGGTAAGTTGCCCAATAAGTGTGGGTTTTATTTCACCATTATAATTTTTCCTCCAGGAAGTGGAGATTTCATGATATGTAACAATTGTATTTCTCTAATACAGTAATTTTTTCCATCAGTTTATGTAAGCATTATTCTTTCCGAGTTCATTAAAAATTTTCTGTCACATCTGAGAACATTTTGGTGCTAGCCTGGCGAACTATTTGTGCTTTTACCTGGATTGGAATTTTGGAAAGGAGAGTTTTCACGCTCTGTGAGCAGAAGTACAAGATGGCATATCATGAGACCTCTGTGAGACCGCAGTGTCAGGGCTTTCAAGACAGCCGCCGACTAGGAAAACGCCCCTGCTTCTCAGGAAAATAACTTGCTCTTTTTTCAGCACCGAACCTCAACTGGAGCACTTGCCACAGGCAGCCGGTTAAGTGTTTACCTTTAATTTTCCATAATATAAAGTTGTTGCGTTTTGTATTTCAGACCATTGCCCTCTTGAACATTTACCGTAACCCTCAAAACTCTTCCCAGTCTGCTGACGGTTTGCGCTGTAAGTTCATACAAGTTCCTTCCCCGGTTCCCTGGGCTTGCGTGTCAGAGCTCAGCGTCCACTCCATCTGGTCTGCCGTGCTAGTGTCAAGGACCACGTTTCACTAGAGGTGGCGAGGAGCTTTTGTCCCACTGACCCCACGGAAACCTCTGTTGGAGATTTGAACTCCCACCGTGTGTTAAGGGAAAAAGTAACTGGAAAGGGTGCCCTTTAAAACAGTCTGGAGCTGGGCCAGGCGCGGTGGCTCACGCCTGTAATCCCAGCGCTTTGGGAGGCCGAGGCGGGTGGATCATGAGGTCAGGAGTTCAAGACCATTCTGGCCAACATGGTGAAACCCCATCGCTACTAAAAATACAAAAATTAGCTGGGCATGGTGGCGGATGCCTGTAATCCCAGCTTCTAGGGAGGCTGAGGCAGAGAATTGCTTGAACCCGGGAGGCAGAGGTTGCAGTGAACTGAGATCGTGCCACTGCACTCCAGCCTGGGCAACAGAGCGAGACTCCGTCTCTAAAAAATAGTCTGTAGCTGCTGCTCCCCACTCCTCCTTTACTTTGGCCATCATCCTAGAGGGAACGTACCGGAATTAAACGTCGAGTCATATTCTTCCCTCTTAAGAGCAACAATATTTGAATGTTTCTCTCTCTTTCTGGAATTTTAAAAAGCAAACTTTTGAAGTTACTTTTTGAGATTTTATTTCTCATTAGCCTTTTTTCCCTGAACTCCATTTTGGAGTGCACCCTTTAGTTGTGAGGGCGTTGTTCTGAGAGCGTTCCCCAAATGAGGGTCTGCAGCTTGCGTTGACCCCTGAGTTCCTCACCCACCAGCCCCGTGCTGACCCGTCTAACCCATGTGGGGGTGCTCCACTCACATAGGCCCTTGGCAGAAAAGATTGTCCGTTCTGCCCACACACTGCCTGGATACAGTCTCCAACTCTAGGAGATGGAATTGGTTTGCTCCATTTAGAAATAGATCGAAATTGGGCATTCAGTAGATTCTACCAGTTTCTTCCTGTGCTGGGAAATATTAAATTTAGGTTGTGAATGTTTACTTAATGATAATTTTTAGAGAAGGAGATACAGATGAGTATGATTGGAAAGTTCAGAAAACTAAAATTTGATTTTTACAGCCATCCAACTATAGAATCATTGGAATTCAGTCATTTATGGATAAATTAAAATGAACACCTGGACTCTTGTTAAAATCAAAAAGTCCAAACCAAAGACAGACACTTCCCATTCACCATTCTGTTTTAAAGCAGTAAAAATCCAAGTACCCTTGGATATCTACAAGCCTAAATTGTGCACACCCTGGAACCAGAGCCCCTCAGTTAATAGGGTAACCGACACAGGGTAGATGATCCCAGGGACATCCCCTCTCGAGCTGGCCCTGCACTGGGAGGCCTCGGGGTTGTGCTTCCTTGCGCACAGTGGTGCACATTTCTATGTGTGGATGAGATTTTCTCGTCAACTTTTCCTGCCAACACACTAAATGCTTTTCAGTGCTAATACTGACCTGATAGTAGAGATTTCTTTCCCTGAGTCGAATGGTAGCAGGATTTACTTGGTAACCCTTGGTTTAAAATACCTGGTTTTTTTTGTTTGTTTGTTTTCTTTTGTTTTTAAGGAAATAAGATCAGTAGGTGGAGGGAAATGTTTCTATATGCACTTATTAAATAATTTTTGTTAACAATCCTGCCCTGGGATAAAAATGAATGGAAGTAGATGACTAAGTTACAGTAATTAATTCTTTGCCCTGATCGTTTATTTGGGGACTGTGTATGCTTTATTGACAATAGAATGTTGTATTAGTTTTCTTTGTGTCTTTATTTGCAGTTCACAGCACTTTTGTTTTGCATATGCTACAAACTAAAAGTTTAGCAATTATATTCCAATTCTGGGGTCCAGATTGTACAAATTAGATGAAATTCTAATTCGTCATTTTAGGAAGAAATCAATTACCTAAAATTACTGGCTCTTTTTGACATACCCTTTAGTATGTAGAAAAATAAGCATCAAATGTATGGGTTAAAGTTAACTATCAATCCCAGTTTAAGAATGATATTTCTGTAAGAAAACTGCTTTATTTTCCAAGTTGTATTTAACATAAGCTGAGTCATAAATAAGTTTTTAATCATATCTTAATGCACTTGTCTCTGCCTTTCAAGTCACTTTTGATTGAAACATTTTAAGCAGAATAAATATAGCTAATAGTTTAAAATAATCACCACAAAACCGTTTCTCAAAGCTGCTAAAACTTTGAGCGTGTAGAGATTTTTTTCCTCTTCACTTTCTTTGTGATGTGGAAAAGGAAATGAATTTGAAATAGGAAAATCCACCCTTTGGAACAGGCTTCTTTGGCCGTTTATAACTTGATTTCTGCTCAGGGAGGAACGTACATTCCCAGTAGCTTTTCAATTGGGATATCCTGTGATGTGATTGGCAGGCTGTCCGAGTAGTTACACTTAATAAAATTTGGGTTTGAAAGCAAAGTAGTTTCCTGGAAGTTCAAAAATAACTAAAACAGCTCCAGATGGGTTAGAAAGTGGACTTAAATCATTCTCAGAATTAGAAAATAAGAAGTTATTTTTTATCTTTAACGACAAAAAGGGGGCCGGGCACGGTGGCTCACACCTGTAATCCCAGCACTTTGGGAAGCCGAGGCGAGTGGATCACAAGGTCGAGAGATCAAGACCATCCTGGCCAACATGGTGAAACCCCATCTCTACTAAAACTACAAAAATTAGCCAAGATCACACCACTGCACTCCAGCCTGGAGACAGAGCGAGACTGCGTCTCAAAAAAAAAAGATAAAAAGTTTTGAACAAGCTCAAAGACGCTGGTGCCAGCAGTCAGATGCCCACGTTGGGTGCACGGGCTAAGGGAGCCTACCCAATGTGGAAACCAGTCAGGGTTTTGCCAGCCCCTAGTCTAGCTGATTTGAACATGTTTGTTGATGAACCAGCTCTGTGATTTCTCAGGTTTAGAGAACTCTAGAATTTGAACATAGAATTTGATAGAATGGGCCAGGCACAGTGGCTCACCCCTGTAATCCCAGCACTGTGGGAGGCTGAAGTGGGCAGATCATGTGAGGTCAGGAGTTTGAGACCAGTCTGGCCAACATGGTGAAACCCTGTCTTTACTAAAAATACAAAAATTAGCCAGGCGTGGTGGTGCGTGCTTGTAGTCCCCACCTGCTTGGGAGGCTGAGGAAGAAGAATTGCTTGAACCCAGGAAGTGGAGGTTGCAGTGAGCCGAGAACACACCACTACACTCCAGCCTAGAGTGGACAGAGACTCCATCTCAAAAAAAAAAAAAAAATTAATTAAATTTGATAGAATGATGTTGGAGATAGAGTGTAAATTTGCAGAATCTACCCATGCAACAGACATGATTTTGCCTAATACATGTGAATTATGAGGAATAAACTGATGAAAATAGTTTGGGAATATAAAACATAAGAATGCTTGCGCCGGGCATGGTGGCTCACGCCTTAAATCTCAGCACTTTGGGAGGCTGAGGCAGGTGGATCACGAAGTCAGGAGAGTTCAAGACTAGCCTGGCCAAGATGGTGAAACCCCATCTCTACTAAAAATACAAAAATTAGCTGGGCATGGTGGCGGGTGCCTGTAATTCCACCTACTCGGGAGGCTGAGGCAGAGAATTGCTTGAACCTGGGAGGTGGAGGTTGCAGTGAGCCAAGATTGTGCTACTGCACTTAAGCCTGGGCGACAGTGAGACTGTCTCAAAAAGAAAAAAAAAGCTTTCATCAGCAAAACATTGTAACATTCCCTTTATTTGAGGGCATCCACAATACTGTAATGTTGAGTGGTAACTATCCTACCGAGTCTTCATGGTTGCTTGGGTTTTAATCACGTCAGGAAGAACTGGAGAGCATACCATGGCTGGCCATCCATAAAAGACTAGTTAGGAGCATCATAAGCTTTTAATCACTGACCCTGCTTTCAGGTTTCATTTTAAACTTATAGAAGAAGGGAAGACATCAGTGTGCTTACTTGGCCTTTACTTTAAATCTTAAAAGGAAGAAAGTTCTAATATTTCTTAGTTTGAGCCCAGGTGTGGTGTCTCATGCCTGTAATCACAGCACTTTGGAGGCCAAGACAGGCGGATCACTTGAGGTCAGGAGTTCCAAGACCAGCCTGCCAACATGGTGAAACCCTGTCTCCACTAAAAATAAAAATAAAAGTAAAATTAGCCGGGCCTGGTGGCAGGCACCTGTAGTCCCAGCAACTCTGGAGGCTGAGGCAGGAGAATCGCTTGAACCCGGGAGGTAGAGGTTGCAGTGAGCTGAGATGGTGCCACTGCACTCCAGCCTAGGCAACAGAGCAAGACTGCATCTTGTGGGGGTAAAAAAAAATTGGTAGTTTGAGAGTCACCTTTTTCCTCACACTTTCTGAGAATGTGGCCCTTTTGATGCTGATTAAAGCTGGTTGTGATTTTAACATTTTAGTAGCCAGGATCGAGACTGTCACGGGGGCATTTACAATCTCACCACACTTGACACCATTCACAAGTAGCCATGTGGCTCAGTCTCCTGAGTGCTCCTGCAGAGTGCAGCTCTGCCAGGCTTTTCTCTAGATAATCTCATGTGTGTTACTGTAGCGGTTTGAGTTTAAGCACAAGAGTTCACTCAGTTAACATGTTCTAACCAGCAAGATTTCTGTTGTTTCCAGGTGCCGTGAGCGACGTTGAGATGCAGGAACACTATGATGAATTTTTTGAGGTGAGAGAATTGACCTCTGTAACTGATACACCTGTTGATCTTCTGTATCTGTCTGGAAGGATTTAAAATTTTCTCCGCTAGTAAACATACATGAGTTATATCTAATGACACTTTTTAATGTATAACGAGTCTTAAACCACTGTGATCTCCCTTCAGGAGGTTTTTACAGAAATGGAGGAGAAGTATGGGGAAGTTGAGGAGATGAACGTCTGTGACAACCTGGGAGACCACCTGGTGGGGAACGTGTACGTCAAGGTAGGAGCCAGGGCAAGACGACGGCGTGGCTGCTTAGTGTGCCAGGGCCGAGGCCGACAGGCGAGAGCAAGATGGCGGTGTGGCCGCTTAGTGTGCAGGGCCAAGGCTGACAGGCGAGGATGAGGTGCCTGCCGCTGTGCACCTTGAGATCCTGGATGCTGGGGTGCACAGCAGGGCTTGGGTGCACTGGCTCGGCGCCTGCCCGCTATGTCGTGTATGGCAGTGGCCGGCCTGCACATGCGCCCAGCCAGCAGAACTGAAGGACGGATGGTACACCACGGCCATCATTATTCCAGTGTAGAATATTTAGTACCTGTTGGTTAGAAGCTGTTTGGACTAAGGAAAAGTTAGGTTTACTCACATGTTTGGTTTCTTTTTCTTTTTCAGTGAATAAAACTTTGCTTACATAGCCATATTTGCTCCCTTAACCAGTTGAATTTGAAAATGAAAGCAACATTTGGCTAAATCTTAGACTATCTTGACGTTAATCTCATTGAAAATTTTACATTTTCCTATAATGCTATAATATTTTTAAATTATCCTATAATACTATTCCACCTTATCCCTGAGTGTGTACATCTCTCTGATACATACTTGGATCAGTAACTGAGAAAGTGTCATTAAAGCGTGGATGGCAAGCACTTTTGTTTTTGTCTTTTCAGTTTCGCCGTGAGGAAGATGCGGAAAAGGCTGTGATTGACTTGAATAACCGTTGGTTTAATGGACAGCCGATCCATGCCGAGCTGTCACCCGTGACGGACTTCAGAGAAGCCTGCTGCCGTCAGTATGAGATGGGGTGAGTGAGGAGTGACCAGTGACGTGGTGACTGAGGGCAGTCTGGGGCTGTGTGCACACAAGGTAGTAAGTGTCTCCTTCCAACCCACAGAGAATGCACACGAGGCGGCTTCTGCAACTTCATGCATTTGAAGCCCATTTCCAGAGAGCTGCGGCGGGAGCTGTATGGGCGCCGTCGCAAGAAGTGAGTATCCTGTGCCCATCGTTAAGCTCGGTGGCTTCTTTCTCCCCTCACACCCCCTCTTCCAAAAAAAAAAAAATGTGACATAGGTGTCATTTCTGTTTTTCAAAAGGCATTTGCTTAGAACATAATACATATTTTAAAATATCCTCTTTGGAGAAGAATATTCACCTGCACACAGGTAACTTCATTATCCAGCTTCTCAAGTAGAGGACAGACCTTAGTAACCAAGCGAGAGGGCGGTTAGCTGGGAGGCCACAGACATGAGGCTCGTGGAGAAAGTGACATGCAGTTTATTCTCCCAGATATTACGAAGAAGACGACGACTAGATGTTGTAACCTCCTTTAGACCAGGGATGGCTTCCCTGGGACACATTGGAAGAAGAGTTGGCTTGGGCCACACATAAAATACAGTAATGATCCCTGATAACTTTTTTTTAAATCGCAAAAAAATCTCATAATGTTTTCAGCAAGTTGATGAATTTGTGTTGGGCCGCAGGTCGGAAAAGCTTTTGCTTTAAATATTTCATGTCCATTGGGGTTTCTTTTGGTTTTGTTGGTTGTTTTAGGGCGTTTCATTATGTCTTGGGATCGGCGGCATTCTCCCTTCGGGACACTGGTATAACCAGGCCTAGTGGTCACATTGGTCTGATCCTACATTTAAATGCCCGACAGCCAGGTCACAGAGCAGAGAAAATCAAGATGTCAGAGTCGAACCGACTGAGTCCTGAGTCTAGAGAGGTTCTCATCCCTCTTCTGTTAAACCTGGATTAGGAAATAGATGGGTGGTGATTGTTTTATGGTCAGCATTAAAGAAGCATACAAGAAAAACAGCCCTGCTCTCCCCAACCCAAAAACCGGCCTGATGGACACAGTAGCTCTGAGCGCCTGCAGCGTGGGGTCAGTGAGGGTTGAAGATGGGATGTGTCCAGCTCATTTTCATTATGATTTCCTGTGATCCTTTGAGTCGGTTCTAGAAGAAGACAGAAGGTGGAGGGTATATACACCTGTTCGTTTCTAAGCTGCATGTTGTTTTCTCCTGAAACTTTTAACACCTGAAGTCAGGGCGCCTCTCGGTCACGACGTGCAGTCTCCTCAGCAGCGCTTTTCTTTATCAGTGCTGTTGACATGAGGAGATGCGTGGCATTTCGAAGTGTGAGTTGTGGTTGTGTGTTGCATGCTCTGGTTTGGATGGCATGGTTTTGTTTCTTTTCCTTGGTTGCAGGCATAGATCAAGATCCCGATCCCGGGAGCGTCGTTCTCGGTCTAGAGACCGTGGTCGTGGCGGTGGCGGTGGCGGTGGTGGAGGCGGCGGCGGACGGGAGCGTGACAGGAGGCGGTCGAGAGATCGCGAAAGATCTGGGCGATTCTGAGCCATGCCATTTTTACCTTATGTCTGCTAGAAAGTGTTGTAGTTGATTGACCAAACCAGTTCATAAGGGGAATTTTTTTTAAAAAACAACAAAAAAAAAAACATACAAAGATGGGTTTCTGAATAAAATTTGTAGTGATAACAGTATTCGTGGTGTAACTTATTTCTTGTGGAAGTTCTTTAAATTTCTCTTTATAAATCTGCTAGTCATCTTGGAGGTAAAGATTAATATTCATCTGCCATTTTGAGTCTGAATGAAATCGTATTTTTTATCTTAGGGCATGAACTAAAACACACACCAGGTGAGGGGAACATTCTTGTTATCCACATGTTAACAAATAATCCAGAATTTCTCGAAGCTGTCATAGAAAGCCTTGTGAGGTCTCTTTTGTAACTAGTTAATGAAGAAGTGCTTAGCTGCAGTCAGTAGGCACACTGTAGACTGCACTGATGTTGGGAAGAAGGCTGATCCTGTGATGAGACAGTGGGTGGGCCCAACCCATGTTACCTCCTCGTTCTTGCGAGTTTGTGTCAAGAACCCAGTGCGTTCCTGGGAGGCACGTGGGAGGGAGCGTGGATGCCCGTGCGGCACACCGAGGGTCGGTGGTCTGTGTCCATGTTTCCTTATGCGGATGGCTGTGGGGCACAGAAGCCTGCAGTGCAGATCTGCCGTTAGCCTTTAAACACTCTGGTGTTACTTTCCCCAAGCTACTCGGGTGGCGCGTGCTGGTGGTGTGACTGTGGTGACAGCCAGCTGACCGGTGTGGGGCTCCTGCCGCAAGACAGTGCTGGGGGCTGAGCATTTCATTCCTAAGACCAAAATGTTCCAAGTGAGGCCATCGCAAACCGTGCCCAGGTGTCCACGTACCTCATCCTCAAAAACCTCCCAGCTCTGAGTGGGAATCGCCCAGGCTCTCCTGCCCTGCTCTGCTCCTCGTGGGGGCTCAGTGACAGAGATCCCGCTGGTGGAGTGGGGGAGTGGCTGGACCCTAACTGTACACCCAGTGAAGGCTGGCAGGACATAACTACGTGACCAGTGTATCTCATGAAAGCCCATTTGTATGTGATGAAGTTCTAAACAGTGATGCTGTCGACGGACCTGGGAGGCTGAAGGGAGCTATGATCATGCCCCTGCACTGTAGCCTGGGCAACACAGTGAGACCTTGCCTCTTCGAAAAAAATAGTTTTGTATATTACAGTAGTGGGCAGATAATTTTAGATGGATTAGTGGCAGTGTTTGGCGACGTGGGCAGATAATTTTAGATGGGTTAGTGGCAGTGTTTGGCAATGTGGGTAGTGGGCAGATAATTTAAGATGGGTTAGTAGCAATGTTTGGTGATGTGGGTGGTGAGCAGATGATAATTTTAGATGGGTTAGCGGCAGTGTCTGGCGATGTGGGTCGTTTCGTTTGTTTCCTTATACTCCATGTTTCCAAGAAAAGTTGGTACAAACATTTTGTTTTTTGTTTTTTTACCTTAACTTTGGTCAGTTATGGCCATTTATTAATTTCCACTCAGTCTGAAGGCGGGAAGATGGCAAAAGTTGTACTTTATGTTTCTTAACTGATAAGAATCAGAAAGCCTATTTAAAATGTACACGATGTTGAGAGGCTGAGGCAGGAGGGATCACTCGAGTCTAGGAGTTCAAGACCTGCCTGAGCAACAAACCTAATGAGACCCCATTTCAGCCAAAAAGTAAAAAAATTAGCTGGGTGTGGGGACTCATGCCTGTGGTCTCAGCTACTTGGGAGGCTGAGATGGGAGGATCCACCTAAGCCGGTAAGCCGAGGCTGCAGTGAGGTGTGATTGCCACTGTACTCCAGCCTGGACAACAGAGTGAGACCCTGTCTCAAAAAAAAAAAAAAAAAAAAAAAAACAAGTAAAAGATAAAATGTGAATCAAAATGCTGTAAAAAGTGTCTTCAGACATTGTGGTAAGAGGAGCTCACAGCCACACAGCCTGTCAGCCCGGTCCCCCTTCGCCCGTGTGGGTCTGTGAGGCGGTTGAGGTGGGAATGTGAGCACGAGCCCGAGTGCCCAGGAGGCGCTGCTGCCCGTCTCGTGTGTGCAGATCTCGGCCAGTAAGATGAGTCCGTGGGGCCCGCCGGGGCAGATTGAGTAACAGCTTTTCCACGGGTGCGAGGGCCAGGCAGGTGGTTTTAAAGAAGGAAGAATATAAAAGCCACTTGAAATAATTTTGATTTGTAATGAATTCAGGTCCAAATACCACTGTAAATTGTTTCTTACCTGAATATCATATGACATTTGCTGAGACATAAAACCAAATGGCAAACAGCTTCCAGAATAAACGTTAAATACAGTATCAGCACGTCTGATTCAACGGTGGTGTTGAATTATCAGTCCCTGGGTGCTTCCTGCAGCTGTTTTTTTTTTTTTTCTGGAGACGGAGTCTCGCTCTGTCGCCCAGGCTGGAGTGCAGCGGCACGATCTCGGCTCACTGCAACTTCCGCCTCCCAGGTTCAAGCGATTCTATGCCTCAGCCTCCTGAGTAGCTGGGATTACAGGCCCACGCTGCCATGCCTGGCTAATTTTTTGTATTTTAGTAGAGACGGGGTTTCACCATGTTGCCCAGGCTGGTCTCGAACTCCTAATCCGCCTGCCTCGGCCTCCCAAAGTTTGGGGATTACACGTGTGAGCCACCGTGCCCGGCCTCCCTGCACCATTCTTATGCTTGCTGTTGAGTCAGGAGGCCTAACAGGCTTACCAGATGCGTGTGTTTATAAGTAGATAAGAATCATTTTAAATATTTCTAAAAGCATGATGAATGGGGTCATTGCCCTGCTAATTGGAGACAATTTGTTGCCTTCAAATGAACTGAGTATGGGGAAGGGATTGGCGTCACACCCACGCCAGTGTCTACAGGGGTGAAGGTGGCCACTGCCTCTTTTCTAGTTCAGGATTGAACTAGAATTTACCAAAAGGGAACAGACCGGAGAATGATTTCTGGAAAAAGTCTCAATTCAAAGCACAGGGGAAGAAAAGCATTAAAATCCGATTCTCGATCCTGTGCGATGGAAGGTAAGACTTCTGAGTCTTGGAACACTAACAAGCCACGCGGGACGTGGCTATGGATGGCCCTAAAAAGCACTTTATTCCCAGACTGAATTTCATGTTCCCCGTAAATTTTACCAAAGACGTGATCAACATAAGATTTCTAACTTTTAATTTGCCAGGTGTGACTTTTTAGCTCACTCTCAAGTTTCACCATCATTTCATGAAAGAAAAGTTTTATTTTGGAAATATCTAAACATACGTGACAGTAGAGAATGCGGTAATGAAGCCCACAGACTTTACCCTGCGCACCCCAGTTTGCGTCCCTAACGCAGAGGACCCAGGAGAGGACAGCCCTTGAACGCGTTCCACGTTGTGACACTCCCCGCGTGGCTTGTTTTTCATGTTTCCCAGGCTCCAGGGGTTCGCAGGTGAGCAAGACACAGAGCCTGCCTGGCACGTGCTGTGCTGCTGCCCTGGAGAAGCGGGGCTCAGATCAAAGCAGCACTTCTAGGAACCGCCGCTCCGCTCCCAGAGCTCCCTTTGGTCCAGATGAGCAGCCTGGGAAGTGAGAGGCCCAGGGCGACGGCGGCGTAAGAATCTCAAGGGCTTTGAAAGTAGCAAAGCTGGACCAGGGCCTCGGGGCATGGAAGCTGAATTTTACCTGCCCTGAAAACCCAGACACCAGCAAGGGCAGTTGTGGTTGACAGGGGACAATCCAGGAAGAAAAGAACTCTTCAGAGTAGCTCTTTATCCCAGTCGATCCAACAAGCTCTTGAGAAATAAGAGCCTCGCTCTGCAGAAGAGGGAACCGCTTCAGAGACCCTGAGTGGACCAGGCTGTCCCGGCGTGCTGTTCGCTGCAGGTCACAGACCATCTCACAAAACTAGCTCCAACAGCAAGATGTGTTGGGCCGGGCATGGTGGCTCACGCCTGTAATCCCAGCACTTTGGGAGGCCAAGGCAGGCGGATCACGAGGTCAGGAGATCGAGACCATCCTGGCCAACATGATCAAACACTGTCTCTGCTAAAACTACAAAAAAAAAAAAAAATTAGCTGGGAGTGGTGGCACACGCCTGTAGTCTCAGCTACTCTGGAGGCTGAGGCAGGAGAATCACTTGAACTCAGGAGGCAGAGGTTGCAGTGAGCCAAGATCACGCCACTGTCCTCCAGCCTGGCTGATAAAGTGAGACTCCGTCTCAAAAGAAAAAGAAAGAAGATGTGTTGGCTTCTAGAATTAGAAAGGCCCAGTGGCCTTGTCCTGCTGAGCTCTGGTCTGTGCCATGTGGGTTCCACATAACATTAGGTGAATAGCATGATGGCCGGCGTAGGCCACGACAGACGCCCAGCATCTCAGTCTCATAGGCCCAAGTTGGCGTCACTTATTTTTCCAACCTGAAAAAAAGGTCCGCTTCCAAATTCTATGAACTGGGTGAGTGTGATACTGATCAAAATGGCCCACAAAACTACAGGGGCCTCCCAGTTCTGAATATGGATGCAAAAACCCCACATCCAATATTAGCAAACAGTCCAGCAGCATGTTAAGGGAAATCTGCCACTAGTGGGTGCGATTCAGCCCAGGAACTCAAGGATGGATGCTATCAAATATTTCATCTGTTCTAAGTTTGCTTACTTTTTTATTTTATTTTTTTTATGAGGCAGAGTCTCACTTTGTCACCCAGGCTGGAGTGCAGTGGCACGATCTCAGCTCACTGCAACCTCTGCCTCTCTGGTTTAAGTGATTCTCGTGCCTTAGCCTCCTGAGTAGCTAGGACCACAGTCACACGCCACCACGCCTGACTCATTTTTGTATTTTTCGCCATGTTGGCCAGGCTGGTCTCGAACTCCTGACCTCAAGTGACCCACCCGCCTCAGCCTCCCAAAGTGCTAGGATTGCAGGCGTGAGCCACTGCGCCCAGCCAGCTTGTTTCTTATGGTTCTCCCAATTATGCTTACGTTGTATCTCTTAGCTGGCTTCCATGTCTGTTACATTTTTAATTAGATGCATGATACATACAGCAAAGTACCTAAAAGCTAAACCTGGTTTAAAGGACAGTTGCAAGGTGATCATCGTGGTCAAGAAGCTGCACGATGCCAGCATCCAGGCCAGCCCTCCCTGGCCATAAAATTATTCTTCCTCCTAAAAGAAACTATCTTGACATTTGCAATAATCGTTTTGCTTTTATTATTTTACAAACTACATATGGTTCACTAAACATTACAGTTTTGCCTGCTTTTAGAACTGGAGTCATGTATGATTTTGTCTGGCTCAGCTTGTCCGCAATATTCAACTGTGTTGGGTGTAACCGGCCTGAGATTTGCAGCTGGTGGGTGCATCAGTCTGGAAAAAAGCAAAGAATACAGCAGTAAGACATGGCGTGGGTACAAGTGAGCAGCCGGGAGACAGGTGCGGAAAGAGGAGGAGGAGGGCATGTCCTGGCGCATGGAGCAGTGAGGGCTAATTCCCTGTGGCAGGAACCAGGAACACACTGAGGTTGTCAGGAAGGACTAGCACCAGGTCGCAACAGCTCTGAAATCCCAGGACTCATGTCCCGCTCACCTGTGTGTCTGCCACCCGTCCTGCAGCCCAGCGCTGTCTTCACGGGGGCCAGGTTGACAGGGCAGCCCCCACCCAAAATGCTGCCAGCTTACAGGGAGGGAGAGGGAGAGAGAGAGAGAGAGACAGAGACAGAGAGAGAGAGAGGAGTGATCAGAGAGAGGGACTCCTTGCTGGCGCTCTGGCCCCTGACCAGAATGACGTGCAAACTGCACACACCACTGGGTGAAACCAGGCCCACAGCCACTCAGGACTGAGTTCTGGGGGGCCCCAGAGGAGGGAACCCTGGGCATCCTCCCCTGGGTGTTGAAGACACGTGTGCTGGGAAGAGATCAGGAAAAGGTTGGGGAGGACGTCAGGGGGAGCTCTCACGGGGCCTCCTGGGCCATGGGAAGGCCCTGGAATCTTTTTTTTTTTCCCCCTAGAAACAGGGTCTCATCATGTTGCCCAAGCTTCAAACTCCTGGGCTGAAGCCGTCCTCCCGTCTCGGCCTCCCAAGTGCTGGGAGTACAGGTCTGAGTGACCACACGTGGCTTGTCCCTGGAATCCCTAAGCTGAGTCGTGGGAAGGGGTTTGAACAGGAGCATGAAGAGCTCTGATTCATACGCTTAAAGCAGCTTCTGGCTGCAGTGTGCGGGACAGACTGCAGCTGGGCAGGAGTGCAGGGGAGAACCATGCAGGCAGAAGGACCGTCCAGCCAAGAGCAGGGGGCAGCTTGGACTGTTACGGGCTTGGGGCGGTCCTCTCAGCTTGGTTTGTAAGCTGTTCTGGTGGGGACCAGTGATGGGTGACTGTGGTTTTAATTTTCATATTCCTGATGGCTAATGAGGCTGGCACCTTTTCCTGCTGTTACCATTTGCATGTCTCTCTGTGAAGCCCAGTTTAAGTCTTTTGCCTATTTTAAAATATTGAGGCTGGGCACAGTGGCTCACACCTGTAATCCCAGCACTTTGGGAGGCCGAGGTGGGTGGATCACCTGAGGTCAGGAGTTCGAGACCAGCCTGGCCAACATGGTGAAACCCCATCTCTACTAAAAATACAAAAGTTAGCCGGGCCTGGAATCCCAGCTACTCGGGATGCTGAAACAGGAGAATCACTGGAACCTGGGAGGCGGAGGTTGCAGTGAGCTGAGGTCGTGCCCATTGCACTCCAGCCTGGGCGACAAGAGTGAAACTCTGTCTCAAAAAAAAAAAATTTTGAGTAGTTTGTCATTTTCTTATTTATTTCTAGTTTTTTTTAATATATGGTGGAGATGAATCTTTTGTTGATGCGCATTGCAAATATTTTCTCCCAGTCTGTCGTTTGCCTTTTCTCTCTCTAAATAGTGTCTTGATGAAAGCCTGTTCTTAGAATTCATCTAAGTCAACTTACCCATCTTTCATCTGTGCACAGTGCTGTGTGTTCTGTGTAAGATATTTCTTGTCTCCCTGAGGTCTTGCTGATATTCTCTGTCTTTGTCGTAAGCCTTATATATATATTGTGTGTGTGTTTGCTTTTTTTTTTTTTTTTGAGATGAAGACTCGCTCTGTCGCCCAGGCTGGAGTGCAGTGGCATGATCTCAGCTCACTACAACCTCCACCTCCCGGGTTCAGGCAATTACCCTGCCTCAGCCTCCCAAGTACCACAGGCGCCTGCCACCATGCCTGGGTGATTTTTGTTTTTGTTTGTTTGTTTGTTTGTTTGTTTTTTGAGACAGAGTCTTGCTCTGTCTCCAAGCTAGAGTGCAGTGGCGCGATCTCGGCTCACTGCAAGCTCTGCCACCCGGGTTCACGCCATTCGCCTACCTCAGTCTCCCGAGTAGCTGGGACCACAGGTGCCTGCCACCACGCCCGGCTAGTTTTTTGTGTTTTTAGTAGAGACGTGGTTTCACTGTGTTAGCCAGGATGGTCTCGATCTCCTGACCTCGTGATCTGCCCGCCTTAGCCTCACAAAGTGCTGGGATTACATGCGTGAGCCACCGCGCCAGGCGATTTTTGTATTTTTAGTCACGATGGGGTTTCACCATGTTGACCAGGCTGGTCTCAAACTTCTGACCTCAAGCCATCCACCTGCCTCAGCCTCCCAAAGTGCTGGGATTACAGGCGTGAGCCACCACACCCAGCCTGTTTGCTTGTTTTTTGTTTTGTTTTGTTTTCTTTTGTTTGAGACAGAGTCTCGCTCAGTCGCCCAGGCTGGAGTGCAGTGGCGCGATCTCAGCTCACTGCAATCTCCGCCTCCCGGGTTCAAGCGATTCTCCTGCCTCAGCCTCCCGAGTATCTGGGATTACAGACACACCACCACGCCTGGCTAATTTTTGTATTTTTAGTAGAGACTGAGTTTCACCATGTTGGCCAGGCTAGTCTTGAACTCCTGACCTCAGGTGATCCACCCACCTTGGCCTCCCAAAGTGCCGGGATTACAGGCGTGAGCTATGGCGCCTGGCCACTTGTTTGTGAGTATGTGTGTGTGTGTATGTTTTGTTTTGTTTTTTGAGAAGGAGTCTCGCTCTGTAGCCCAGGCTGGAGTGCAGTGGTGCGATCTCAGCTCACTGCAACCTCTGCCTCCTGAGTTCAAGCGATTCTCCTGCCTCAGCCTCCTGAGTAGCTTGAACTCCTGACCTCAAGTGATCTGTCCTCCTCGGCCCACTAAAGTGCTTGGATTACAGGCATGAGCCACCGCGCCCGGCCTTTTAGCTTGTTTCTGAGACAAGGTCTGGCTCTGTCTCCAGGCTGGAATGCAGTGGGTGTGATCTCAGCTCACTGTAACCTCCATCTCCCGGACCCAAGCGATCTTCACACCTCAGCCTTCCAAGTAATTGGAACTACAGGTGTGCACCACCATGACTGGCTAATTCTTTGGTGTTTTTTTTTTTTTTTTTTTTTTGTAGAAACGGGGTTTCGCCATATTGCCCAGGCTTGTCTCAAACTCCTGGGCTTAAGCCATCCTTCCACCTTGGCCTCCCGAAGTGCTGGGATTACAGGTGTGAGCTACCATGCCCAGCCCCTGTCATAAGCTTTAATATGTTCAGTTTCACACTTAACTCTAGGACTTATCTTCCTTTTCTTGTTGTTGAGACAGGATCTCACTTCGTCACCCAGGCTGGAGTGCAGTGGCGTAATTACAGCTCACTCTAGCCTCAAACTCCTGGGCTCGAGTGATTCTCCCACCTCAGCCTCCCGTGTAGCTGAGAATATAGGTGCAAGCCACCATGCACATCTAATTTTTATTATTATTTTTTTTTTTTAGAAACAGGGTTTTACCATGTTGCCAGGCTGGTCTCAAACTCCTGGCCTCAAGTGATCCACCAGCCTTGGCCTCCCAGAGTGCTGGGATTACAGGCGTGAGCCACGCACGCAGCCATGTTCCGTGTTGGTGTGAAATCAGCGCTTTCCTACATGGATATCCAGTTGCTCCAGCAGCAGTTACTGTAAAAACCACCACCTTTCCGCGCTGAGCGCAGCTCCCTCTGTGGCAGACCCGTTGTATGTGCAGACGGGTCTGTTCTTGGATCCCTTCTGTTCGTGGGTCTTTTGCACGTCCTTGTGCCTGGGGTACATTTTGAATGAACAGGAGTCTACAGGGGCCGGGCACGGTGGCTCATGCCTGCAATCCCAGCACTTTGGGAGGCCAAGGCAAGTGGATCAGCCCAGGAGTTCAAGAGCAGCCTGGGCAACGTGGTGAAACCCTGTCTCTACAAAAAGTGTTTAAAAACCAGCCAGGTACAGTGGCACGTGCCTGTGGTCCCAGCTACTCGGGAGCCTGAGGTGGGAGGGTCACTTGGGCCCAGGAGGTTGAGGCTGCAGGGAGCCAGGATCGCACCACTGCACTCCAGCCTGGGCAACGGAGCAAGACCTGACTCAAAAAGAAAAAAAAGAGCCTATGGTATTCGCTGCTGGGTCCAGTGTGGGCTGTGAGAGAGAATTCAAGGATGCCTCTGAGGGTTTTCACCTGAGTAGATTTTGCCTTATCAACTTTATTTCTTATAAAGCGGATTGGAGAACATGGATCTAGGTTTCAAGGCCCAAAGAACTTGTAAGGCCATCCCTGTCCATGGTCTGACCCGGGACTGCCCACCTGCGGGTCAGCTTGGGCCCACACAGCATGCAGGGACGCTGGCCCTGTGCCCGCCTGGGGGCAGGAGGGGAGTGAGTCCCCAGGGCTCGTACCATTTAAACAGAGCAGCACCCTGCAGTCCAGGCATCTGCACAAGTCAGTGCCAGAGCCTCGGTCGGATGTGGTCAGACAGGTCACACCTCCTCTCCAGGGAAGGATAGAGGATGGGCGAGGAGAGAAGCCACGAGTGGCCCCTCATGGAAACATGACACTGTTCCCGTGTTCCCTCACCCCGAGTGGAGTGGGCTGGGCAAGGCATCGACCATGCCAAGGTCGTCCTTCCACACCCCAAGGGCCACTTCCTTAGTGCCCACTGCCACCCCTCAGGCTCCTCCTGGTTCCACGGACGGTTGGCTTCTTCCCCAGGAAGGTTTTGAACAAGTGAGATCCACGCAATAATCAGGTTAACTCAAGCGCCACCCAGCAGCCAAGGCTGACACGCCGCACCGCCTCCCCGGTCACGTGAGCTCCCAAGCGCTTTGCAAGAGATCAGCTGAGACCCATGGCGGCCTGAAGCTGCAGAGTCTGGAAAATATGGCTCCCCTCCCACTGCCAGGCTCCTAAGAAAACGTGGTCTAAAGCTGAACCCTCCTTCTCCTGTCTAACGCCCAAAGAAATTAAAGTCCAAGGTCTTTTCTTTCTAGCACGTCCTGTGTGACAGAACCTTCAACCAAACAGCCCCAAGACCGCGCAGGTGGCTGTCTCCCATGCCTGTGCTCCAGGGGCAGCAGGACAGGCCCGGAAACCGAGTCTGCAGATCGTGGAGCTTTCAGGAGAGAGCCGGGCCTGGGCCCACCAACCCGGCAAGTGAGGTCACCACCCAGCCTCGGCCATCTTGCCAGGGGTTTCAGCTGCATGCTGGCTCGTTAGATGGCATGGTGTGGCTCCCAGGGAGGAAGCCAGCCCTTCACCCCTCTGGGACTCCGCCTCCACAGGGCACCTCCATCTCAGCAGCATTCCCAGGAGCAGCTAGTCCGTTCACACAGCGGGGATCCTTGGAGCCTACGTTCCACCTCACACAACCAAACTCGATTTGGAAAACGCCCGCCTGCAAATATTCAGGCACCTCCTCAAATCCCAGGTCTTTTTTTTAACTAAGTTGAATCAGCCAGGGCAGGGTGGCTCACGCCTGTAATCCCAACACTGGGAGGCTGAGGTGGGCAGATCACCTGAGGTCAGGAGTTTGTCACCAGCCTGGCCAACATGGCAAAACCCCGTCTCTACTAAAAACATAACCGTTAGCCGGGTGTGGTGGGCGCCTGTAATCCCAGGGAGGCTGAGGCAGGAGAATCGCTTGAACCTAGGAGGCAAAGGTTGCAGTGAGCCGAGATTGTACCACTGCACTCCAGCCTGGGTGACAAAGTGAGATTGTATCTCAAAAAAAAAAAAAACAAACGAACGAACAAAAGTAAGTTGAATCAGCCGGACACAATGGCTCACACCTATAATCCTAACACTTGGGGAGGCTGAGGCAGGTGGATCACCTGAGGTCAGGAGTTCAAGACCAGCCTCGCCAACATGGCAAAACCCCGTCTCTATTAAAAATACAAAGATTAGCCAGGCATGGTGGAACGCACCTGTAATCCCAGCTACTCGGGAGGCTGAGGCAGGAGAATCGCTTGAACCCGGGAGGCGGAGGTTGCAGTGAGCCAAGATTGCACCACTGCACTCCAGCCTGGGCGACAGAGTGCGACTCAGTCTCAAAAAAAAAAGAATCATATGAAATTGCCATTTTTTTGTGGGTCTGAAGGTCGCATTTCAGCAATTTCGCATGGTTCAAACTAAGACTCCCCAAGCTGGGGCTGACTGTCGTGGGAGGACCACAAAGTCCTGTGGGTAAGAGCAGGCCCAGGAGTCCCGCCGCCTGGGCTCACCCAGCTCTACTTCCTGTTCCTGCACACTCATCTTTCCCTTCTGGAAAGGAATGGCCAGGTGGTGCCCCTCCTTCAGTGTTAGGAAGATCCCGTCAGGTAACACAGGTGAAGTTCCCAAAGCAGGACCTGGCACATCCGCAGGCAGTGCATGGCAGTCAGTTGTTGCCGTTGTTGGCAGCAATAGCATTAGTAACTGTTGCCGGGTGTGGTGGCTCACATCTGTGCTCCTAGCTACTTGGGAGGCTGAGGCAGGAGAATCACTTGAGCCCAGGAGGTTGAGGCTGCAGGGCACCATGAACGCACCACTGCACTCCAGCCTGGGAGACAGAGTGAGACCCTGTCTCTAGAAAAATAAAAGATACAGGCCGGGCGCGGTGGCTCAAGCCTGTAATCCCAGCACTTTGGGAGGCCGAGACGGGCGGATCACGAGGTCAGGAGATCGAGACCATCCTGGCTAACACGGTGAAACCCCGTCTCTACTAAAAAAAAAAAATACAAAAAACTAGCCGGGCGAGGTGGCGGGCGCCTGTAGTCCCAGCTACTCGGGAGGCTGAGGCAGGAGAATGGCATAAACCCGGGAGGCGGAGCTTGCAGTGAGCTGAGATCCGGCCACTATGCTCCAGACTGGGGGACAGAGCGAGACTCCGTCTCAAAAAAAAAAAAAAAAAGAAAAGAAAAAAAGAAAAAAGATACAGACTGGGCGCGGTGGCTCACGCCTATAATCTCAGCACTTTGGGAGGCTGAGGTGGGTGGGTCACCTGAGGTTGGGAATTCAAGATCAGCCTGACCAACATGGAGAAACTCTGTCTCTACTAAAAAATACAAAATTAGCTGGGTGTGGTGGTGCATGCCTGTAATCCCAACTACTCAGGAGGCTGAGGCAGGAGAATCGCTTGAACCCAGGAGGTGGAGGTTGCAGTGAACCAAGATCATGTCACAGCACTCCGGCCTGGGTGATAGGGTGAGACTCCGTCTCAAAAAAAAAAAAGAAAAGATACAGTATTAGTAACTGAAGGTGGGATGTGGGAGTGGGGCAGACACGCAGAACGGGGAGCAGGAACTCTGCTTGCCCCATGAGGAGTGGAGAGGTGGCGTGAAAGTGAGCGAGTGCGCACATTACTCTCGGAAAATGACACGGCGTTGCTGGAAGACGTGCAGCCGACCCTGAGACATGGACGGCCCGCATTCATGGGCAATCGGACTCCCTCCTCAAGTCAAAAGGAATGAATGTGACCAAAAAAGTGTGAGACTTACATATCCCCAAATCCCAAAACACCGCTGAAAGAAAGACCTATCCTCCTCCTGGACGCCTGGGCTCAGGACCCCTCGCCTCGGGACGATATTGGCCACAGTCCTACCCAAATCCTCCCCTCCTCTCATGCCCAAAGGGTATTGTTGCTATAGCAGCAGCCCCTTCAGCCCCTCGGAGGCTCCAGCTCCTTATTCTAGAACTCTCCATCGGCAGTTATTTCTCTCCGGTGACGCTGCCCATGCATGGACCCACCAGCTTTTCACTGTCCCTGCCACCTGCTGCCCATCCTTCCCACCCCACCCGGTGCAGATCCTTGCAAACAAATGCAGCTCAGCCTCCCTTCTGTGCCGTCTCCCACCAACACACTCAGACAAAACTTCGCTCTCACACGTAACCCAACCAGCAAACAGCCCCAGTCCCAGTGGCTCCCTGCAAAGGGCATTTTGTTCTTGTCCTGCCAGGCTCCGCAGGGCTGGGCCCCAGGCTGCAGGTGGAGGTCAGGGCCTCTGTCCCCCAGGTCTCAGCTGCAAACAGGTCACTCCCTTCTGCCGTGTGTCCCAAGGAGTGAAGCAAACCACAGCTCAGCCCAAATCCACGCCACTGCCGTGACTTGGGCAGGGAGAGAGAATCTCGTAAACACACACAACCATCTCCAGCGCTCTTCCCCTGCTCTGCCACGCAGGCCACTCACCACAGCCAGAGGAAAGCACAGCCGTGCTGCCAAGGGCCTGTGAAATTACTGAATGGAAATTCGCAGGGGCCCTCATAGCTGCCCACCTCTCCTTCGCTTCCTCTTCCTCCTCCTTCTCCAACCTCCTCCAGTTCTGAGGCCCCAGCCTTCCGGCCACCAGGGGATGGTGCAGGCCCAGGCCTCTCCCCTCTGCTCGCACCCCAGTGGGGTAGCAGTTTATCCACTGTCCACGTCCACTCGTGACGTGTGCACTTTCTGCATACGTGTTATACTCTGAACAAAAGTAACAACAAAACCGTCCATCAGCTCGGCCTCTCTGTCCACCTGCTGCTGACCAGCTGTCGGGCCTATTCCTTTGAGGAAACAGAGGTGATTAGAGGGAAGCTCTTCCACAGGACACCAGCATTCCTGCGTCTCTGGCTCTGAGCTCCTTCCCGTTACAATGTGGCCGGCCAGGGCCTCCCGGAGACTCTGCTCCTGTGGTGCCTCCTCTCATGTAGGGAGGCACAGAAATGAGGCAGAGGCTACACAATGATGAGGGCCGGAGAGACACGGGTTTTGTTGTTGTTGTTGTTGTTGTTGTTGTTGTTTGTTTTTGTTTTTGAGACGGAGTTTCGCTCTTGTTACCCAGGCTGGAGTGCAATGGCACGATCTCAGCTCACCACAACCTCTGCCTCCTGAGTTCAGGCAATTCCCCTGCTTCAGCCTCCCAAGTAGCTGAGATTACAAGTGCCGGCCACCACACCCAGCTAATTTGTGTGTGTGTGTGTGTGTGTGTGTGTGTGTGTGTGTGTGTGTGTTTTCAATAGAGATGGGGTTTCACCATGTCGGCCAGGCTGGTCTCCAACTCCTGACCTCAGGCGATCCATCCGCCTTGGCCTTCCAAAGTGCTGGGATTACAGGCGTGAGCCACTGCACTGGGCCAATTTTTGTATTTTTAGTAGAGAGTAGAGACGGAGTTTTGCCATGTTGACTAGGCTGGTCTCAAACTCCTGACCTCAGGTGATCTGCCCACCTTGGCCTCCCAAAGTACTGGGATTACAGGCGTGAGCCACCCCATTTGGCCATTCGTGCACTTTCAGTGGTCAGGTGTAGCTTTTTCTTTTTAAAATAGGACCTATGGCTCACATTGATATAACTAAGTGAATAAACGAGGGAGAAGGAAAACTCTGATAATGGAATGCCAAATGGTATATACATATAGAAGGAGTGATGGGCTTAGAAAAACCATTATTCAGCAACCATTTTATTTTATTTTATTTTATTTTATTTTTTTAGACGGAGCCTCGCTCTGTCGCCAGGCTGGAGTGCAGTGGCACGATCCCAGCTCACTGCAACCTCCGAGTCCCCGGTTCAAGTGATTCTCCTGCCTCAGCCTCCCGAGTAGCTGGGAGTACAGGCACGCATCATCATGCCCAGCTAATTTTTGTATTTTTAGTAGAGACGAGGTTTCACCATGTTGACCAGGACGGTCTCAATCTCTTGACCTTGTGATATGCCCACCTCGGCCTCCCAAAGTGCTGGGATTACAGGCGTGAGCCACAGCTCAGCAACCATCTTAATAAAAATCAATTCAGACAAAATCATCAGTAAGTGTTCAAACTAGAGAATGGGCTGGGTGTGGTGGCTTACCCCTATAATCCCAGCATTTTGGAGGCCGAGGCAGGTGGATCACCTGAGGTCAGGAGTTCGAGACCAGCCTGGCCAACATGGTGAAACCCTGTCTCTACTAAAAATACAAAAATGGCCGGGCACTGTGGCTCACACCTGTAATCCCAGCACTTTGGGAAGCTAAGATGGGCAGATCACCTGAGGTAGGGAGTTTGAGACCAGCATGGAGAAACCCCCCCCTACTAAAAATACAAAATTAGCCAGGCGTGGTGGCGGGATCCTGTAATCCCAGCTACTGAGGGGCGAGCAGAGGCAGGAGAATCGCTTGAACCTGGGAGGCGGAGGTTGCAGTGAACTGAGATCGCACCATCGCACTCCAGCCTAGGCAATAAGAGCAAAACTCTATCTCAAATAAAAACAAAAACAAAAACAAAAAAATTAGCTGGGCGTGGTGGCGTCCCAGCTACTCTGGAGGCTGACGTGGAGGCTGCACACCTCTGCACTCCAGCCGAGGAAACAGAGTGAGACTCCGTCTCAAAAAAAAAAAAAAAAAAGCTGGGCATGGTGGCTCATGCCTGTAATCCAAGCACTTTGGGAGGCTCAGGCAGGCGGATCACAAGGTTAAGAGTTCAAGACCAGCCTGGCCAACATGGTGAAACCCCGTCTCTACTAAAAAAAAAAAAAAAAAATACAAAAAATAGCCAGGCGTGGTGGTGTGCACCTGTAATCCCAGCTACTCAGGAGGCTGAGGCAGAAGAATAGCTTGAACCCGGGAGGAGGAGGTTGCAGTGAGCTGAGATCACACCACTGCACTCCAGCCTGGGTGACAGAGCAAGACTCTGTCTCAAAAAGAAACAAAACAAAACAAAATAACATAAAAACTAGAGAGTGAAAGATTGAGAAGCAACAGGATACATAGAGATACAAAGTAGCTCCCTACAAGACACTTAGTAATTACATAGAGTAGGTTGGCCACCTTAGATGCCTGTAATCCCAGTACTTTGGGAGGCTGAGGCAGGCGGATTACTTGAGACCAGGAGTTCAAGACCAGCCTGGCCAACATGGCAAAACCCTGTCTCTGCTAAAAATAAAAATAAAAAAATAGCCAGGCATGGTGAGGGTAACTGTAATCCCAGCTACTCGGGAAGCTGAGGTAGGAGAATGGCGTGAACCAGGGATGCGGAGCTTGCAGTGAGCCGAGATCGCACCACTGCACTCCAGCCTAGGCGACAGAGCGAGACTCCGTCTCAAAACAAAACAAAACAAACAAATCTCCAAAATTATTTATTGAAAAAAAATCTGTGTATAAATGGACCCATGCAGTTGAAACCCGTGATTCAGGGGCAGACTGCATTGGCAGACTCTGAGCAAGGACCAGGCATGAGATCACAGTTTTGTATCAATGTTAAGTTCTCAGCTTTGACAGTTCATTGTATTGTAGTCATGAAAAATATTTTTTTGTTTTTACCAAGTACACACTAAGGAATTCAAGGGTAAAGGGGCATCATGTCTGCAACTTGGTCTCCAAGTTACAGAAACCAGACAGATGGACTGAGTGACAGATGGATTCATACACCGCACCTGCGGGCACAGTGTGTGTAGAGACAGAGACAAAGGGAGCAAATGTAGTAAAAACTGAACATTTGAATTAAAAATGAGTTTCTGATAATAGAAGCAAAAAATTTTAACATTTGGAAAATCTGTATGAGGGAATATGACATTCTGTATGGTTCTTGCCACTTTTCTAATCTAAAATTACGTTAAAAATTTTAAAAAATTAAAAAGTGTTTGGGTTGTGTAACAAATTACTGCAAACTTGAGTGGTTTAAAACAACACACACTGGGCCGGGCGGGGTGGCTCACTGCTGTAACCCCAGCACTTTTGGGAGGCAGAGGCGGATGGATCACCTGATGTTAGGAGTTCGAGACTAGCCTGGTCAACACGGTGAAACCCCGTCTCTACTAAAAATACAAAAGTTAGCCTAGCATGGTGGCGCGCGCCTGTAATCCCAGCTACTCGGGTGGCTGAGGCAGGAGAATCACTTGAGCCCGAGAGGCGGAGACCGCAGTGAGCCAAGATCGCGCCATTGCACTCCAGCCTGTAGGACGGGGACTCTGTCTCAAACAACAACAACAAAAACAACACCGTTTATCATCTTTCTCTCCTGCAGGCTGTCTGAAGGCTCTGGGGGAGGCCCTCCCCACCTTTCCCAGCCCTTTGGAGGCCGCCAGCGATCCCTGCCATTTCTAGTCTGGTGGCAGCACACCTCGTCTCTGCCCCATCTCCACATGGCCTTTTTCTCTCCGCGTGTCTGTGTCCACGTCTCTCTTCTTACAAAGGCTGGACAGGGGTTTTTTTGTTGTTGTTTTCTTTTCGTTTTTTTTTTTTTTTTTTTGAGACAGTCTCGCTCAATCGCACAGGCTGGAGGACAGCGGCGCGGTCTCGGCCTCCAGTGCCGCCTTCCAGAGCCTTCCTAATGTAACCCCATCCCCGTCCCTTCCCCACGTCGCCCGCTTTATTGTTCTTCGTGTCAGTTCCTGTCAGTGGACATTTAATTCTAATTCACGTCTCACTCCCTCCCGCACTGTGAACCCCACACGGCAGAGCCCCCGGCGGAGCCGCGCGGGCCGGAGGAGGCTGCGGAGCATCGCTCTGGACTGAGCCCGGGACGCCGCGGAGGCGCAGCGCTTTCCTCCGCCCAGAGCTGCTGGGCACCGTCCGTGTCTTTCGCTGCAGGACTCCAGGGAGACTCGGGGGCCTGGGGTCCCCCATTTAGCCATAGGGCGGGGGGATCAGGTTCAGCCTCTGAAAGTCCAGAACACGATGTTTGGGAAACGGCCCCGCCCGCGGCCTCCGGGACCTGGCGAAGGAGAAGGGAAGGGCGCGGGGCGCCCCTGCTACCACCCTGCGCGGCGTCGGCCCAGTCCCCGCGAGCGCCCGGCTGCCCCTGCCCGTGGGCCGCACCGGAGCCGCGCAAGGCGACTGTTCAGCGCCTCGGCTCGGGGATCGGACCCGCTGCGCACGGCGTCCGGTGGCCACAGAGAGCGGCCATCGAGTCTCTCCCCGGCGCGGCGCCCCGGTCTCCCGGGTCCGCAACACACGCCCTTGGGGTCGGTCCTCGAGGACGCGCAATCCCCCGACCCATCAGGACGCATGTTTCGAGCTCATTAGTAAATGTTCCTTAAATTCCCGAAAGGCAAGAAGTTAACCAAGTAAAACAGCATCGGAACACCACGTAGGGGCGTTCGCACGGCCCCCGGGGTCCGCGGGTGGGAGCAGGGGCAGGGGAAGGCGGGGGAGGGGCGGCGACCCGGGTCTGCGGTTGAATCAACAGGGCGTGGAAATGGGGCGGGCGAACTGCGGTGGGGGCAAGCCGGAGTCCCGGGGAGGGCGGGAGTCTCAGGCCGGCGGGTCCCAGTCTGCGGTGGGGTTGGGGGAGGGGCCCGGGCTGAGTGGGGTGGAGGAGGGGCGGGTGCTCTGCCACGAGGCATTGGCGGGCGCCGGCCTCCGCCCCCGCCTCTCCGCCAATCGCAGCCCGCCCGCTCCCCTTGCGGTGGGTCCCAGTGAGGCTGCCACCCCGGGGTCGCCGTCTCCACCTCTCCGCAGTCGGGGCAGCAGCTCGCCCCTCTTTCCCACATATCCGTCCAGGTGAGATCCGGCCCCACCGAGACCAGCTCCCCGCTCTGGACGGAGGATCCCAACTGGGTCCGGGTCTCCCCCTCCGCGCCTCGGCCCTCTGTTGCATCATCTGGTTCCCAGGACCCCCGACGCACCCGCGCCCACGCCTGAGGTCTTGGCCGCCCAGAAGCTGGGAGTTCGGGCGTCCACGTGGCCCCGGGCTCCCACCCCAGCCCCCGCGCCGGCGGAGCGGACCCCACTGGCGGCGAGTCCCGGAGCGTGGAGCGGGGACGCGGGCTGGGAATCTGGGGGAGACGCACGCTTCATGCCCAGCATTGAGTTTTCGCTGCATTGTGGATGGGAAATGACTGTTTGCAAATCGCCCTTTTCGGCGGACTGTGTGGGGTGGCGGTAAACGGTGTCGTTGCGCGGGCGGCACGCGAGGTGGGTGCCCGCTAGGGGAGGGACGCGGGGATCTGCCCAGGTTGCGTTGTGGGGATGGAGGATTTCCTGGGACCTCACTTCCCTGAGCCCCAGGCGAGACGACAGCCGAGCTGGAGGATGCAAGGGGGAGGCGGAGGGGGGGGGGTGAGAGCGGAGCGCGAAACTCGGCTTCCCGAGGATCTTCTGGGCTCGCTTGTCCCCAGCTTTGTCCCAAAGTGTCGCTTCCGGGGGCGGAGTGGCCGGCGGTTTCCGGGTGTCAGTAGGGTCTGGATCTACCCCCGGGAAGCTTAGAGGAGTTTCCCGCTCTCCGTGCGCGTGGCTCTCCCCAGGCCCCTCCGGGAGTGCTGGCGCGCGCGTGCAGGGGTGTCCCAGGAGCGTCGTGACCCCAAGGGGGTCTTGCGGTTTAAGGAGCGGCCGGGGCGACACCAAGTGAACCCCCTCCCCGGGACGCACGTGCGACCGGCCGCCCGACACTGTCGCCTTGGGGAGCCCGCGGGTTTGGGTTCGGGTGCGGGTCTCCTGGAGAGCTTTCCGCCGAGCGCCTCTGGGTTCTTCAGAGCCCCGGCGGCTGGCGATCTGCGTTCCCGGCAGCCCCTTACCTTGCGGGAGGGTGCTCCAGGGCGAGGCGAGGCGCCAAAAGCAAGGCGCTGGGCCGCCTGCGTCTGCCAGGGCCGCGGGTCCAAGGCTTTCTGGAGGATTCCGCGGCGGAGCGTGCGCGCCCCAGGCCAGACAGGGCCTGTGCCAGACGGAGAGTCCCTTCCCGCAGGTGACTCCCGCGACCCGCGGAGGAAGGTGCTGCTCCGCTCTCGGCGGCGGCTTCTTACAAGGTCGGGGTAGAAAGAAAAGCAGGGGCACGGATCACGAGGTCAGGAGATCGAGACCGTCCTGGATAACACGGTGAAACCCCGTCTCTACTAAAAATACAAAAAACTAGCCGGGCGAGGTGGCGGGCGCCTGTAGTCCCAGCTACTCGGGAGGCTGAGGCAGGAGAATGGCGTGAACCCGGGAGGCGGAGCTTGCAGTGAGCTGAGATCCGGCCACTGCACTCCAGCCTGGGTGACAGAGCGAGACTCCGTCTCAAAAAAAAAAATAAAGAAAGAAAGAAAAGCAGGGGCACGCTTGGGTGACTTCAGGAGGGACACGAACCTCTGAAAGCGGGGTGCACTTTTCTGGGGAAGAGAAGATCCAATGCCTTCGGATTTTCAGACAAGTCCGTGGTCCCATGACCTTGACAGCACCACCCTCCAGGGTTGTTTGAAGCCGCTTTGGCCACCGGCCTGGTGAATTGCAAAGGTGGAGGGGAGGCCAGGAAGTCCAGGAGGCCAAGCTGAGGCCTGGGTAAGGCCTGTGCGCAGAGACCACCTGAGCCGCATAATCCAAGGGCTTCCAAATGCAGCCGGCTTCAGCAACTTTTTTTTTTTTTTTCTTTTGAGACGGAGTCTCACTCTGTCGCCCAGGCTGGAGTGCAGTGGCCGGATCTCAGCTCACTGCAATCTCCACCTCCCGGGTTTATGCCATTCTCCTGCCTCAGCCTCCCGAGTAGCTGGGACTACAGGCGCCCGCCATCTCGCCTGGCTAGTTTTTCGTATTTTTTTAGTAGAGACGGGGTTTCACCGTGTTAGCCAGGATGGTCTCGATCTCCTGACCTCGTGATCCGCCCATCTCGGCCTCCCAAAGTGCTGGGATTACAGGCTTGAGCCACCGCGCCCGGCCAACTTTTTCTTTTTTAATAGGCTTTTTTAAAAAGAACAGTTTTAGGCTGGTCGGGGTGGCTCACTCCTATAATCCCAGCAATTGAGAGGCCGAGGCCAGCAAATCACCTGAGGTCAGGTGTTCAAGACCAGCCTGGCCAACATGGTGAAATCTCCTCTCTACTAAAAATACAAAAATCTGCTGGGTGTGGTGGCACGCGCCTGTAATCCCAGCTACTCTGGAGGCTGAGGCAGGAGAATTGCTTGAACCCAGGAGGTGGAGCTTGCAGTGAGCTGAGATCACACCACTGCACTCCAGCCTGGGCAACAAGAGTGAGACTCCATCTCGAAAATTTTAAAAAGAGCAGTTTTAGATTTACAGAAAAATTGAGAAGATAGATAGTAAAGTTCCCACAGTTTCTCCTGTTAAGATCTTAAACTGATGTCGTATATTTGTTACTTTTTTTTTTTTTTTTTTTTTTTTTTGACAGAGTCTGGCTCTGTTGCCAGGCTGGAGTGCAGTGGCATGATCTCGGCTCACTGCAACCTCCACCTCCCGGGTTCAACCAATTCTCCTGCCTCAGCTTCCCGAGTAGCTGGGACTACAGGCACGCACCACCACACTTGGCTAATTTTTGTATTTTTAGTAGAAACGGTGTTTCACCATGTTAGCCAGGATGGTCTCAAACTCTTGACCTCGTGATCCACCCACCTTGGCCTCCCAAAGTGCTGGGATTACAGGTGTGAGCCACCGCGCACGGCCTATTTGTTACAATTAATGAGCCAATTCCACGATCACATAACCTTTGTTAACATCAACCAAAGTCCATGCTTGAGTCAGATTTACAGTTTTCCCCTCACACCCCTTTTCTATTCCAGGATCCCACAACACAGTTTGCTGTCACCTCTCCTTACAGAGTCTGAACGGTGCCGAACTGTCAGTACCATCTGTCCGGTGAGTGACGGCTGTGGACTTAGTGTCCTGTTGAATGTGGAGAATCAAAGCAGGGTGAAAGGGACTGAGTCCAGTCCTGGGCCCTGTGTAGAGGGTGAGGTGGGGGGTGGTCATGCGTTCTTTGTCCCCCCAGAGGAAGGGCAGCAGATGGGGCCTCGCCTGGGTGCCCTGGTCTTTCTTTTTTCTCTCTCCTTTTTTTTTTTTTTTTTTTTGTCTTATCTATTTCAAGGTGCTTGTGTGTTTTTTTAATCCTGGGTAAAATACACGTGACACTGATCACTGTAACCATTTGTAAATGTGATGCAACCACTGTCACTATCTCCACCTAGAACATTTTCATCATCCCCAACACAACCTCTGCACCCATCAAACAATCACCCTCCCTTCGCCACTCACCCCAGCCCCTGGCAGCCTCTGTTCTACTTTCTCTCTCTATGAATTTGCCAGACAGAGAGGGGCGTTCGAGAGTCCCAGGTGCCTCATTGTGGAAGTGGAATCACACAGCATTTGTCCTTTTGTCTCTGGCTTGTTTCACTTGGCATCATGTCCTGAGGGTTCATCCGTGTTGTAACGTGCCAGAATTCGTTTCTCTTATGGCTGAGTAAATATTCTAGTGTGTGTATGAGCCTATCGTGTGCGTCCATCCATCCGCAGACACATGGGCTGCCTGCCTCCACTTTTTGACTTGTGAATGGTGCAGCAGTGAGCATGGGTGTGCAAGCATCTGTTTTGTTGTTGTTGTTTTATTTTTTAAATAGAAACAGGGCTGGAGCCCAGGCTGGTCTTAACCTCCTGGACTCAATTGTCTTCCTACCTCAGCCTCCCAAAGTGCTGGGATGAGAGGCGTGAGCCACTGCACCCGGCCCAAGCAACTGTCTGTTTCCTTTTTTTTTTTTTTTGTATATGCCTATGGAGGAGACATGGCCAAACGGCTGCCCACAGGGCTGGTGCCTGTGTTTTTGTGTAATTCTTCCTGGGCTTCTCTGAGGGAGCAGAGCACCCCGCCCGAAGGGGACAGGGTCAGCAGGGTTCACTGGACCCCACAGCATCTGAGCCTGAACTGACGCCTCTCTCCTTGCTTTGCCAGGTCCCAGCATGCCTTCTGAGACCCCCCAGGCAGAAGTGGGGCCCACAGGCTGCCCCCACCTCTCAGGGCCACATTCGGCACAGGGGAGCCTGGAGAAGGGGCTCCCAGGGGATAAGGAAGCCAAGGAGCCCCTGTGGATCAGGCCCGATGCCCCGAGCAGGTGCACCTGGCAGCTGGGCCGGCCTGCCTCTGAGTCCCCGCATCACCACACTGTCCCGTAAGTCCTGCTTTTGATCACAAGAGGGTTGATCCATAACCTGCAGGGCAGGAGTTTGTTACCTGGATACCACACAGCCAGGAGGACATGAGGTGTGGCCCCCCTGTAGTCACTCTGGGTTGAGGAGCTGGGGGTGGGGGCATGCCGTGTAGATGAGGCTCTGAGGCCAAGGCCTCCTTATGCTGCAGCCGCAGCACCTAGGCCAGCGCCTGGCAAGACAGTGGATGCTCACAAGGTATTTCCGGAAAAAATAAATAAATAAATGTCCCCAGGTCACATGCTTTCCCCTGTCTGTGGCTGTGCACCTGCGTTCGCTGGAGGTGAGTGACCAGGATCCTGCCTGCACTCTCTTTTATTTTATTTTATTTTTTTGAGACACAAGCTGGAATGCAGTGGTGCAATCATGGCTTGCTGCAGCCTCAATCTCCCCCGATTAAGGGATCCTCCCACCTCAGCCCCCCAAGTAGCTGGGACTACGGGCGCCCACTGTCACGCCCAGCTAATTTTTGTATTTTTAGGAGAGACAGGGTTTCACCATGTTGACCGGGCTGGTCTTGAACTCCTGGGTTCAAGTGACCACCTGCCTTGGCCTCCCACAAGTGCTGGGATTACAGGCGTGAGCCGCCGCGCCCGGCCCAGCCTGCACTTTTCTGTTAACTCTACATCATGGAGACTTCCCCTAGGCATTAAACATTTTTCCATAGTGGGCTGTTTTTCTGGTGGCACAGACTGTTTGGTGAAGAAGCCGTCATTTTGTAAGCCCTCTACTGGGTAGATAAACGTTTGCAGTTATCTCATTTTAAATAACTGCAGTAGAAAATACTACACATTCATTTAGCCAACGAGTCTTTCCTGAGCGCCTTGTGCATTTGTGCCCTGCTCAAGGTGCAGAAGCTCTATCAGCAGAAAAGACAAATAAACAAAAATCCCTACCCCAGCACGAAACTGAAATCAAGCTCACTAAGCCTTAGGATTATATTTATTTCCTTAGTGTAATCTCCTTGGAGGAGAACAGATAGATCAAAGAATGTGCTTCTTAGATGTTTGATTCCTTTTTTTGTTTTGTTTTGTTTTGTTTTGTTTTTTTGGAGACAGAGTCTCGCTGTCGCCAGGCTGGAGTGCTAGTCACACAATCTCAGCTCACTGCAACTTCTGCCTCCCGGATTCAAGAATTCTCCTACCTCAGCCTCCCTAGTAGCTGGGATTACAGGCACGTGCCAGCACGCCCAGCGGGTTTTTGTATTTTTAGTAGAGATGGGATTTCACCATGTTGTCCAGGCTGGTCTTGAACTCCTGACCTCCGGTGATCTGCCTGCCTCAGCCTCCCGAAGTGCAGGGATTATGATTCCTATTTTGTGTACACCACTACCTGCATTTATGGTTGTTGAGCTACAGTTCAGAACGGGTGGGGTGGCTGGGTGGAGCCACTCTCAGTGCAGCAATAGAAGAAGTGACAACTGACAAACCCAGAAGGTCTGAGAGTTGAACACACTCAGTGCTGGGAGCTCAGGAGGCCAAGCAGATGGGTGGGCAGCCAGGAGGATGGGCTCTTGCCCCCAAAACAAACCTGAGAGAGCAGTGGGTGAGAGGCCCGGTGAGGTCGGGAGTGGCTGCTGGGGGTAGGGTGGGCAGGGAAGACAGGCCGGATCCCTGAGGGCTCCGTGAGCTCTTAACTCTAGGGCGTGAGATGGAGACGATGCCCTCCAGGTTGTAAAATGGTGTTGCACCTGCACCTCACACAGGCCTCATTCATCCTCCGAAGACACCCCCATCCTGAGATGCAGAGCCTGCGCTGCTTGTCTCCAGTCAGAGGCCCCCGAGAATAGCAGGGTTGCAGGGAGGTGCTGCAGAGGTGGGTGAGGCGCTGGGGCTTCATTCTAGGACAGTGTGGGGTGTCCTCCCAGGAGCCTCTTGGGCTGTGGAAGTGGGAGTCCTTGAGATAAGGGGCTCCAGAGCTATCCCTGCAAGTCGGATCTTTTATCTTCCTAAGTGCTCTGGGCCTGGCCCTGACCACCTCTAGAAACTTCTCAGGTAACTTCACAGCCACGGAGGCCCAGTGCTAAGTCAACACACCTGCTGCAGGGAGGCGGGCCTCTTCCTGCCTGGCTGGCCGGATGCCTGAACTGAGCTACTGAACTAACCCCCAGCGCTGTCACCCGGGGACTTGACTTTCCACCTGGCCCTGGCTCTCTGCACCCTGCCAAGCCTGGTTCCCTTCCGCCAAGAACTGCTTCCGGGGGAGGCTCCCTGGTCCCTGTACAGTTTGGGCACCTGGCAGGACTGCCCTCTGCTCCCTGGGAAGGGCGCGATTGGACTCCTCTTGGCGCCTGTTTGGGCCTTCAGGGCGGCTCTCCCTGCAAATGTGGCACTCCCTCCATGCCACAGGACCTCCGGGAGCTGGGTGCACCCCAGGTCTGAGGATCGCTTCCGGGGGGGCAGGGCCCAAGGAGCCTGGCTGTTTCGCAGGTGCCTGTGCTGAGGAGGAGGCTCAGGGTCAGAGCCACGGGGTGTCACTGGAACTGCACGGGCAGGGAGGGGTTGCAGGTCTGGACACCGCTGTGAACCATGCGTGTTCCCAGATGAGTTCGTGGTTAGCTTGTGCTTGGCACAGATAGAAAGGGGGTGTCATCGGCCTCTCCCTGGGGGAGGATGGCAGGGGCATGAGGGCCGTTTAGGAAACCACCTGGACCAGGGTTTGAGGGTTTGCACAGCCAGATGCTGCAGGGCAGAGCATCACAAGCCCAGCTGACAGCGCCTCGGCCCGGGCTCTGTGTCCGCCACGTGCCTGACATTTTCTGTGCAGGGCTAGGCATCCTGCCTGCGCTTTGCAGCCGTTGTCCCTGGTCTAAGGAGTCTCTGCCCTGAGGTCAGCACTTCACTTTTTTGTCTCCTGTGGTCAGAAGCTGAGAGATGAAAGGAAATGAAATTCCCCAGTAAAGCCTTTCTGAAAAGATAGACCTAAATCTTTGTTTTGGAGTCAGTACTTGCTTATTTTAACTTTTTTATTTGGAAATAACTTACGACTCGCAAGAAGTTGCCAAAATAATAGGTCCTTTGTACCCTTCTCCCAGCTTCCCACTAACAACGTCTGCCACGACTGTAGGTTCATTTTCAAACCTGGGAAACTGACATTGGTACAAATAAACTACAGGCATTATTTGCTTTTTATAGGTTTTTAGGTCTAAGCATGTGTGTGTGTTTTTCAGGCATGTGTGTGTGGTGTGTGTGTTTCAGGCATGTGTGTGTGGTGTGTGTGTGTTTCAGGCGCGTGTGTGTGGTGTGTGTGTTTCAGGCGCGTGTGTGTGGTGTGTGTGTTTCAGGCGCGTGTGTGTGGTGTGTGTGTTTCAGGCATGTGTGTGTGGTGTGTGTGTGTTTCAGGCATATGTGTAGTGTGTGTTTCAGGCATGTGTATGGTGTGTGTGTTTCAGGCGTGTGTGTGTGGTGTGTGTGTTTCAGGCATATGTGTGTGGTGTGTGTGTGTTTCAGGCGCGTGTGTGTGATGTGTGTGTTTCAGGCGCGTGTGTGTGGTGTGTGTGTTTCAGGCATGTGTGTGTGGTGTGTGTGTGTTTCAGGCATATGTGTAGTGTGTGTTTCAGGCGTGTGTATGGTGTGTGTGTTTCAGGCATGTGTGTGTGGTGTGTGTGTGTTTCAGGCATATGTGTAGTGTGTGTTTCAGGCGTGTGTATGGTGTGTGTGTTTCAGGCACGTGTGTGTAGTGTGTGTGTGTTTCAGGCACGTGTGTGTGGTGTGTGTGTTTCAGGCGTGTGTGTGTGGTGTGTTTCAGGCATGTGTGTGGGGTGTGTTTCAGGCGTGTGTGTGTGTTTCAGGCGTATGTGTGGTGTGTGTGTGTGTTTCAGGCATGTGTGGTGTGTGTGTGTGTTTCAGGTTTATGTGTTTCAGGCGTGTGTGTGTGGTGTATGTGTGTTTCAGGCATGTGTGTGTAGTGTGTGTGTGTTTCAGGTGTGTGTGTATTTCAGGCGTGTGTGTGGTGTGTGTGTGTTTCAGGCATGTGTGTGTGGTATGTGTGTTTCAGGCACGTGTGTGTGGTGTGTGTGTTTCAGGCATGTGTGTGTGGTGTGTGTGTTTCAGGCATGTGTGTGGGGTGTGTTTCAGGCATGTGTGTGTGTTTCAGGCATGTGTGGTGTGTGTGTGTTTCAGGTTTATGTGTTTCAGGCGTGTGTGTGGTGTGTGTGTTTCAGGCGTGTGTGTGTGGTGTATGTGTGTGTGTGTGGTATATGTGTGTGGTGTGTGTGTGTGTTTCAGGCGTGTGTGTGGTGTGTGTGTGTTTCAGGCGTGTGTGTGTGGTATATGTGTGTTTCAGGCATGTGTGTGTGGTGTGTGTGTGGTGTGTGTGTGTGGTGTGTTAGGGGTATCTGTGTAGATTTGTGTAACAACCATCCAGATAAAGCCAGTTCTTTGATTGTTGATTTGTGTCAGACAATGGCCTTGGGCTGCCAGGGCTGGGACTGTTTTGTTCTTTTCCTGAATAAATGTGGACTCCTCTGTTTCAGGGAAAAATCTCCAAAAATCTTGCCAGATATTCTGAAGAAAATTGGGGACACCCCTATGATCAGAATCAACAAGATTGGGAAGAAGTTCGGCCTGAAGTGTGAGCTCCGTGAGTGCCCTGGCTTTTGAGAGGGGCTTCCTCCATCCACGCTGGGTTCCGTGGGCCTGGGGGGTCCTGGGATGGGTCCCTTAGGCAAGGCCCCGGGATCAGAAAACACGCTGGTTAATGAGTGGCCGAGGTCATATCAGTTTAAGTTTGGGAAAAATACACAACAGGGCGTTGTGTCAGACGGTGACCAAAGTGGCTTCCCCGCTGATGGACCAGGGAACGAATAGGTGACCTTTGAACTGAGGCTGGAGTGGAAGGAGCGAGGGTGTGAAGAGCGGGGTGAGGGTCAAAGGCAGAAGCAAGCAGGTGGGGAGGTTCTGCGTCCTGCCTCCTAGAGAGACGCGGATGGGTCCTAGCACGAGCTGTGAGCCACCCACTGCCCAGGGAGCGGTTGCCTCTGTCTTGCCAGCTTCGTGGGGACAGACAGTTCAGCTCATCATTTATGAGACAGAGAATGGAAATTTGGAGGGTCTGTGGCTGGCCCCGTCCTGGGTACACGGGGGTCACCTGAGGTCCGGTGTGAGCCCTCCAGGGAGGGGCAGTTCTTTGTAGGACGCAGTTTCCAGGCTCAAGAGAGTGGAAGAAATTCGTAAGGGTCGCTCTTCACCAGGACCTCAGGGCCCTGGTAGACCTCAGCATCGTCACGGAGAAAGCTGTGGGTGCAGAGGCCTTGGGGACAAGGCGGGGACGGAATTTCATATTTCAGGTGACCGAGGCCAAGGGAGTTCGCAGGGCGGCAGCACAGGTGCTGTGGAGAACCCTGAGACAGGGCCAGATGGAGGGGGTGCGGTTTGAGTGGGAAGGAGAGGGAACCAGTAACATGGCTTGGGACTTTTTCATCCTGAAATGCTGTCATGTCACAGCCGGGGGACCTGTGAGAGCTGGGGCAGGCGCTGGGGGAAGGAAGTCAGGGGTCGGTGCATTGGGAACTGATGGCAGATTCACAGGAGGGGCCTGCTGGGAGCCTGGCCCTCCTCTGCCCCTCTAGGGAAGGAATTCTCAGAGCTGCATCAGAGCAGCCCCTTTTACAGAGACCCCCAAGGCAGCAGGGCCGGCCCTGTGCTCATTTGTCAGACAGTAAGGACCCTTGGATGCAGCAAGCATGGCTGCCCGCAGTGCTACGTACAGGACGGCATCTAAACTTGGCAGTTGCCCTCGAAGTAGGTTTGGGAACGCCTGTTTTACAGACAGACACACCGAGGGTCAGGTCGGTCACGTGGCTTGCCTGAGGCCACCCAGCTCTGATTTCTGCTTCGGAGCTGGCCCCCAGGCACTGGTGAGAAAGATCTCACTGAGGGCTTCACAGTATGGGACCCAGAGGGGTCCGGAAATGCAGACCTGCGGCGGGCCAGACCCCGGGAGTCCTCCCCACCACACAGCACCTCGGCCTGGCTCTAGGGGCAACACTTGTCTGGTGGTGGCTTTCAGAAGTTTTGAGGTGTTGCGGACTGGTCCCAGGTCCCTCAAATCACATTTCATGTAGCCCAGTCTCTCTCTCTCTCTCTCTCTCTCTCTCTCTCTCTCTCTCTCTCTTAAAAACTAAATATTTTTAAGAGCTGGAGAGGAAGGGAGGACCTGCAATAAGAAAAGAAGTGCAGACTGGGCACGGTGGCTCATGCCTGTAATCCCAGCACTTTGAGGGGCTGAGGCGGGCGGATCACGAGGTCAGCAGATCAAGACCATCCTGGCTAATACGGTGAAACCCCGTCTCTACTAAAAATACAAAACAAATTAGCCGGGCGTGGTGGTGGCGCCTGTAGTCCCAGCTACTGGGGAGGCTGAGGCAGGAGAATGGCGTGAACCCGGGAGGCGGAGCTTGCAGTGAGCCAAGATCGCACCACTGCACTCCAGCCTGGGCAATAGAGCAAGACTCCGTCTCAAAAAAAAAAAAAAAGAAGGAACGACGTGCAAGTGAAGGCCTTGGTCTTGTGCGGGGACCGCGCAGGGAACCCTTTCCAGGGCAGGTGACGCCCCACAGGGGAAGGAGGACAATGGGAGGCTGTAGGGAGAGTTTGCAAGTCCCCATCCGATGGGGCTGGGATGTGGCCAGTGCCGTGGCTTCAGGACATCAAGCTGCTTTGGCAGGGGCTGCTGGGTATGGCTGGGCATGGGCGTAGGGGACCCAAATCCAGGCGCCCGCCTGCCACACGCCCAGCTTGTGGGTGGGGGGATGGGGTTTTCTGTGGTGCCCCTCTGTGAGGGCTGCTTATGCCTCTCTGGTTCCCACAGAGTTGCTCTGTGCCCCGCAGGGCTGGTAGGATGGGCTGCAGGGGGAGAAGCTCTGATGGGCGAGCGCCCAGGTGCAGGTGTAGGGGAGGTGAGTGGAGAGGTGGCAATTTTTCAGAACCCACAGGCCCCCAAGCCCATCCCCCATCCTGGGGTGTATCAGGTAATGGGGGGTGAGCAGGAATCACTGGGGGGCGGTCAGGGAATCTTCTCCTCTGTGATTCATCTCTGCCTCCCAGTGGCCAAGTGTGAATTCTTCAACGCGGGCGGGAGCGTGAAGGACCGCATCAGCCTGCGGATGATTGAGGATGCTGAGCGCGCCGGGACGCTGAAGCCCGGGGACACGATTATCGAGCCGACATCTGGGAACACCGGTGGGTGCCCGGCCCAGTAGGGGTGGCCAGGCTGGCTGTCCCCTACCCATGCTGAGCCTGCCGGAACCTGGGGGGGATGGCTGAGCTACAGCTGCATGTGCTGGCCCACCCGGTCGCCTGCTCCCTGGCATCTCGCGCCCGCTGCTGGCGTGTGTCCCAGCCCAGCTACCTCTGACCAGCGGTTGGGGCCAGTGCCGATGCTGTTGGGGCGATGGCACCTGGCAGTGCCTGGCACATGGACGAGCACCCAGAGTCTGCTGTTCCTGTGCCCATGTACCCAGCTGGGCCTGGAAGAACCAGATCTCCCGTCCTGCACTGCTCCCTCCTCCTCCTTGGCGTGTACCTTTTATTCCCGCCTCTGGCAGCCTCTCTTCCCCTGCACTTGAAGGCAGAAGCAGCTATGTTGGGCAATTTTGGAATCCCACAGAACCCTCTTCCCTGGGCCCTAGGGGAGCCGGCATCAGGGTGTGCCCCTATGTCCCAGGCAGGGGTGGGGCGGGACTTGGAGGGGCACCGGGCCCCTCTCATCCTCTCTGTGCCTTCAGGGATTGGGCTGGCCCTGACTGCAGCTGTAAGGGGCTATCGCTGCATCATCGTGATGCCGGAGAAGATGAGCTCGGAGAAGGTGTGTGGGCACAGCCAGGGGCGGGGTCATAGGGCAGGGGATGAGGGTGCCTGGGCCAGGCAAAAGGTGCAGGCCACCGCCTTCCCTCCTGCAGGTGGATGTGCTGCGGGCCCTGGGGGCCGAGATTGTGAGGACGCCCACCAATGCCAGGTTTGACTCCCCAGAGTCACACGTGGGCGTGGCCTGGCGGCTGAAGAATGAAATCCCCAATTCTCACATCCTAGACCAGGTGAGGCGCCTGGGGCCTGGAGACGGGCATTCCCTAGGAGGGTCTCGATCAGGGATGTGGGGGTGACTGAGGTGTCAGGGGTCAGCTCACGGGCTCTGCTCTCTTTCTATGCAGTACCGCAACGCCAGCAACCCCCTGGCTCACTACGACACCACCGCTGATGAGATCCTGCGGCAGTGTGACGGTGCGTCCCTCTGTCCATCTTGATTGCATTTATCCCTGGCTGCCTGGGAGTGTACAAATCTCTTGCCCTCTCCTTGGTGAACTCCTATTCACCCTTCAAAACCCAGCTCAAATGTTCCCTCTGTGAAATGCTATCTAGAGCATTTCTCTAGAACAGTTTCCTCCCTCCCTTGTGCCCTCTTGGCCTCTGCCTGTGCCTTACCTGTAACAATCTCTGCAGGTCTGCAGGGGCTCCTCCCACAGAGAATGTAGGGAGTGAGTCTGTTCAGGGCCCAGGCTGGTGCTGGGCTCACAGCTGGGACTTCAGCTGGGATCATGCCCTGACTCGGCATCAGATTCCTCTGCAGAACAGGGCTGGTGACATCTGCGATGAGTTCACTCTGTTACAGGCATGAGGCCGGCTCCTTGGGCCCTTTTCCAGGGACTCGGTGCCAAGGCCTGTGGGGGTTGGTACTGATGTTTTCCCAAGAGATTCCTTTAGAGAGAAGTTGCCAGGAGGTTGGCGCCCTGGCTTCCTGTTGGGAATCCGGTGTTGGCATGGGCTGGAGCACACCCTCAGTCCATGCCCAGGAGCCAGGCTGTACGGTCCAGGCATTTGCTTGTTTGGGCTTTATGTGTGAGAACTCTCTGGTTTGGCAAAAGCAGTCCTGTCTCAGCATGGGTGCCCGAGCGGCTCCCCCTCACTGAGTCTTTCCCTGCCGTGGCTTGTCTGCCAGATGCCTGTGCTGGCCGCCAGCAGTGTGAGTGCCCAGCGAGTTTCTGAGCTGAAGCCTGAACGACTGATTCCATTTCCTGTGCCAATTCAGTTAACTCACTCACACCATGCAAACATCCAACAGCCCATGGAGGTGATTAATTCGCAGCCTCCCTCTGCCCGCCCTCAGCGCCTACACCCCCGGACAGGGCCCTGTCTTTCTGCATCTAGCCAAATGGGGGTTTTAGGGGCCGAGTGTCATTGAGCAAAGACTGGGCTGGGGTGCCCCAGGCTACCTGTTTCTGAGGCTTTCACAGACCAAGGGCAGCAATGAGGGCTGCTCCAACTGGAGAAGAAGTCTTTCTTTTGAGCTTTTTGGTCACCCGCCGTGGTTTGGGCTGTGTGTGTTTTCAATGATTATTACTATGAGTGATGGGCTGGCCAGGTGAGGACCTGAGAATGTTATCCATCCGCCAGGGAAGCTGGACATGCTGGTGGCTTCAGTGGGCACGGGTGGCACCATCACGGGCATTGCCAGGAAGCTGAAGGAGAAGTGTCCTGGATGCAGGGTGAGTGGTGTGACCGGGCCCGGGAGGGGCAGCGTGGAGTGGCCCCGACTTCTGAACTGAAAGCTCTCATTCCTCACCATCTGCTCAGCCCACTGTCTTCCGCGGTATTTCTACACTGCTTGGGAGGTGTTTGGAAAGACGGTGCTTGACAGATAAGGGACCAGCAGCTCGTGACCCGAAGGAGCTGGGGCTGGGTGCTCGCTCACTGGCCAGTGTCTTGGAGGGACTTCCTGCGCTGAGTGGGGGGTTGGAGTTCCATCTAAGGGCTCTGAGAATCAGCCAGGAGCTCTAAGTCCTCTGGTCCTGAGTCTGCCCCTCGCCTGGGGTTTGAGGGAGCTGGGGGAGGGTTCCTGGACTCAGGGTTAAGAGCAGGTCTGAGGAGGGGTGCCTAGAAAGGTCCCACTGATGAGACAAGAGTGTTATCTCCCTGTTGCTTGCCCTTGAAAAAGATATCACTGCCCAGCAATGCCCTTTGTCCCCGAAGGCTCTGGTGCTTTGCCGCAGGGTGGTCTGTCTGGGCTGTCCTGGGGGCCCTGCTCCGAGAAGCCCCCGGGGAGGTCAGTTCCTCCCAGACACCCGCTTTCACTTCTGAGCGCCCTGCACTGAACGTTTAGTCCAGACGAGGTCATTATCGCTTTAATACGTGGGGCCTGGGTTCCTGGGTTTCTCGTCCTGCCTGGGAGGCCGGGAACCGGCCACCACCCATGGGCAGAGTGTTAACAGGCGCTTGTTCACGGCGGTATTGGCCACTCCGATGATAGAATAGTCAGGCATGTCCAGCGGGGGCTTTTGCTGGCCCTGAGCCCTGAAGCCACGCGCTCTGCAGATCATCGGGGTGGATCCCGAAGGGTCCATCCTCGCGGAGCCAGAGGAGCTGAACCAGACAGAGCAGACAACCTACGAGGTGGAAGGGATCGGCTATGACTTCATCCCCACGGTGCTGGACAGGACGGTAGGTCGAGTCCTGAGCCTGGCCGCAGTGCAGCCTGTGACTCACCCTCACACTGGAGAGCCTGGCTGACCCTGGGCCCCAACCGGCTCCTCCGCTGAGGGGAACAGAAGGGCAAGCCCCGGCACGCATGGTGAGAAGCTGATCTCGCAGGTCGAGACAAAGTAGACTGGGGGACGATGTCTGCACATGTGGCCTGACCTCACCAAGGGATGCAGCCCGGGTGGCACAGGCAGGGAGCAGGGAAAACGTGGGAAAATTAAGGCCCCAGAAAACTCTGTTAAGAGGCAAAAAGGTGGATTTGGCCTGAGTGAGAGCGGAGACCAAAGGGCCCCTGCAGGTCACACGGATGCTCAGTGGGGCTGGCGGGCAGTTTTACTGTCTGCAAAACGTGTTAGAACTGGAAGGTCTGTAGACGTGCCGATCCCAGGGGGAGAGGCTGGGGCATGACCTCTGGGGTCCTGCTGCCTAGACACGGGCTCCACCACAAGGCTGTTCACCCCCTTGGCCACGTGGAAGCGGCTCCCACACTGACGGGCTGTGGGGGGTCCTGCTCAGGTGGTGGACAAATGGTTCAAGAGTAACGACGAGGAGGCGTTCACCTTTGCCCGCATGCTCATCGCGCAAGAGGGGCTGCTGTGTGGTGAGTGGGTGGCAGGCACGGGGGTACAGGGATGGCAGAGATGGATGGGGGCACCGGGGATGGCTGGGGGCGCACCCTCTGTCAGCCACCAGCCTGCATGTGTAAGACAGCAGTTCTGAGGAGTGTCACTGCTGCAGCCACGAGCCTCAGGTGTTATCTGTCTGCCTGGGTCCTCACCTGCCCAGTGTGGTCGCCTGCTCAGGTGAGGGCAGGAGGCCACGGGGCAGAGCTTTGAGCTGCCTTCCAGAATGTGTTTCTAGAACAAGGCTGAAGCTCTCATGGGACTTCCTGTTTCTAATCAAGCCCATCAGGGCCCCTGGGGCAGCGGCTCTGCACTGACAGGGCCCATGGCCAGGACTGGGTGCTGCGAGCACCCTGGAACAGCTGGGGAGGGGCTCTGGAGCCTGAGGCTGTCCAGGATCGACCCCACTCACCTTCCTCCCACCCCGTGCCCCTCTGCCCACCTGCTTGGGGGCTGGCAATGCCACTGACCAGCCACACAGGCAGCAGAGGCTGTAGGGACCACAGTTGATCTGGACATCTGGGGACTCGGAGAGCACACACCGCTTCTAAAACCCAGGCAGGGACATATGAGGTTTTTACTTGTGCATTCCCTGTGTCATGTCACTTTGCAGGTGGTGACAGGGAAAGTGGAAGGAAACCAGCCCTCAGTGTGTGGGATAGCTGAGCCCCAAACTAGAGACTGGAAGCAAGTCTTGATTGAAAAGCCATTTCCTAGCCAGGCGCGGTGGCTCATGCCTATAATCCCAGCACTTTGGGAGGTTGAGGCGGGCAGATCACCTGAGGTCAGGAGTTCGAGACCAGCCTGGCCAACATGGTGAAACCCCATCTCTACTAAAATACACACACACAAAATTAGCCGGGCGTGGTGGTGCATGCCTGTAATCCCAGCTACTCACGAGGCTGAGGCAGGAGAATTGCTTGAACCTGGGAGGTGGAGGTTGCAGTGAGCCGAGATCGTGCCACTGCACTCCAGCCTGGGCAACAGAGCAAAAACTCCATCTCAAAAAAAAAAAAAAAGAAAAGAAAAGAAAACCATTTCCCAGATGTGTCTGTCATCTGTCATGAAAGGTGTCTTGGTGCCCATAAACGCTGCGCTCTCCCCATCTCAGTCTCCCTGTTCCCCGTGTTGGTGGAGAAACAAGCCCCTGCCTTTGGGGCTGGAAAGCAGGTCTGTGGGCCCCGTTACAGTGGAGCGCGCCTCTCTTCCTGCGGGTGCTCCTGGTGCAGACTTAGACCTTCCCGACTGCTGTGTGCACCCTCAAACTAAGCCCGGAGAAGACGCCTCAGACTCTGACTTCAGGGATCCTAGGCACAGCTGGTGTCACCGTGAGCCTTGGTCTCTTGTTTATAAAGCAGACCCCAGTGTGCAGTCAGGCAGCCTGCAGGCGTGGTGCTGCAGGCGAGGTGCTGGGGACTCCGTCCTCAGAGCATCGCTGGCTCTCGGCTCAGGGCCAGGAGGTTTGCCAGGGGCCGCAGCCCCACCGCAGGCATTTTCCTGGCACCAGTGCCCACCCCAGCCTAGCAGGAGCCCCTTTTGCTCCCGGATCTTTTGTTTCCTGGGTGACGGTTTCGTTATGAAGCCCCGAGTGGACATGAAGACTTCATGGTGCACAAGGAGGAAGCCGATGCTCACGGAGAAGTGGGGTCCTCCCAGCCTCTCTCCCCGAGGCAGCCCCTCTTGACGGATCCTTCGGAGCGTGTCTGACATGCTCCCATGCATGCAGGTGCATGATTCATGCACCCGCGTGCACCCACGTGCACTCACCCCGGCGCGTCTGACTCGTGTGCACAATTCATGCACATGCGTGCACCCACACGCACGCACCTTGGTGCGTCCGACTCATGGCCCTCTCTGCAGGTGGCAGTGCTGGCAGCACAATGGCGGTGGCCGTGAAGGCTGCGCAGGAGCTGCAGGAGGGCCAGCGCTGCGTGGTCATTCTGCCCGACTCGGTGCGAAACTACATGTAAGACATGGCTTCCCTCCCAGGTCCCTGCTCCTCTCTGTCCTGCCACCCTTCCCTGGATGCCTCACCTGAGAGCCGGCAGCCAGAGCTGGGAGGGGAGGAAGCCAGCAGGGCCCTGTGAGCACTGCCTCCTCTCTCCTGCCCGGGTGACCTCATGCTGTTGGGCTTCCCAGCCCCTTAATGCTGTGAAAATCAATGCACGTTCACAGGGACAGCCCTGATGGGAGGGGCATGGAAGGCCGTGGTTCCCTCTCTGTCCCTCCTGTCCGTCCCTCTCTGGTGTCTGACCCCTCACTGCTCTGGGGTGCGTGAGCTCCAAGGGGTAGCCCTGGCCACATGGACTGACGTCCTCTTGGGCCGGGCCCTGTGCCACCTCCTATCCACCCTGACTCCCTCTGCTGCTTCCCCCAAACTCCAGGCTGGGACCGAGTGCTGCCCGGGTGGCAAGAGCCCTGCTGCCCAGGTGGCAAGAGCCCTGCTGCCCTTGTGGCAAGAGCCCTGCTGCCCAGGTGGCCCCCTAGGACGTGCTGTGACTGTTTTGCCCAGAGGCCCCTCGGGCAGTAATGCCACAGACCTCACTGGTCACCGGGCAGCCGGGCTGAGACTGGGGCTGCTCTGCACCTGCTCTCTGGGGGTGGCACCAGGGCGGGTGTCTAGAGACCCCCATGCCCTGCCCCCTGCACCTGAAGGGTTTCCTCCATGGCCTGCAAGCTGCAGGGGCTACACAGCTCCCGAGAGCTCAGCTGCCCTTGGGGGGCCCAGGCCTGGCTGGTGGGTGCCCCCGGTTGGGTTCCCCGGTGTGGGGTGATTCACATCTGGTGCCCAGGGCCAAGTTGCCCTGTTCAGGGCTCCTGCCCACCCCCATCAGTGCAAGAACACCATCTCCCCACACGCTTGGCCAGCTTGCCATGCGTGCCCGTGCGTGTGTGAGTGTGCGAGGGGCAAGCATGAGAGGACGTGTTTGTTTGAATGCCTGAGCGATGGCTGTGTGCATGCTCACACATGCTCACACACGCTTGTTGGCCATGGGGGGCAGAAAGTCCAGCCCACAGGCTTCCCCCTGGGACCTCCAGCCAGCACCTGGGGGTCTCTGCTGCACCAGTGAGGTCCAGGAGAGGGGCTGGGCAGGCAGTGCTGCCCCTCAGCATGGGTGGAGGCCCAGTGGGGCCCTGTGGGGCCCTGGTGACTCCCCCATTCCGCAGGACCAAGTTCCTGAGCGACAGGTGGATGCTGCAGAAGGGCTTTCTGAAGGAGGAGGACCTCATGGAGAAGAAGCCCTGGTAAGACTGCTTGGCCAGAGACCCACTGCCTGTGCTAGCCTGCCCAGTGTGACAGGCCAGAGAGCGGTCTCCATGGCCTGCACTGGCCCTGCCCAGTGTGACAGGCAGGAGAGCGGTCCCCGTGGCCTCCTGCTGAGGTGCTGCCCGGTGGGGGTACAGGAGCGTGTGTCCGTATCCTGACCCCCCCGCCTGCCCTCTTCCCTCAGGTGGTGGCATCTCCGTGTTCAGGAGCTGAGCCTGTCAGCCCCACTGACCGTGCTGCCGACCGTCTCCTGTGAGCACACCATTGAGATCCTCCGGGAGAAGGGCTTCGACCAGGCGCCCGTGGTGGACGAGGCGGGGTCAGTCTCAGTCCCTGCCCAGAGCTCAGTCCCGGGTTCTGTCTGTCCAGCTCCACCATGTCAGTGTCCCCGGACAGGGCAGCCGTGCAGACCCCGCAGCTCAGCCAACAGGCCTGCCTGGGCCGCCTCATGCGGATGTTCAGGGTGTTGGAGGCCCCCTGTCAGTCCCTGAGCAGCCTGGGGCAGGGCTGCCGTGCTCACTCCTCAGACCTCGGCCCACCCACCCTTTGTGTGTGTGCAGCCCATCCTGGGCCCACCTCGGGGGCAAGGGAGAGATATCCTTGACATGTCTGACAGCAGAAGGCCTGGGCACACATGCCCAGTGACCACTGAGAGCCCCATGTCGTGGAAACCTGACGGCTGGTCACCCTCGACCCTGGCTGAAAGGGTCCAAGGACTCTTGGTTTCTTTCTCCCCGTCAGGGCCCGGCCTGGTTCCTGCCGTGTGTGGGCTCATGGCAGAGACTTCCATGTGTGGCCAGAGAGTGCTCCTCCCGGGGCAGCTGAGGGTGTGCCCCGCCGTCCTGGGAGGCGTGAGGTGCCAGCGCTGACCCCTGCCTGCCCCCCCCAACAGGGTGATCCTGGGAATGGTGACGCTTGGGAACATGCTGTCGTCCCTGCTTGCCGGGAAGGTGCAGCCATCAGACCAAGTTGGCAAAGTCATCTACACGCAGTTCAAACAGGTACTCAGTCACCTACGGGCAGTTCAAACAGGTACTCAGTCACCTACGGGCAGTTCAAACAGGTACGCAGGTGCTTCGGGACGGCAGAGGGTGCCCGAGTCCCCCCGGCCTCGAAGGCAGGATGCGGCACTTCCCGTGTGGGGGTGCTGGGTCCTCGACCCTCCACATCACTTAGGCCGAAGCTGGCTGCACCCCTCAAACCATGAAGCTGAGAAGCACCCACTTTACAGGTGCAGCAGCCGGAGAGGAGGCTCTCATCAGTGCAGGCGCATCCGTACCAGCCGTGTCTTAGGGACTTGAGGAGGTCGTTTGCTCTGAGACGTTGTCCCCGGCACCATGTGGCATCTGCCGGGATCTTTCTCATGCCCAGCCTCATTTGCCTGTGCATGCATTTGGTTATCCAACAAGAGCTAGAACATTCTGAGAGAAGCCCATGGTGGCTCCTTGCCGGGCTGGTTAGACCCCATGCTTGTCCTGAGACACCCACCCTCTGCTGTTCTGAGGGTGGCCCAGGCAAGTTCGTGTGACTTTCCACATGCATCCCCTGGGACACGGAGGTGTGGCTCTTGACGCTGGAAAGGGTAAGGGTTCTGCCCAAACGTAGGAGCGAAGTTGACTTTTTTTTTTTGAGACGGAGTCTCGCTCTGTCGCCCAGGCTGGAGTGCAGTGGCACCATTTCGGCTCGCTGCAAGCTCCGCATCCCGGGTTCACACCATTCTCCTGCCTCAGCCTCCCCAGTAGCTGGCACTACAGGCGCCTGCCACCACGCCCGGCTAATTTTTTGTATTTTTTTGTTTGTTTGTTTTTTCTTGAGATGGAGTCTCTGTCACCCAGGCTGGAGTGCAGTGGCGAAATCTCGGCTCACTGCAAGCTCTGCCTCCTGGGTTCACGCCATTCTCCCGCCTCAGCCTCCTGAGTAGCTGAGACTACGGGTGCCCACCACGACGCCTGGCTAATTTTTTTTTTTTTTTTTTTTGTATTTTTAGTAGAGATGGGGTTTCACTGTGTTAGCCAGGATGGTCTCAATCTCCTGACCTTGTGATCCGCCCGCCTCTGCCTCCCAAAGTGCTGGGATTACAGGCGTGAGCCACCGCGTCCGGCGCACATTTGACTTCTTTCCCATCTCATACACACACCTGAAACGTCACCCGAATCCACGCATTTCTCACATTCAGCTGCCACCGCCTCCCGAGTGGGCCTTGCAGGACCCCCATCACGTCTCCTCTCCACAGAAAACTTGCGGGGCCGTGACCCCCCCTGCCAAGCCCACTGGGGGCAAAGCCCCCATGCCCACCTAGAGGGTGTTCCTTCCCGGCTTCGTGCTGGCTGTCCCGGCCCCAGAGCACCTGTGCTGCGAGGGTGCTTCCTGTGCTTTCTGGAGCCGCCATCGCCTCCCGCTCTGTGGGGAGCTCCTGGAGACTGTCCAGCCCCTGGTGATCACCGAGTGGGGTCATGGTGCCCAGCACCACGTGAGAGCACTACCCACCAGTGCTAGAAGTTTCTCTCCTTCCTCCCCACTCTCCCTTCCATTCTTGACTGCGGTATTATAGGATACAATGAACATATTTAATACACACAGCTTAGTGATTTGTTTTTTGTTTTTGTTTTTTTTTTTGAGACGGAGTCTGGCTCTGTCACCCAGGCTGGAGTGCAGTGGCGCAATCTCTGCTCACTGCAACCTCCGCCTCCCGGGTTCAAGCGATTCTCCTGCCTCAGCCTCCCGTGTAGCTGAGATTACAGGCATGTGCCACCATGCCCAGCCAATTTTTGTATTTTTAGTAGAGACAGAGTTTTACCATGTTGGCCAGGCGGGTCTTGAACTCCTGACCTCGTGATCCACCCACCTCAGGCTACCGAAGTGCTGCGATTACAGGCATGAGCCACCGTGCCTGGCCTAGCTTAGTGATTTTGACATAAATATATACCCACAATGCTGTCACCCGTGACACATCTGTTGTCCCCAAAGGCTTCTTGTGCCCCCTTGAGTCCCCACCCCACCCCCAGGTAGCCACCCCAGGCTGGGGGTCCACCTCAGCCACACCCTCCAGGGCTGTGTGGGTGAAGACGCCTAGGGGGTGCTCACCGTTTCTACCTCCTTCCCACAGACCTGGTGGTCATCCTGCGACCCGCTGCACAATGTCGCATGCCTGTCTGCCCCTCTCCGTGCTGAGTCCTGAGTTCTATTCCATGGTGTCTGTGGCCTTTGGTATTGATTCTCGGGCTGCGCTCCGGCCCCTGCACAAATGGGACAGATTAGGTGCCCTTGCCTGGCGAGGTGCTGAGCCGGCTCTCTGGTGGTTGCATTGAGACTCTCTGGTTGGTGCTTTGGTTTTCTGACTTTGATCTTCAAGCTGGCAGGATCTGAGACAGCTAAAGGGCAGGGCTGGTGGCCGCTGGCCTCATGCCCAAGGGCGTGGGGGTTCGGAGGCTTGGTCATCATCCAGTGATGCCCGGGCACAGCTGAGCTCCCAGCCGCACTTGCCCTGCTTGCCCCACTGGGCTCTAGCAGACCTGCCGCCAAGGCCTGAGGCTCTCACCATGGCCCACACGAGGGGCCTGGCCAGCCGGGACAGAGCACCTCTGGGGCCTCCCTGTGTCCCACTCTGCTCCGGACCCCAAGGGGAAGGGATGCGGGGATAGGATGGCCTTCAGCAGGAGTAGAAGCTACCTCGTTTCAGACCCTGTCCCAACGCAAAGGCCGGGCACCACCACAGAAAACAGTGGCTCCCATCCCCTGGGCACATGTTCTACCCGGCGCTGGCCCTTCCTGTGGTCCCCAGGCCGAGGGTCTGTCCCACAGTGAGGGGGGCGGGGCAGGTCCCGGCCTTCACGGCTCCCCAGGGTGTTACTCCTGGTTCTTTTGTCGGACGGGAAAACGCTGCCTCCTTGGTCTTCCGACACATGCAGGGTCTGCCTTCGTAAGAACGCGCGCCGGGGGGTTGGGCTTTCCATAAATCACACTCTTGCTTCTGGATGCACGGGGCACCAGCGTGGGGCACATCGCGGTGCTTTGCCTCCTGAGCATTCGGTACAGGGTCAGGCAGTGCCCCCTCCGAGCCCCGGGAGCTCACGGCTTACCTGGGGAGCCGCCTCTACTGCCAGGTCGAAACGGGAAGGACACCTGCCGCGCAGACCTGAGGGTGGTTCAGTGTGAGGTGCGCCCCACCTCTGGGTTTGCCTGCCCGTTGCTGATAAGCAAGTGTCCTCACTGTGTCCCAGGAGAGGCTTGTGCAGCCCTGGTGGCATTTCCCCAGGAAATCGATGGCAGCGAAGGCCACAGTGAGTGGAGGTTTGAGCTCCCCTCAGATGGGAGTCACAGGACCCTCCAGAGGAACGCTCGTACCCTAAAACGCCCCTGCACTCCGGCTGTTCAGCCCACCCCCGACCCCGGAGTCCACGGCTCTTTTTTACTAGTTTTGCCTTAAATAGGACATCATAGGGTTGGAATCATACAGCACAGAGCCCTCTCACACTGGCTTTTTGACGTAACAGTGCATTCGAGGCCTCTCCACGTCCCTTCCTGTTTTATATTTCCCCTCAAGACTGAGTCTCGCTCTGCCGCCCAGGCTGGAGTTGAGTGGCGTGATCATGGCTCACTGCAGCCTTGAACTCCCAGGCTCAATCAATGCACCTGCCTCAGCCTCCAAGTGGCCGGGACTACAGGCACACGCCACCGTGCTTGGCTAGGTTTTTGTATTTTTGATGAGGTCTTGCTATGTTGTCCAGGCTGGTTTCAAACTCCTGGGCTCAAGCTATCCTCCTGCCTTGGGCTCCCAAGGTGCTGGGATTATAGGCAACAGCCACCACTCCCAGCCCCTTTCTTAATTTGATAGTTCCTCAAAGGGTATTTTTTATTTTATTATTTTATTTTATTTTATTTCATTTCATTTTATTTTATTTTATTTTATTTTATTTTAATTTTATTTTTTTGAGACTGAGTCACCCTCTGTTGCCCAGGCTGGAGTGCAGTGGCCGGATCTCAGCTCACTGTAACCTCTGCCTCCCAGGTTCAAGCGATTCTCCTGCCTCAGCCTCCTGAGTAGCTGGGATTGCAGGCACTCACCACCACGCCCTGTTAATTTTTGTATTTTTAATAGAGACAGGGTTTCACCATGTTGGCCGGGCTGGTCTCGAACTCGTGACCTCAAGTGATCTGCCCTCCTCGGCCTCCCAAAGTGCTGGGATTACAGGTGTGAGCCGTCGTGCCTGGCCTCCTCAAAGGGTCTTTCTCAGTGTGTCCTGTCACCCTCTGATTCCTAGGTTAGGATCCTTTTGCACGATGCTTTCCTGTCACCCGTGTTCCTTTTCCTGGGACCGGTGGGGCCCACTGACTGCGCTTCCCTTGCAGATCCGCCTGACGGACACGCTGGGCAGGCTCTCGCACATCCTGGAGATGGACCACTTCGCCCTGGTGGTGCACGAGCAGATCCAGTGTGAGTGGAGACCTGCTCTGTGCATGGGATTCTCACTGGGGTCAGGCCACCAAGCCTGGCCTCTGCCATGGGCAGCAGCTGGGCCCCCATCCCCCGCGGGGTGTTAGGGGAGTGGGTGGTGCCGACCTTCAGTGACACCCAGTCTTTATGCCCAGGCCTCCCACATGCCCCCGGCTGGTGGGCTGCACCTGTGATTCCTGCAGGGACCCCTCAGGCCACACAGGGTAGGGCCCTTTGCCTCCTGGGAGGCCAGCAGTCTTGGGGACTCTCAGGGACAAGCCCAGAAACATCTGGAAGGGTTTCAAGTCCTGACCCTGGCCATGTCCTGCAGCCCTGGAGAGGCAGGTGTTTGCCCCAACAGCCTCGTGGCCTTCGGGGGGCTGCTCTGAACGGAAACCCCCACGTGGGTCTCAGAGGAGCCACTCGTGGGCTGTCCTCGGAGCCCTGCTCCCAGCGAGCTCGTGAGGTTTGGCGACTCCTGAGCACATCCCCGGGCGTCCCCACAGGCCAGGAGAGTCGCTTGCAGGTTTTGGGTTATAGATGGCAGCCCTCGGCCCAGGGCCCACAGGAAGAGTTGGGAGGGGGCCTGGAGCCTGGACCCTGCCCACCCACCAGGCCTGTGTGCAGTGGGTGAGCACTGGGCGGCTGAGGCTGGTCCGTGAGGGCCCCGAGTCTAACCCCATCTCCCATCCTTGGCTCTGTAGCGCGGGACCAGGCCTGGGCAGGTGTGGTGGGGGGGCCTGCAGGTAGGTAACACCCACCCCTCAGAATGGCTCTCAGGCTCAGAATCACAGCCTCCCCATGGCAAATGAAGGCTTTCCAGGGCCCTGGACCCACCCCCGAGCTTGGGTAGGAGGGTTCCCCTCTTCATCTCACATTTACTTGTGTTTGAACATCTCAGAAAAAAAAAAAAAAAAAAGATGCAAATGCCAATGTCAGGGTCCCCAACTCAAGTCTTCCTGGAGCATGTCCACGCTTGTCACCACTGCCTGTGGCTGCTTTCGAGCAGGTCAGGGCTGTGTGGTCACAACAGATATGGCACAGCCCCCAAGACCTAACATACCACCACCTGGCCGTCGTCGGAAAGCCCACCCGCCAGCCCTGGTTCACTGCCTCAGGGCCACAGAAGCCTGCGGCACTCAGGGCTCCCTTCTCTAACACTGTCACTGTGCCTCAGTGTCCCCGAAACGCAAGGAGCTGATCTCATCTGGGTTCCCTGGTTTTCCTGGGGCGCTAAGTAGGGACCTCTGCCTACAGATAGGAGTGACAGCCGTGGCAGAGTGGGGATGGGCTCCGAGGGCTCTGCCTTGATGTTCCTTACCCCCACCCTGCTCACCCCTCTGTGCCTCATGACAGCTGGCATAGGGTCCTGCGGAGACGGAGACGCAGGACCGAGAGGATGTGTGGGGAGGGGAGAGAGGGAGGGAATGAGATCTGTGTTAAGGAACTGGCTCATGAGATCACAGAAGCTGACAGACCCTGAGATCTGCAGGGTGAGGCGGCAAGCTGGAGACTGGAGAGCCAGCGGTTCAAGCCCCGAGGCAGGAAATTCCACCTTTGGTTCTATTCAGGCCTCAGCTGCTTGGGTGAGGCCCTCCACAGTAGCACGCGTGTTGACTCTTGTGCTAATCGAGAAATCCCCTCACACACACCCAGAATGATGTGTGACCAATGCCTGGGCTCCCCACGGCCCCGTTAATCTGTATTCAAATTAACCATCATGGGAACCTGGGCCAGCATTAACACCGAGCCCACGCTTGCCAGGAGAAGGCAGTAGGGGTGAAGACAGAATCAGGCCAGAGATGGGAGCTGTGTGCTGCCCGTGGTGGCAAGGGGTTTTTGTCTGTTTTTAGAGACAGGGTCTTGCTCTGTTGCCCAGACTGGAGTGCAGTGGTGCCATCACAGCTCGCTGCAGGCTCGACTTCCTGTGCTTAACTGATCCTTCTGCCTCAGTCTCCCAAGTAGCCGAGACCACAAGCATATGCCACCATGCTCAACTAATTTATTTTAAAAAATATTCTGGCCGGGCGCAGTGGCTCAAGCCTGTAATCCCAGCACTTTGGGAGGCCGAGGTGGGCGGATCATGAGGTCAGGAAATCGAGACCATCCTGGCTAACACAGTGAAACCCCGTCTCTACTAAAAATACAAAAAACTAGCCGGGCGAGGTGGCGGGCGCCTGTAGTCCCAGCTACTCGGGAGGCTGAGGCAGGAGAATGGCGTGAACCCGGGAGGCGGAGCTTGCAGTGAGCGGAGATCACGCCACTGCACTCCAGCCTGGGCGACACAGTGAGACTCCGTTTCAAAAAAAAAAAAAAAAAAATATTCTGTAGAGATGGGGGTCTCGATATGTTGCCTAGGCTGGTCCCAGACTTCTGGGCTTAAATGATCCTCCCACCTTGGCCTTTCACAGCGCTGGGATCACAGGTGTGAGCCACTGTGCCGGCCTTGTGAGCAGGCTTGAATTTCAGGCTCACACCAGCTCTGAAGTCCTGAGCACCTCAGGAGCCTTATGGTGGGCCGGGGAAGGGTGCGTCCTGACATGCACTGGGTGGAGCCTGGCCTGGGGCTCAGGGAACTCATGGGGTGGAGGGGCTGGGTAGAGCCTGGCCTGGGGCCTAGGGGACTCATACAGTGGGTGGAGCCTGGCCTGGAGCCCAGGGGGCTCATGCGGTGGGTGGAGCCTGGCCTGGGGCCCAGGGGACTCATGCGGTGGGTGGAGCCTGGCCTGGGGCCCATGAGACTCATGGGGTGGGGGTAGAGCCTGGCCTGGGACCCCATGGGGCTCATATCAGAAGAGGCTTGGCCAGGCCCAGTGGCTCAAGCCTGTGATCCCAGCACTTTGGGAGGCTGAGGCAGGTGGATCACTTGAGGTCAGGAGTCCGAGGCCAGCCTGGCCAGTATGGCAAAACCCCATCTCTACTAAAAATACAAAAATTAGCTGGGTGTGGTGATGTGCACCTGAAGTCCCAGCTCCTTGGGAGTCTGAGGCACGAGAATCACTTGAACCCAGGAGGTGGAGGTTGCAGTGAGCCAAGACTGCACCACTGCACTCCAGCCTGGGTGACAGTGAGGCTCTGTCTCGGGGAAAAAAAAAAAAAAACCACAGCCTTGGCTGCTGGGCTCCAGCAGGCCGCCCTGGGGCCCCCACGGTGCACAGGTAGGTCCCCTAGGCCCCCAGGAGCCTCCTGCCCCGCAGCAGCCCGCCCAGCCTCCCGCGGCACCTGCAGACGTGCTGCCTCGTTCTCCCCTCAGACCACAGCACTGGGAAGTCCAGTCAGCGGCAGATGGTGTTCGGGGTGGTCACCGCCATTGACTTGCTGAACTTCGTGGCCGCCCAGGAGCGGGACCAGAAGTGAAGTCTGGAGCGCTGGGCACTGTGGAGCGGCCCCACCACCCTGGCCCGCTTCTCCTTTGCTTTCCTGAGCCCTAAACACACATGGGATTGGTAACTGCCTCGCCTGGTACCCGTTATCCCTGCAGACGGCAAGGAGCATCCGTCTCCTCTCATTAACACATGGCTTCCTAAATGGCCCTATTTACGGCCTGTGAGATGAAATGCGCTTTTCTCTAATGTAACTTCCTCTTAGGATGTTTCACTAAGGAAATACTGAGAGAGAAGTCGGCCAGGTAGGAAGAACACAAGCAATGACTGGGCAGAGTGGATTAAAGGCAAAAGAGAGAAGAGTCCAGGACGGGGACAGGGAAGCGGGCAGGGAGAAGCCCGGGTGGCTGGGCATCCTCCACGGGTAGCACCGTCTGCTCGGGACTGAGCTGGTGGGAGCAGTTTGTGTGTTTGGGGTTTTTTAATCGAGGTGAAATTCAACTTACCTAAAAATCAGTCACCTTAAAGTAAATGATCAGCGGCATTTAGTACATCCAGAAAGTTGTGTAGACACCACCTCTGTCACGTTCCGGAACATTCTCTCATCACCGCAGGAAGCAATCATTTCCCCTCCCGTCTTCCTCCTCCCCTGGCAACTGCTAATCGCCTTTCTGTCTCTATTGTCTAAAATAGGTTCTCCCTGTTCTGGACGTTTCATATAAATGGAATCACACAATCGTGGCCTCGTGTCTTATTTCACTTTGCATAGTATTTTCACCCATGTCAGAACACGTGTACTTGGTTTCTTTTTGTGACCGAATAAGCAGCTATCTCGTGGATAGAGCACATTTTGGTTCCTCATTTGTCGGACTTGGGTTGTTTCTGCTTTTCAGCCCTTGTGAGTAATCTGTTGTGCACATTCAGGGCTATTTTGGACACCTCTTTTCATTTTTCTTGGGTGTGTACCCAGGAGTGGCATTACTGGGTAATGTGGTAACTCCACGTTTAATTTTTATTTTTTTATTTTTTTATTTTTGGAGACAGAGTCTGGCTCTGTCACCCAGGCTGGAGTGCAATCTCGGCTCACTGCAACTTCCGCCTCCCAGGTTCATGCCATTCTCCTGCCTCAGCCTCCGGAGTAGCTGGGACTACAGGTGCCCGCCACCACACCTGGCTAATTTTTGTATTTTGTAGATATGGGGTTTCACCATGTTGGCCAGGATGCTCTCGATCTCCTGACCTCGTGATCCACCCGCCTCGGCCTCCCAAAGTACTGGGATGACAGGCGTGAGCCACTGCACCTGGACTTTATTTTTTGAGATGGAGTCTCACTGTGTCGCCAGGCTGGAGTGCAATGGCACAATCTCAGCTCACTGCAACCTCCGCTTCCTGGGTTCAAGCAATTCTCCTGCCTTAGCCTCCCAAGTAGCTGGTATTACAGGCATGCACCACTCTGCCTGGCTAATTTTTATATTTTGTAGAGATGGGGTTTCACCATGTTGGCCAAGCTGGTCTCGAACTCCTGACCTCAGGTGATCTGCCTGCCTGGGCCTCCCAAAGTGCTGGGATGACAGGCGTGCACCCCCATGCCCGGCCTCCATGTTTTTTTTTGAGGAACCATCAAGCTGTGTTCCACAGCGGTCTCACCCATTTCCATTCTCACCAACAGTGCACGAGGGTTCCAGTTTCTCCAGGTCCTTATCAACACTTGTTATTTTCTTGTTTTAAATTATTATAGCCATGCTAGTGTGTATCAAGAGGTGTCTCATTGAGGAGAGAAGCCATTTCTCTTACTGTCTCCTGTCTCTGAGGAGGAGGAGGAAGTAAAAGTTGAAAAACAACAGGAATGAAGTCCGTGGCAAGACCAGCTGGTGCCACTGATGACCAGGCCTGAGGTTAAAAGGTTAACCCCCACTCTAACCACATGTGCTCTCAATCTAGCATCACCCTTTCACGTGGAACCTCTTAGCGCTGTAAGCCCTTAAAGGGGCCAGGAACTCTCTTCAGGGAGCTCAGTTCTTAAGTTGCGAGTCTGCTGACGCTCCCGGCCAAACGAAAAACCTCTTCCTTCTTTAATCCGGTGTCTGAGGAGTTTTGTCTGCGGCTCGTCCTGCTACATTTCTTGGTTCCCTGACCGGGAAGCGAGGTGATTAACAGACAGTCGAGGCAGCCCCTTAGGTCGCTTAGGCCTGCCCTGTGGAACATCCCTGTGGGGCCTCAGGCCAGCTGGAGCCACGCGGATCCTGAGAGCGCTCCCGGGTAGGCATTTGCCCCGGTGGAACGTCTCGTCAGAGCAGTGCACAGCAGACACCCGCGGAGAATCCACGCAGAGGCTGAACACCGGGAAGGAACCGGCACTTTAAGTCCGGACATCTGAAACTCGGTAAGACTGGTCTTGGGAACTTGCCCACTGCATTTGAGTAGAAGCGTGGCCTGATCACCCACGGCGTGCCTGTACTGGCACTTTGGTTTTTGACTTAACCTGAATTGCCTGATACTTTGGATTTGGTTTTGATCTGGCTTGGATTTCTGGATACTCTGATTTTGGTTTTTATTCTGGTTTGGTGTAAACTGAAAAAGTGCATGTGTGCCCTTCTTACCCGTTCTTCGTTCTACGGTGTGTGTGTGGTGTGAACGTGGTGTTTTATTTCGAAGAAACGTGGGTCAGACACAAAGTGAGCCCACTTCGCTAGGAACTAGGTTGAAAAATTTTACGAAGGGATTTAGTGGAGACTGTGGGGTTACTGTGACACCAGGAAAACTTAGAACTTTGTGTGAAATAGATGGGCCAACATTAGAAGTGGCCTGGCCATCAGAAGGAAGCCTGGACAGGTCCCTTGTTTCTAAGGTGTGGCACAAGGTAACTGGTAAGGGATACCTAGACTAGTTCCCATACATAGACACTTGGTTACAGCTGGTGCTAGACCCTCCACAGTGGCTAAACAGGCAGGCAGCAGCAGTGCTAGTAGCAAAGGGCCAGCCAGCCAAGAATCCTGCTCCACCCGCTGAGGGAAATCAACTCCTGAAGTTCTGTTCAACCCAACACCAGAAGACCCATTGCAGGAGATGGCACCAGTGATCCCAGTGGTGCCCTCCCCTTACCAGGGAGAGAGGCTCCCCCTTCTTTTTTTTTTTTTTTTTTTTTTTTTTTTTTTTTTTTTTTTTTTTTTTTTGAGACAGAGTCTCACGCTGTTTCCCAGGCTGGAGTGCAGTGGCGCGATCTCGGCTCACTGCAAGCTCCGCCTCCCGGGTTCCCGCCATTCTCCTGCCTCAGCCTCCTGAGTAGCTGGGACTACAGGCGCCCGCCACCGCGCCCGGCTAATTTTTTGTATTTTTAGTAGAGACGGGGTTTCACTGTGGTCTCGATCTCCTGACCTTGTGATCCGCCCGCCTCGGCCTCCCAAAGTGCTGGGATTACAGGCTTGAGCCACCGCGCCCGGCCTGCCTGAGGCTCCCCCTTCTTGAGCCCACAATGCTTGCGCCTCCGCAAACATATCCTACCCAGAGTAGACAAGAGAGGAGGTGAAGCCTCGGGAGAAACCCCTCCCTTGGCAGCTCATTTACGACCCAAAACTGGGTACAAATGCCCCTGAGAGAGCAGCGGTATCCTGGGACAGATGAGGACGGGCACATGGTGGAGAGGTGTGTTTTTGTGTACCAGCCCTTCACCTCTGCCGACCAACAATACCCCGTCCTATACGAAAAGCCACAAGCTCTAACTGATTTGCTCCAAACTTATCCGGACCCACAGCCCCACCTGGGCTGATTGCCACCAGCTGCTCATGTTCCTCTCTAACACAGACGAAAGGCGGAGAGTGCTCCATGCAGCGCCTGAGTGGCTAGAGGAACATGTACCGGCTGGTTACCAAAACCCCCAAGAGTATGTGAGGACCCAGTTCCCAGGAACCGACCCCCAGTGGGACCCAGATGAAAGAGAGGGTGTGCAAAGGCTGAACCGACACAGGGAAGCTCTCATGGAAGGATTAAAGAGGGAGCCCAGAAGGCCCCAAACGTTAACAAGGTCTCTGAGGTCATTCAGGGAAAAGAGCGTCCAGCACAATTCTACAAGAGACTGTGCGAGGCCTATCATCTGTATACTCCCTTTGATCCCCATAGCCCTGAAAATCAGCGCATGATCAACGTGGCTTTAGTTAGTCAAAGCGCAGAAGACATTAGAAGAAAACCGCAGAAACACGCTGGGTCTGCAGGGATGAATACATCAGTTATTAGAAATAGCTCACCGAGTGTTTGTAAACAGGGACGCAGTAAGCCATAAGGAAAACTGCAAAGAGAGTGAACGTCAGGCCCGGCGAAACGCCGACCTGCTAGCTGCAGCCATCAGAGGAGTCCCCCCAAAGAGGCAAGGGAAGTGAAGTTGGGGGGCCCTGGGAAAGAAACTCAGCCTGGTTGTCAGAGTCTGCAGCGTAACCAGTGTGCTTATTGTAAAGAAATAGGACATTAGAAGAACAAATGCCCTCAGCTAAAAAGAAAACAAGGTGTTTTTAGCAGAGACGGGGTTTCACAATTCCAGCTACTCGGGAGGCTGAGGCAGGAGAATGGCGTGAACCCGGGAGGCGGAGCTTGCAGTGAGCCGAGATCGCGCCACTGCAGTCCAGCCTGGGTGACAGAGCAAGACCCTGTCTCAAAAAATAAAAAATAAAAAAAAATAAGGTGACTCAGAGCAGGAGGCCCCAGACAAGGAGGAAGGGGCCCTGCTCAACCTGGCAGAAGGGTTATTGGACTGAGGGGGACCGGGCTCAAGTGCCCCCAAAGAGCCTATGGTCAGGATGACAGTCGGGGGTATTTTCTTGTCGATCCTGGTGCTGAACTTTTGGTAGTAACTGCCCCAGTTGCCGGCTTATCCAAAAAGACTATTGACACATTGTTGGGGTTGCTGCCAGCTGAGGACACCCGGTTCTCCTGTTTGGACCTAAAAGACGCAGATTAGCCCCTGTTGGAAAACAGAGTATGTAACTCTAGGAGTCAGTGGAACTGAACTGGCAGGAAGACCTGGGTAGTGAAGATGAGAGTGAGAACTCCCACTGGTGAGTGAGGTTCTCAAAGTGGGGAATGAGGAGAGAAGCCATGTCTCTTACTGTCTCCTGTCTCTAAGGAGGAGGAAGTAAAAGTTGAAAAACAACAGGAATGCAGTGGCAAGACCAGCCGGTGCCACTGATGACCAGGCCTGAGGTTAAAAGATTAACCCCCCCACTCTAACCACATGTGCAGGACCCTTTCACGTGGAACCCCGTAGAGTTGTAAGCCCTTAAAAGGGCCAGGAACTCTGTCTTCGGGGAGCTCGGCTCTTAAGATGCGAGTCTGCTGACGCTCCCGGCCAAATGAAAAACCTCTTCTTTAATCCGGTGTCTGAGGAGTTTTGTCTGTGGCTTGTCCTGCTACATCATTATGGTTTTGATTTGCCTTTCTCTAATGATTGGTGATGTTAAGTGAACATCTTTTCATGTTCCTGTTGGTTATTTTCTGGGAGAAGATGTTCAAGATACTAAACCCTTATCATAAGACTTGCAAATATTTTCTCCCATTCTGTAGGTTATCTTTTATTTTATTTTTCTTTGTTTTTGAGATGGAGTCTCACTCTGTCACCCAGGCTGGAGTGCAATGGTGCGATCTTGGCTCACTGCAACCTTCACCTCCTGGGTTCAAGTGATTCTCCTGCCTCAGCTTCCCAAGTAGCTGGGATTACAGGTTCCCAACACCACGCCCAGCTAATTTTTTTTTTTAAAGACAGAGTATTGCTCTGTCTCCCAGGCTGGAATGCAGTGGCACGATCTCAGCTCACTGCAACCTCCGCCTCCCAGGTTCAAGCAGTTCTCCTGCCTCAGCCTCCCCAGGAACTGGGATTACAGGCGCACACCACCACACCCGGCTAATTTTTGTATTTTTGGCAGAGATGGGGTTTCACAGTGTTGGCCAGGCTGGTCTCAAACTGCTGACCTTGTGATCCACCTGCCTCGGCCTCCCAAAAGTGCTGGGATTACAGGTGTGAGCCACTGTGCCTGGCCTAATTTTTTATATTTTTAGGAGAGACAGGGTTTCACTATGTTGGCCAGGCTGGTCTTAAATTCCTGACCTCAAGTGATCTGCCCACCTCGGCCTCCCAAATTGCTGGGATTACAGGCATGAGCCACTGGTCCCGGTCTCTTTACTTTCTTAATGTTCTTTGATGCACAGCTGTTTCTAGTTTTGGTGGAGTCTAAATTTATTTATTTTTTTGCAGTTGCTCATGCTTTGGGTGTCATATCCATTGGCAAATCCAAGGTTCATGGAAATATACCCCTATGTTTTCTTCTAAGATCTGCATAGATTTAACTCATTGATTGATTTTTGGTCAATTTTTGTAGACGGTTTAACATGGGAGTTTGTGGATGTCTGTCTGTCTCAGCATCTTTTGTCAAACAGACAATTCTTCCCCCATGGAATGGCTTGGCACCCTTGCTCAGCCACGTGGGCTCATTTCTAGACTCAGTGTTATTCCATTGATCTGCGTGGCCTTATGGTGGTACCACACTGTTTTGATTACTGTAGTTCTGTAGTAAGTTTTGAAATTGAAAGTATGGGTCCTACAGCTTTGTTCTTTTACAACATTGTTTTGGAAATTATGATGTGCCCAGCTTCATGTTCTTGGTCTGTGGGCATCTCAGCAATGGCTTGAATTATGCCCTGGCATCGAGCCACCTAAAGGATGGAGAGAGAGTCACTGTGGACACTAATAAGGGCTTTTCTCCGCAGGTTGGTGGCATCCGTGTTGGGCTGTGGTGTTGGCCTGGGAGGTCCCCGACACTCAGGCCCCCATGGCGGCATTGTTCCTGCAGGTCTGCTGCACGAGGACACTGGCAGGGAGGCAGGTGGGAGGAGGAAGGGGCAGGGCTTCCCAGAGCGACCGGAAGGCACTCCTTCTACGGGGCCTCAGGGGAGCCTCCGGCTTTCCCTCCACCCAGCTCTCCCCAGGCACTTGATTTTCTGCCAGTCTCTGGAGAGCAGGCTCTGCTTAGGGCCGGTGGAAAAGTTCCCTTTTCCCACTATGCAGCCAAGTAAACAGGGCAGGCCAGCGGGTAGAGGAAGGGGATGGGCATGACCTCTCCTGAACGGACTTCAAAAGCGAGTCAGTCAATCACAGGCCAGAGATGTGGAAACTTCTCTTGACAGAAAATGGCACTCACACTTCCAGGAAACGGCACTTGGTGTTCTTGGGATGCTAGGGGGCCAGCATGCTGCCTGGGGCTGGGGGAGGGAGGGCTTGGAGTTGAGGTAATCACAGAGCCTTCCTGAACCAGAAGCCCCTGTGGGCCTCGGAGGCTGGCAGGGCCCTGTACATAGCACCTACAGAGGGCAGAGGTGTGCATCAGGAACTGGAGAAGGGGGAGCTCGTGCGGGATGCACAGGAGAGCGCCAAGCAGGGAGCTGTGGGAGTCTCTGTGGCTCCAGGGAGTGACAATATTCGGGGAGCCTCTAGGAGCTTGTTGAGCAGGGAGGCAGGAGAGAAGCCAGGAGAGGGGCACAGTGAGTGAGCTTCGGGGAGGGAAGGGCACAGGCCTATCCACCCGTGTGGGGTGGCACACACAACTTCTCAGCTCTGGAGCTGTAGCACTGACAATCTATTTGAGGCCATACTAAAAACCCCAAACACCCAAATTCTCACAAACGATCTTCAAGAGTGACGTTAAATGCCAACTGTCCCCACTGCAGCAATCTCAAGCTGCCCCCTCCCCTGGCTCTCTGCGAGGGTCTCACACAGTCACAACGGGAGTGAGCCGGGCCCTGGGCTCTACGCAAAATGCAGGGGAAGTGGCCGAGGCTAGTCATTCTCGATGCAGTCAAAATAGTCATTGTTATGGAAGTGTCCTAAGAGTCACAATTCCGCACAGTCAGCAGGTGCACACCTGTGCCTGGCGCCGCGCACCCATCAAGGGCACTATAACGTCTGTCTGCTGAGCCTGGCAGGCTCTGGAGCCGCTGGTGAGCACCCAGACACAGCCCCTCTCCGGGGCAGACGCTCACAGCAGCCACAAGCGCCACCACCTCGTGGCCTGTGAGTGCTCCCCGGAGGCCAAGCTGTGGTTCAGCTGGTGCTGTCTCCTGCAGGAGAACCTGGCTGGCTCAGGACTTCCTAGCTGGGCACACATGCCCATGACATAGGGTCTCGGTCAGCCCCTGGGTCGGGGCGCTAATGCTCTTGACCCAGTGAGCCCACAGTTGTGGAGGTCTTCGCTGTCTCCTGACAGGTGTTCTTACAGCAGAGGCCACAACATCGTGAGGACAGAGGGGCTTTCCAGGCCAGGAGGAGTTGCTCAGAGCTGCGTCACCAAACCCTTGACCATAAGAAAGTCTGGGGGGTTTGCCGTGGATGGGACAGGGACTGCAGAGAGGCTGGCTCAGGTGTGCAGATTGGTCCCCGTTAGGGTCAAAATCGCAGGCTCCCTGGGTCCCCGCCCAGGAGTGCACACCTGGCCCTCATAAGGCCAGCATCAGTGGTCAAGATGGACCAGGAGTGGTGTGTGGGCTATCTCCTCAGGATTTTTAAAGGTTCCCTACATTTTTAAAATTTATTTAACATTATTATTATTTTCAGACAGTCTTGCTGTCACCCAGGCTGGAGTGCAGTGGCGTGATCTTAGCTCACTGCAACCTCCACCTCCTGGGTTCAGGCGATTCTCCTGCCTCAGCCTCCTGAATAGCTGGGACTACAGGTGCTCACCACCAGGCCTGGCTAATTTTGTATTTTTAGTAAAGATGGGGTTTCACCATGCTGGCCAGGCTGGTCTCGAACCCCAGACCTTGTGATCCGCCTGCCTCAGCCTCCCAAAGTGCTGGGATTACAGGCGTGAGCCACCGTGCCCAGCTACATCATTTTTTTTGGTTTAGAAATATGTAGAATGTATGTAATGTGGAATAACAACAGACATGTCAGCTAGTCTTAATTTAGTGAACACAATAGAGAATTGCATCCCACCAGACATGTATTGACTTAACTAAAGGTTTAAGACTTCACAGACACAGGAGGATGATGGGAGCGTGTGAACAGACAACAGACAGGCTCGAACAGACGCTGAGCTGCAAGCAGACATCACAGCACCGAGAGAGGGGAAGCGCTGCAAACTGGGAGAGTCGTGTTATGGGATCTTCAGGGTGTCGTTTTTCCAGCCAAAACCTCTGTGGCTGGGGGGCCTTTGCCCGAGTTTTGCTCAGGCTTGCTGGGCTCATTTCACCCACTTGGGCTGGCAGGCTGCCCTCGGCTCACACTACAGGCCTGGGTCCCATGCCTGCCAAGGGCGAGTCAGGCATGGAATGGTGAGGCGTGTGTGAGCGCGTGGGGTCTGGCCACGGTGCACTGGCAGACATGCCAGCTGCTTCAGCCAGGTGAGCAGCTCTAGGTGCTGGCTCCCTGTGAGGCGTCAGCCAGAGCGAGCACACGGCAAGCAGCTTCCACAGCGTGGCACTGGGGAACACGGTGGTGCCCGAAAGTTTAGACACACCAGGAACCACAGGGTCCCAAAGAGGGAATCACAGCCCTGGCTTGGGGAGCTCCCAGGTCTGGGTTCCCCAAAGGGCCGCAGCTCCTCTCTCCTTTGCTTCACCTGTAATGTGGCAAGCAAAGGGCACATCTCAGCCCTGTTTGTGCTACAGCTCTTTTAGCCTTGCCATTTGGCAGGTCCTGAGTTCTTGTCCTGCATCCGAGAACGAGGTACGCAGACAAGTGGAGAGTGAGCAAGATGAAGAGAAGCTTTATTGAGTGATAGATAGAACAGCTTTGAGGAAACCCACAGGGGGGCAGCTGCTTTCTGCAGCCAGGGTGTCCCAGCGTCTGTTCAGCTCCGAGCAGAAAGGGTAGCTCCTCTCTGTGAGGCAAGTCATCCCAACCAGTGTTCAGCTGTCAGCAGAGAGGGCAGCTCTTCTCTGCAGCTGGTCGTCCCATCGTCTCCCTGTCATCGCTCCATCGTCTCTGCAGCTCTCAGCAAAGAGGGGGTCCTGGAGTAGGTTGCTCCTGTCTGCAGGTGGTCGTCCCAACATTTGCTCAGCTCTGGCTGAGCCTGGGGCTTTTATGGGCCTCAATGGGGAGGAAGTGCATGCTGTGCCAATTGGTCCAAGGGAGGCCATGGGCAGGCCTGAAAAAGGCACCGTAAGTTCCCACTCCAGTTCACAGGACTGGCAGCCTTGCCCCCAGCCTTCAAGCCCTTCCTGGCCTAAAGGGGGCGCCTCACCAAGGACCTGCCCCCTTCCACCCAGGAACCGGTCTGCCTCCTGCTGCCATTCATGGTGCCAAGGGTGCCTTCAGGCCAGCACCAAGCTGCCCTCAGTCCCCACTTGGCTTTCCTCCTACGCTTATCAGTGCCCAAAGTCCAGAGGGGGCCGAGGTGGCAAGGGGCTGGCATATCAGCATTGCCCCAAGTGTGTGCACACCCAGTCAGGCTGTGACAGCACCTGAACTCAGCTCCAACTTTGCTCCAAAGATGGCCTGCTGCTGCCATCAGCAGGACCAATCAGTCCCCTACCCACCAGAGGCAAGGAATTAGCAGGCACCGCTGTGCCAGGCCTGTGAGGCCGCAGGGTCATGAGCCCAGGCTGGATTCCGTGCAGAGTCTCTGCCATGTGGGGCCATGGGGTTTACCTGGATCCCATTCAAATCATTCAGGCCCTGACTGCTCAGCTTCAGGGAAGCCAGGCCCACTCCTCCTCCTCACATACTTGCCTAATCTTGCCAAAGCCCTCGAGGTAGGGGAAGGAGGAAACCCAGGGTCATGGATGTCAATCTATTCAGCATCCATCCCCTTCCTCATTCCTGACAGTTCAGGTCTCCTTGCCTCTTCCCACAGCCATGATGATGGGAGGGCGGGAATGGGGACTAGGGACTGGCCTCAGCAGACAGTAGCCAACGGGTACATGCCATTCCCTGCCAGTCACTAGTCTGGGTGGGCCTGTGACCTCAGCAGTCCACACAGCATGGGTCCCAGGGCTCTGCTGAGAGGGCCGGGAGCAACAGCATCCCCTGGTGGGGCCCCGATAAGCAGTGTGTGGCCCTGCCTGCTACGGTGGCACCCCATGGCCACAGAGATGCCAGAGAACCAACACCCTCCTGGGGCAGAAGCCGGGTGCTGGGGCCTCTTGTTCGCTGCCGAAAGCATCTGGGCTGATTCAAACGACCCCCTCCAATCTTGGAGAAACACACCTTGGCAAAGGCAGCAGGAAGAATCGCTGAAAAGTGGTGGAAACAGATACATTCCTGAAAGCTCAGGCAGGGGCTGGTTTCCAGAAGGGATCATTGAAAAGTACCAATGCTTACAAAACCCACCAGCAAGGGAGTGACAGCAGGAGCCAGACGAAAGATGATGTCAAATAGAAGCACAGGCTGTCAGCAAGAGACTGCCGTGCCCAGTGACTTCACCCTAGTGCTGTGAGTTTCACTAAGCTCGGAACTACTGTCTTGGTCCAAGCCCAAGTTCATATTTGTGCTATTTGTTTAAAAATATAAAAAAAGGATGTGAGCAAATGTCTAGCAAAAAGAGCAGTGCAAGAAGACATGCCACCCGCCTAAGACAACACATGGCTTCCAAGGCTTGGCAGGTGCCCGCACAGGGACACAGATGCAGCTAATTACCAGCCACTGTTCAAGTCCTAAAGACTGCATTTGAGGAACGGCTGGGTTTATAATCCTTTCTTTTAGTACTTTAATGACAGAATCAGTCTATTAGTGTGCTTTATAATTCAGGATTTTGTGGGGTTTTGTGCGATAAAGTCTGGATCTGTCGCCCAGGCTGGGGTACAGTGGCACCATCTTGGGTCACTGCAGCCTCCGCCTCCTGGGCTTGAGTGATCCTCCCATCTCGGCCTCCCAAGTATCTGGGACTACAGGTGTGCACCACCATGCTCAGCTAATTTCTGTATTTTTGCTAGAGATGGAGTTTTGCCATGTTGGCCAGGCTGGTGATCCACCTGCCTTGGCCTCCCAAAGTGCTGGGATTACAGGAGTGAGCCACTGCGCCCGGCCACGATTCAGTCTTATTAAATCAACCAAGTGTCTGTGATGTGGCCCAAAGGTCAGGCTTTTCCTTTCCCGTGCAGATAGCTGCCCTGTGTCTGGGCGTCTTCCTCACCAGGAGAGTGGCTCAGGCACCGCTGGGCCTTTTGCAACCTGTAGTACAGCCCTGGTGGTGCTGGGCCCTGAGTAGGTGGTGAGCCTGCTGCTTACCCACCAGGACAGGCACTGGACAGGCCCTGTGGAGTGGCAGGCACCCCTGTCCAGTATTCAGCCTCTTCCTCTGCAGGGGCTGTCCCTGCCTGGCAGGCAGTGAGTCCAGGGACGCCTTGGACCACCAAATCCTCAACAGCCCTCAGCTCAGGGGCATATCAGCTGGCTTCTCCTGCCAGTAGGGGCAATGAGGCCTCGGTGGGGCTCAGCTGGAGGTGGACCTCAAAGAGCCCAGGCCAGAACCCACTGTCAGGCGGTGGGCAGAGGTAGTATCAGTGACATTCTTTTTAACCAATGAGTGCTTAACTGAAGCAACTACTGGCACTGAAATATTTTAAAAGTGTTCTCTTAAGATTTAGTTTGGCCAGGAACAGTGGCTCACACCTGTAATCCCAGCACTTTGGGAGGCCGAGGCGGGTGGATCACTTGAGGTCAGGAGTTCGAGACCAGCCTGGCCAATATGGTGAAACCCCATCTCTACTAAAAATATAAAACTTAGCTGGGTGTGGTGGCACACGGGTGTAATCCCAGCTACTTGGGAGGCTGAGGCAGGAGAACTGCTTGAACCCAGGAGGCGGAGGTTGCAGTGAACTGAGATCGTGCCACTATACTTCAGCCTGGGTGACAAAGCAAGACTCTGTTTCAAAAAAAAAGATTTAACTTAACGTATCTGATTAAAGCATCATTTTAAAAATGTGAACCATGTGCTCAGTGTCTCCTCAGGCTGCAGCTAGCAAGGATGTGCACATGACTCAGGACAGCTCCATCAAAGCTTTGGGAAGCTGTCGGAGGGAAGTCTGAACTGGGAGAGAACGACTCAAAGGCCTCAGAGAGCCTGAGTGGGCAGCTCCTGCCCACAGTGCCACACCTGGGCACAGCCCTCTCCGCTGGCTCACACCCAGGTGGCGTCAGCATCAGGTGAAGACGCCCGGGATGGCCCACTCCCTTCCAAGCTCCCCCAAACTTTGCTGCTTTATGGATCTAACACCCCCGCTCAGTGACTGGATCCAGAGCCGGCATCACCGGCAGGCAGCGTGGGTCCACGGCAGGCCCCAGGAAGGCTGGTGCACGGCTGACATGGCCCAGCGCATGCCTGGCACACGACGGGCACGGCCCATGCCAAGGCCCCACGTGACATGACAGAGAAGCGGCCACAGAGTCCCGCCTCAGGCACTAAGCCAGTTTAACAACAACCAGAAAAGTGGCTTCAGACAGTGGCAACATTTATTTTGCTCACACATCTGTATCTGGAGCGGGGCTCACGGGCGGCTGGGCTCTGCTCTGCTCATCAGCTGGAGTGGCTTGAGGTGCCTGTAGGCTCACCCGTGTGTAGCTGGTCAGCGCGGGCTGGCAGACAGGACACATGCATGGCCTGTCCCCACGGCCTGGGCTTCCTTCCAACATGGCACCCGGGCCAAGCCTGAGCCCCCTCAACCTGTCAGTCACATGGCAGCTGCCTCCCCAGCAGGCTGCAGAGACCTCCCCAGGATCAAGAGCGGGGAACTCCCTTCCAGAGGAGCACAGGGGACTGGAGATGTCATTCCTGCCATCAGACCCTGGACACTGCCTGAGAGAATCCTTCCGTACAGAGAAGCAGGAATCAGAACGGCTTTACGTTGCTCAAGGTAAAAGGCAATGCCTTCAGCTCTGAGTGAAAACCATTTCCAAAGCCGAATGTTCCCCCTTCCTCATTCCCATTTCTGTTGAACTCTGACTGTGCACAGAGCTCTGTGTGCACTCTGGAGCGCAGGGCAAAGGCCTCCCTGCCCGCCCCGATTGGCAGCTGCCAGAGGGCAGGAAAGGAGAAAACAGTGAGGGGACGGGGAACCTGCAGCCCCTTCCCTCCTTCTACCAGGTAAACAGCCACCGGGGAGAGGCAGGAAACATTTTCAACTCAAGGTCTCCCCTGGCTCAGACACTCGCCCGCCCAAGCCACTGTCCAGAGATAAGGCAGAGTTTGGCAGCAGAGGCAGGAGTGGGCATGAGCCCTGTACCCCAAGGGTATAGGACCCACCTGCGACGGCGGAGCCAGGAGCAGGCAGCAGCAGCCCTCTGCGAGGGAGGGCAGGAACAGACACCAGGCACAGCGCAGCATCCAAGGCCTGCTGGCACCTAAGGAGGGGCAGGGCCACTCTGGCACCCACACCATGCGCAGGGTGGCCGTGGCCACTGCTGGAAGAATTGGAAGCCTGTGGTGCCCGCAGGGACAAAGGCAGCCCCAAGCCCACAGCCAGCTCACCTGGTGACCACAACCACCCAGGTCCTGTCCCAAGGGGAGTGCCTGTTTCTGGGCGTGAGGACTATTCATCTAGGTCTCCACTGTTCTACAAAAAGACCCCCGGCATTCAGTAAACTGAGATAAACACCAGACAATCCACGGCCACGAAATAAAGCTACTGACAGAAGCAGACCCAAGAATGTCCGGCGCCAACTGTCACACAGCCACACCCCCACGACACGCCCAGCAGCGCACCCCGCTCCCCTCCATGTGGGTGTCCACGCTGCCTCTGTAACCCCTGCCGCCACAGGCGAGGCTGCAGTGAGCGTCTCTGCGCAGGTCTGTGCCACCCACGATGTTTCGGCCAACAACAGACCTAGCAGACCAAGGAGGTCCCGTGAGGTTACAGCGGAGTGGAGAAGTCCCTGTCAGAACGTGGAGCACAGCGTATCTCCCGTGTCTGGTGCTGCCAGCGCACATAAGTGCACACAGTAACATCCTAGGCTTCCGTGCCCACTCATACTCCCTGACGCACTGACAGCTCCTGGTAAGTGCCCTGTGCTATTTTTAACACTTTAGACTGTATTTTTACTGTATCTTTCTTTGTTTAGCACATTTTTTTTCAGACGGGGTCTGGCTCTGTCGCCCAGGCAGGCATGCAGTGGTGTCATCACAGCTCACCGAAACCTTTCCCTCCTGAGTCCGAGACATCTTCCCACCTCAGCCTCCGAGGAGCTGGGCTACAGGCGTCAGCCACCGTGCTAGGCTAATTTTTCCATTTTTTTGTAGAGATGAAGTCTTACTCTATCGCCCAGGCTGCTCTCGAGCAGCTCAGTGCAAGTGATCTGCCTGCCCCAGCCTCCCAGAGTGCTGGGATTACATGCGTGAGCCACGGTACCCGGCCAATTTAGCTGTTTAGACACACAAATCCTTACGATATGTTAGGACTGCCCCAGGTATACAGCAGGGTCACGTGCCGCGCTGGTCTTTGGCCGGGAGCAACGGGCTAAGCCACACAGGGTGGATGTGTCGTGAGCTGTGTGAGCGCACTGTGGTGTTCCTACGGTGACAGAGTCCCCTAAAGAGGCGTTTCTCAGAGCACAGCCTGTTGTTACATGACATGTGACTGTACTGTCAGGTTCATTCCAAAATGGCTAGCCCTGTGATATTCCTGCTAGCACCACACAAGTTCCCGTTTCTGCAGATCCCCAATCCCAGCTTCCTCACTGCAGCCCGCCGACAAGGCGGCACGCCCCTGGGCTCCAGCTCACACTCCCTGGGCGTGCCGACGCCTGCAGTCTTCACGTGCTGCTTGGTCCTCTGGTCTGCTTTCAATGAACTATTAACATTCGCTGTCATGGTTCTAGAGACTTCTAGAATCCCCCTAAACACTGGCTCCTTGCTGGCTTTATGCATTGAAAAGAAGGAACAAGGAAAGTGCTGCTGTCAGTCACCACCTGTTAACAGTCCTCTGTGTCCTCCACTGCACAGAAAAACTGAATTTTGATCTGGCCAGATCACCCATGTTTTGCCCTCGGATGTATGCCTTTGGGGTCTCAAAATAAGGGCTTCTTCCCCAACAGAGCAAAGACAAGCTCCCATATCATCTTCCAGTGGCTCACGGCCATGCCCAGAACCCACGGCGCCTGCCTCTGCCCTCCCCTCTCCTCTGCACTGCTGTCTCCCAGGCCACCAGTCCCTCCTGGCTGCCCAGCCCCCTGTCCTCCTCCCATCTACCCTCCCACAGCAACCCACACTCTCACAGCTTCTGCTGCGGGAAGCGCTCCTTCCTGGGACTCCCTGGCACAGTTCAGCTGAGCATTTCTCCACCTTCGCTGGCTGCTCTCCTCTAGCTCCACGGTCTCTACAACTCAGTCGACACTCACACACAAGACAATGTAAACTGTCAAGGGCTTCACAACTTATTTCTGACATGGATTGCTGTGTTAAGATAATGTGAAAGAAAACAGTGAATATAAAGTGAAATATTTTTAAATATACCTTATTTTTCTACAGGCCATTTTCTAAAAATGTCTAAGCAACTAAAGCCATCATTAAAATGTTTTTTCTTTTTTTTATTTTTGGAGAAGGAGTCTCACTCTGTCGCCCAGGCTAGAGTGCAGTGGCGCAATCTCAGCTCACCGCAACCTCCCTCTCCTGGGTTCATGGAATTCTCTTGCTTCAGCCTCCCAAGTAGCTGGGACTACAGGCACACGCCACCATGCCTGGCTAATTTTTTATATTTTCAGTAGAGACAGGGTTTCACCATACTGGCCAGGCTGGTCTGGAACTCCTGACCTTGTGACCCACTCGCCTTGGCCTCCCAAAGTGCTGGGATTATAGGCATGAGCCACTGTGCCCAGCCTAAAATGTTTCTTTTGAAAGATTCTGGAATAAAAGAATTCCTGATTTTTTTGGGGGGTGGGGAGGGGGGACAGAGTCTCGCTCTGTTACACAGGCTGCACTGCAGTGGCATGGTCTCGGCTCACTACAACCTCTGCCTCCCGGGTTCAAGCGATTCTCCTGCCTCAGCTTCCCGAGTGGCTGGGATTTCAGGCACCCACCACCATGCCCGACTAATTTTTGTATTTTTAGTACAGACCAGGTTTCTCCACGTCAGCCAGGCTGGTCTCAAACTCCTGACCTCAGGTGATCTGCCCGCCTCGGCCTCCCAAAGTGCTGGGATTAAAGGTGTGAGCCACAGCGCCCGGCCTAGAATTCCTGATTTATATTAAAACCATTCTTGCTTTTTACAGGGTTGAAATCCTGATTCACATAACGAGATAAAGAATGGAAACATCTGTATAAGATGATACCTTCTAAATACTATTTTTATACAGAATATTTACAAATTATCCAAGTAAGCAACCCTAACTAGTCCTTTATAGACTACAAAAGCCAGACCCGAGGAGGCCTGGCAGAGAGGAGCCTGCAGGTGCCAACTCGAGCTGGGCCGCGTGGTGAGGATGTGGCATTGGGGAAAGCTGGCCCAGGCCCAGATGCCACACTGGGAGCAGCATTCACTGCTTTCAGTCGCACGTGCTTAGATGCTATATAGTCACTCGTCTCGCAGATTTTATGAACAACGATAGTTAAACAGTGATCCTAGGTCTTAGTGAAGGTAAAAAGATCTTACTGTACAAGGGCAAAAATAATTTGTACTAAGTTTTTTTTTTTTTTTTTTTTTTTTGAGACAGAGTCTCGCTTTATGCCCCAGGCTGTAGAGCAGTGGGGCAATCTCAGCTCACTGCAACCTCCGCCTCCCAGATTCAAGAGATTCTCCTGCCTCAGTTTCCCGAGTAGCTGGGATTACAGGCATGAGCCACCACGCCTGGCTAATTTTTGCGTTTTTAGTAGAGACGGGGTTTCATCATGTTGGCCAGCCAGGCTGATCTCAAACTCCTGACCTCAGGTGGTCCACCCAGCTTGGCCTCACTAAGTGCTGGGATTACAGGCGTGAGCCACCAAGCCTGGCCTTGTACTAAGAATTTCTTCTGAGAGTATATATAATAGAATGGGATGAAAGCTAAAAACAGTAGACATTATTTATGACATTCGTATAATTCAGAAAGTGTGCAACACTAAATATTTAATACAAATATTATTTTCTGGATTTGCTAGACCATTACTCACTTCCTCATCTCTCTTTAGATGGAGAGAGTCTATATTAGTCATAAACATCATTGTAGAGCTAGAATAAACCTTATAAGCCAGTTCTTTTTTTTTTTTTTGAGGCGGAGTCTTGCTCTGTCGCCCAGGCTGGAGTGCAGTGGCCGGATCTCAGCTCACTGCAAGCTCCGCCTCCCGGGTTTATGCCATTCTCCTGCCTCAGCCTCCCGAGTAGCTGGGACTACAGGCGCCCGCCACCTCGCCTGGATAGTTTTTTTTTTTTTTTAAAAAGTAGAGACGGGGTTTCACTGTGTTAGCGAGGATGGTCTCGATCTCCTGACCTCATGATCTGCCCATCTCGGCCTCCAAAAGTGCTGGGATTACAGGCTGAAGCTACCGCGCCCGGCCCAGTTCTTCCTTTTCACAAAGGAAGCCCTGAAAGTCTAGAGACGCCGGGACTGCCTGAGACCCCACAATAATCAAGCTCATGTCCGTCCTCTCACCTCCGACCTGAGGGAACTTGAGACACAACACAGTGCCTCGGTTTTCTGTAAATCAATGAAAAACATTTCCTGAAACAATACAGTCAGCTGTCACTACTAATCACCAACAAGACTCACAGTTTTGGATGTGGTTTTTAAAATACATAAGTCTGCTGACTTTACCCTCTAAGCATGAACAGTTGTTGGGAGTTATAACACTTTGGATAACAAAGATTAAAAACCCTCTGAAATTGTTTTAATGTACCTTTTAAATCTTCAGGAACTTTCTTGTCATGAAAATTTATAATATGAACTATCAGAATAATTAGATTTATGGAAAACTATAAGAAAAAACCTAAAAGCTACCTGTTTCCATTTTCTGCCTGGACAGCCAATGAATGAACAAAGTAAGGAATTGAAGAAAAGATTCTTGGACATGTGAATGGACCTGAAGAGTCCGATGCAGTGTGGTCCTGGTTTCCCAATATGCAGGGGTCACTACAGACCCTACATGTCACCAGAAAACATGAAAACACTCTCAATGTTTTACCTAAAATGGAAAAGCGGCTTTCGGTGACATGAGCTTTATAAAATAAAACATTCATAAAGCAAGTTTCTATTTTTAATTTTTTTGCTTTGATAAATCAATTGCTTCACAAAAATCCTTTTTAAAGACAACAATCCAAGAAAACATATTGTTACAGTATTCACATTTCAAAGATTGTCAGTTTCAAAGACCGAACATAACTAGAACGAAAGAAGATTGCTGAGTTCTAAGTGCCAGGAATGGGCTTTCGCAGGGGGCAGAACCCCAGCTGGGCACCCTGATTCCTCACACAGGCAGGAGACGGATCACTCTCAGGTCACGCAGACACAACTCCCGGAGCCCTTAGCCGTGAGGGTTTCCTTTCCATACTGGATAAACACTTCCACTCATCTTACTATCTGGAATCAAAGCGCAAAGGCCAAGCTAGTCCCTCGCAGGAGCGTGCAGGAACCCAGCACAGCCAGCCCTGCCACTCCTGCTCAACAGGTGCAGGGCAGCAACAACAGCAACATGCTCAGTTTGGGTCTCAAGACACATTCAAAGGGAGCCTTCATAGGGAAAAATTCAACAAGAATAAAACTGGGATCAAATCTGATCATTTAAAATGAAATCTTAAAGGGGTCACACTTTTACAGATTCTTTCCACTGTCCGAGGGCTGGGGAACAGGTGTTTTAAGGTGCCAACTGACCTCAAACATGCTGGGCAGTGATTTTACAAACTGAAACGGCTTGCCATGTAGAAGCTAGTTAAAAGCACCCAGTGGAGAGAGGTTAAAGGAAACTCAGGCTATGTCCATAAGCACCCTCTCTCTACATGATCTTTATCCTATTCCTCTGAATTTAGTAAGAATTTAGGAAAGTTGAAAGTTTTCAGCTGGAGAATGCACACTGTACCATTCAGCATGGGTGTTTAACTCTCAGGCCAGAGCTTCCCAGTGCCACCGAGGTTCACACAGTGCCCTCTTTTTATAGATGGGGTCTCACTGTGTTGCCCAAGATGGAGTGCAGTGGCTATTCACAGGTGCAGGCACAGTGCACTGCAGCCTCAAACTCCTGGCACATGCCATCCTCTGCCTCAGACTCCCGAGTAGCTGGAACGAGAGGCACGCTCTACTGTGCTGGGCAAGGGCAGTGTTTAAATTCCATCCACTGCTCAGTGAATGTGATTTCTAATGCGGGAAAGAAACCGTGACCTATACATGAGTCTACATTCTGTGAATGGCTTCCACCAATCTACACTAAAGAGCAGGCAGCCCAAGAGACGGAGGGTGGTGAGGGAAGGAGGAAGGGCTGGCTGGCTTTCATGGGTGCTTATTTTAAAAAGTCAACAAAGTTGGAACTTAGGTTAAAATGATCTTGTAGACTTGACTTAAAATATGAGAAAACAGTTCACAAATGAGGAATGCAATGGTGGCTTCATTCTCGGCCAGGCATGGTGGCTCACGCCTGTAATCCCAGCACTTTGGGAGGCCGAGGCAGGTGGATCACCTGAGGTCGGGAGTTTGAGACCAGACTGACCAACATGGAGAAACCCATCTCTACTAAAAATACAAAATTAGCCAGGCGTGGTGGCGCATGTCTGTAATCCTAGCAACTCGGGAGGCTGAGGAAGGAGAATCGTTTGAACCAGGGAGGTAGAGGTTGCAGTGAGCTGAGATCGCACCATTGCCCTCCAGCCTGGGCAACAAGAGCAAAACTCTGCCTCAAAAAAAAAAAAAAAAAAAGTCATTCTCTCCCCAAAAGAGCTGATAATCAAGTCTTTCAGTTAAAGCTCCTGAAAGATTTTAAAATACATTTCTGTATGTTTCCCGCTGACTTCTAAGTTATCTAGAAGTACTCCCCTATGATTAACTTCAATTAATATATTCTTTTGGGAAAAATCAGTTCCAGAAAAAACACTTCACTCGCTTAAAATGTCCCTTGGCTTACAACCAATCATTACTGTTGAATCTCAAGAATTAAAGACATTCCTGACCCTATAAACAAATGAACTTGGGCCATACCATTTCAGATGATATAAAGACATTCTGTATGAAACACTGTGGCCTGTTTTCTGAGAAAAAGCACCACTCCTAAGTAAACAAATGAAAACAAATCAAAACCGAAGAAAACAGAACCCAGCCCACTCTTTCAGTTCATCTTGTTACCAGGAAACATTAGTCCTACAGTTACTCCAAATCTCATACGGTCAAGTGAGCAGGAGGGCTCTGGAAAGTCAAAAGCAACAACGTACAACAAGAGAACACTGACACCAGGAGACCAGCCACAAATGCAAACGTGGGAGCCAACCCGTGGGGGCTGCCACTGCGCCCTCGCCAGACCAACTCGCTGCTGGGACTCCAGGGATGTCGGCTAGTTAAGTAATAAAGTCTGAATATCTGCTGCTTGCCCTAGCTCTGAGCCAATGGGGTAGAGCACATTTTATATTAGTTTATAATAAACATTCTGTGCATAACATATTTTGAATTTAAAACTTCTAAAACAATACACAGCTAACATGGTAAAGCAACCATGCAACTGTGGTCAGATTTAAATTAGACTGGAGTATGTATGGTAAGAGCTCCTAATGGATCACTGGCTACCATTTCGCCTCACTTACCTGAAGTCCTACTTAGCAAATACATTTCGATACATGTTTAGATCAAGTGTAAAATGCAATCCGAGCATTACATATCAACAAAAATCTGCAGATATCAAAATTTCATTAAATAGCTGTTTCTTTTATAGTAGTAAATGCTCATCACTACCCTGGGAGAGCAAAGAACCATGGAACAGTAGCTAACTTTGGGCAGGTTCATTAAATTTGGTCAATTCAGAACATTCCAAATTGAAATATTAATAGCAAGCATGTATTGTTTCTTTCTCTAGAAATTTTATCCTCAATATAGTCATCATCCAATTCATAACGAATTTATAAAAATAGCTTTTTTATCCAATAATTCCAGCAAGGTAAAAATAGGAGTTTCTTTTTATATATAGCAAATGAAACAGGCTCACTGAACATGAGGGGACTTAGGCTTGCTAAGCTTGCCATCCATCCACTCACGATGAAACCACACTCAGTCTAGGCGTGTGCCGTTGTCACCGCACACTGGCAGTTTCGGGTGCAGCAGCTTCTTTCAAATCCATGGGCCACACAAATAAGCCAGCCCACTGAGATCTGCTGGAACCACAGAACCAAGTGAAAACTGCATCACGGTTTAGAAAATGGCAGCGCTATTTCTTAATCTAATTAGGGATTCAAGGTGGGGAGGGAGTGGTGTGTCATTCCTCACAATCTAGCGTTAAACCTTTAAAGAATTTCTTTAAAAACACACACACACACACACACACACACACACACACTCTTGAAAGAAGTCGCTGCACCGGCAAAGACGCGCTTTAAGCTTACTATGAAATACAAAAGTGCACTCTTCTATATCTACATATAAAACATATTAGAAATAAAACTGTGTAAAATGTTTGCTGTGCAAACTCTAAAAAGTCAGGTGCATCTGCTCCTGCCCCTACTGTAGGGAGTCACTGTTCTCCAAGACAAGCCCACTGATGTGGGCAGGGGCCAGAGCACCCGCGTCCTCCTCTGTGCTGTCCGCAGACTCGTCCTCGCTCTGCCCTGCCATCATGACCTGCTGCACTGCCAGGGTGGCCCCGTCCGAGGACAGAGACTGAAGGCTGTCCACGTTCATGTTCACGGGCGTGGTGATGGTGACAACAGCTCCTGCAGCAGGATGAAGGTGTGTCATTATTTAAATGAGTACTCTCAGAAAAACACTTTATTACTCAATTGGGTACTGTTTGCTTGTTTGACCTAAAGTTAAAAAAAAAAAAAAAAAAAAACCTATATATGTTTAGGGAATGTTCAATAGGGATTTAAGAAACTTTCTGGGCTGGGCGCGGTGGCTCACGGCTGTAATTTCAGCACTTTGGGAGGCCGAGGCGGGCAGATCACGAGGTCAGGAGATCGAGACCATCCTGGCTAACACGGTGAAACCCCGTCTCTACTAAAAATACAAAAATGAACTGGGCGTGGTGGTGGCGCCTGTAGTCCCAGCTACTCGGGAGGCTGAGGCAGGAGAATGGTGTGAACCCGGGAGGCGGAGCTCACGGTGAGCGGAGATCACACCACTGCACTCCAGCCTGGGCAACAGGGTGAGACTCCGCCTCAGAAAAACAACAACCACCAAAAAGGAAACTCTTTCTGAAATCAGCCTCAGACCACGCTTAGCTCATAAGGCCTTGGCCTAAGAACAGCCTCAGTGGAGATCAGGACTATACAGAACACAGATTCATGGAGCAAAAAGTACTGTAGAAACAAAAAACCCAAAAACACCGAAGAAAGACACAAGAAGAATATAGTGGAGAAACCAAGTAAAGAGGAGAAGACAGAAAGAGGAAGGAAGATTCGTGTGAAAGAAGAGAAACCTTGTCACATGCCAGAGCCTGTTGTAAAACCTAACAGCAGAAGATGGAAACGGCCCAAATATCCACGAGCAAGGCCCAAATTAAAAACTCAACAATAGAGAGGACGGGCACAGTGGCTCACAACTGTAATCCCAGCACTGTGGGAGGCCAAGGAGGGAGGATCCCTTGAGCCCAGGAGTTCCAGACCAGCCAGCCTGGACAACATAGGCAGACCCTATCTTTTTTTTTTTTTTTTGAGACGGAGTCTCGCTCTGTCGCCCAGGCTGGAGTGCAGTGGCGCGATCTCAGCTCACTGCAAGCTCCACCTCCCGAGCCCACGCCATTCTCCTGCCTCAGCCTCCCAAGTAGCTGGGACCACAGGTGCCCGCCACTGCACCCGGCTAATTTTTTGTATTTTTAGTAGAGATGGGGTTTCACCGTGTTAGCCAGGATGGTCTCGATCTCCTGACCTTGTGATCCGCCCGCCTCAGCCTCCCAAAGTGCTGGGATTACAGGTGTGAGCCACTGCGCCTGGCCAGCAGACCCTATCTCTACAAAAAGTTTAAAAATTAGCTGGGCATGGTGGTGCATGCCTGTAGTCCTAGCTATTCAGGAGGCTGAGGTGGGAGGATCACTTGAGCCCAGGAGGTTCAGGCTGCAGTGAACCAAGCTTGCCCCACTGCACTCCAACCTGGGTGACAGAGCAAGACCCTGTCTCAAAAAAATAAAATAAAACAAAACACTGAACAATGGAATGCTATGGTGCTACTAAACAATACAGTGGACCAACATTTACTCATCTGTAAAACTCTGCAAGATGTATTAATAAGTAATGAAAGAAAGTAGAGACAGTGTTATGTGATATGCTAACATCTGGGTAAAATTTTAAAAGAGGCCCAGGAGCAGTGGCTCACGCCTGTAATCCCAGCACTTTGGGAGGCCAAGGTGGGTGGATCATGAGGTCAGGAGTTTGAGACCAGCCTGGCCAATATGGTGAAACCCCGTCTCTACAAAAGATACAAAAATTAGCTGGGTGTAGTGGTGTGTGCCTGTAGTCCCAGCTACTCGGGAGGCTGAGGCAGGAGAATTGCTTGAATCCAGGAAGCGGAAGTTGCAGTGAGCTGAGATTGCACCACTGCACTCCAGCCTGGTGACAGCCAGAGACTCTGTCAAAAAAAAAAAAAAAATTTTTTTTTAAAGATACACTTTCATTCATTCATGTCTGTGCATACAATATTATATCATGTATGCACTGGAGCTTGTACAGGAAACTGGTAACAATGGTTGTCCCTGGAGAATTAGAAGCCAGGATGGAAGACAGGTTTACTTTTCACTGAATGTTCTTGTTTGAATGTCTTTCCTCAATAGATAGGTATTGCCTTTTCTGACAGAGGGAGACAGAGAAAGAGGGAGAAAGAAACAGAGTAACTTTCTAGCTGTACATTCTTTAAAGAGAAGACCACCACACATCCAAACCTAAAGGATGCAGTCACAGCAGTACTTGAGGACACTCTGGTTTAAATGCATATAACACAACTCAAGAAAGGCTAAATGGAGACAAAATAAGTGTGATTCACAGCCCATCCTAACCAGGGGGCCAGCACCCCCCGCGCAAAGTCACCTGCGCATTCAGTGGAGAACCCATCAGCGCCTGCCACAGGGAACTGACTTGAGGTCGAGGGAAGAACCGTCTGAAAAGACCACAGAGAACACAGCCCAGTGCTCACACAGGTAGCCTGGAAAACTCATTGTCTTCAGGCACTGGATGGAGAACTCAGGAAGGTCTGGCCTCAGCTGGGATAATCTGCGCTAGCCTGAGCACTGCTGGGGACCACCCACAAGGATCACACTGCTCCCAAGTGACCTAACTGCGCTTCAGAGCAAAGCTCAAGAAGACTTACGGGAATACAAAAACATCCAGCACCTCAAAAGGCCACATTCCCAATGCCTGGCATCCAGTGAGATGACTAGGCATGAAAAGAGGCAGGAAAACCTGTCATAAGGAGGAAAATCAATCAGCCGAAACTGACCCAGAGCTGACAGATGTTAGAATTCGCAGAGAAGGACATCAAAACAGTGGCAGCAACTGTATTCTGTGTGTTCAAAATTTAAGTAGACTCAGGAAAGACAGGAAAGACTCCAACAGAACTTCTGGAGAGATGAAAACTACAAGGTCTCAGATGAAAACCACACTGGATGGGATGAGCCTAAGATGAACCGTACAGAAGCAAAGATTAGTGCAGCGGAAGGAGAGTCACAGAAATCACCCAAAATTAAACACAGAGAATCTAATAAACTGGAAGGAACATCAGGAACTGTGTGAAACTTTTCACCACCTAATACACAGGCACTGAAGTCCCTAAAAAGGGCTGCAGGAGGAAGGTGAGAAAATACGGTTGAAGAAATAATGGCCCCAAACTTTCCTAACTGAATAAGGTTCTATCGCTGCCAGAAAAAAGAAAGAAGAGGAAATACCACCATTTACATATACTTAAAAGCCCATGCACACAGGCCGGGCGCGGTGGCTCACGCCTGTAATCCCAGCACTTTGGGAGGCCAAGGCAGGCGGATCATGAGGTCAGGAGATCGAGACCATCCTGGCCAACATGGTGAAACCCTGTCTCTACTAAAATACAAAAAATTAGCCAGGTGTGGTGGTGGGCACCTGTAATCCCAGCTACTCGGGAGGCTGAGGTAGGAGAATGGCGAGAACCTGGTAGGCAGGGGTTGCAGTGAGCCGAGATCGCGCCACTGAACTCCAGCCTGGGCGACAGAATTGAGACTCCGTCTCAAAAAAAAAAAAAAAACGCATGCACACAAAACCATCAAAAATATGAAGACCTCACACGAACAGACAGATGCCTATAAAACACATCAGAATGGCTGCCTGTGTCAGGGGATGGAGCGCAGAGGCCACAGGGAATAAGCAAAAACAAGAGAAGGGCATGGAGGATGAAGAGAAAGAAGACACATGCTGAGAACGGGGTAAGTCCCTCCTCCGCACCTGGAGTCAGAGGGAAAAGGAGAACAAACACAGAAGCAAAGGAGCAGATCCACTGTCCGTGACCGTGTCTTGGAGGCAGAATTAATGATTTCATTATCTCTATCATGTGTTTTACATTCTCTACTACTGGTGCTCCTAACTCTCACTGAGAGCTCCCATGCACCCAGAATGCAGCTTCCTCATGTTTTAGTTGCAGAGAAAGAGAACCACATGTACTTTCGTTCACCGCATGACCTGAGGCTCACAGCTAACAGGCCCAATCCAGGCCTCTTGTTCAAAATCCCCACCCCACAGGCCACTATGTCTGGCCTTGGCCAGCCACCTATACCTTCTGACATGGTGAGCTCGCTCGGCGGTGGCTGTGCAACTCCTGATGCAATAGAGTCAGGCCAAAACCTCTGAACTGGCCGGTTCTGAGCTGTCTTTTTCTTTGTTTTGGGGGTCTCTGAACAACTTGAATCCAACATTGGCTGAAGAATTCGTCTTCTGGCATTGATGAACCTGGGGTCGACAAAGAGAAGCTTCCATGAAAACAGACTTCATAAAGACCCTATACAGGATTAACAAATCCCAACAAACACGCTGCTCTATGAACCACGCTACAAAGAATAACTCACGTTCTCCACTATGAGAACTACTTAAGAGGACTCAACACTATTCTAAATTATCTAAATGCCCAGAAACACAGAGCCTGTTGTTTTAAAAATCATGTAAATAAGGACCAACTTGTCCATGGCACTTTTGTTTTTTGCCTTAACTCCTTTAGTGTGTGTTTGTGAACTAGACACTCATAGCAACATAAATGATACTGTTGAATTTGTGAATCTGACACTATTTTCCCTAAGGAAGAAAAATGTTAAAGAAGCAAGACTTTCTGTAGTGTCATCATGCCTGAGGCGATCGGGCAGTCTGCACTCGTCTGGACGTCACCAGATGACCAACGTGGCAGAGCCTCTGGGTGGCAACATGTCTGAGCCATCAGGGAATGGGACTGCCACCTCCTCTTGTTTCACCACAAAGCACGATCTAAGGCAAGAGCTGCATCTTTTCAAAAACTATTCCCAATGATGAGCTGTTTCTTAGATGATTGAAGGCGTAAGTCATCCAGTAGCCCTAGACATGTGGCTAGCACGGCACATATGCACCAGCAGTGATGAAATCCCCAACAGACGTTAGTGGCTCTGTCAAACTAGGAACTCACACCTGTGATAAGACCCCATAGAGAACGAGACCAGCAACAATCACAGGTTGGCAAGGCAGGTTGGACACTGTTTTTGTTTTTTTGAGATGGAGTCTCTCCCTGTTGCACAGGCTGGAGTGCAGTGGCACGATCTCAGCTCACTGCAACCTCTGCCTCCCGGGTTCAAGTGATTCTCCTGCCTCAGCCTCCCGAGTAGCTGGGACTACAGGCGCCCGCCACCACGCCCAGCTAATTTTTGTACTTTTAGTAGACAGGGGGTTTCACCATGTTGGCCAGGATGGTCTCGATCTCTTGACCTTGTGATCTGACCGCCTTGGTCTCCCAAAGTGCTGGAATTACAGGCGTGGGCCACCGCATCCGGCCCAACAGTCACAGGTTGGCAAGGCAGGGTAGACATTGTTTCATATCAAATGAGTATGACAGCAATCTCAAAATACATTAAGATTAAAGGCTGCTGTCTTCAGTTCCCATTCTTATGCTCTGAGCTGTTGCCTTTAAATCTGAGCAAGTGCAAGGAGACGCAAATTCCCAGGCCGGCTCTTCCTCCTGCAGTGACTGGAGGACAAAGATAGCGACCCAGACATGCGTTCTGCTGCACCTGCCACCCTATGCCACCGACTGGGCCACTTTGCTACAAAAGAAGCTGTAATGGGAAGAAACGGAAAGAAAAACAACATCCGTCCCATGAAAGTACCTGTGAAACCAGAACCCGTCCAGATTCACGCATTACCCCAACCTAATGCAGAAGTGGCAATACCAAGCATGCTTAAGGCCTCATTTCTGTCTTCTTTGTTCAGTAACACGAGTGATAAAGTCGTTGACCTCCTATTAGAGTTACACATTGCTCGTCTAGTAAAAGCCAGACTTCTCTGTCTGGATAGCTGAGTAGCCACATTCATGGTATCAGGGAAATAAAAGCATTACTTTTAGACTCAGATTCTACTCTGGTGTGTCACTGTGACAACTTCTCTCTTTTTTTAGTGCCCCCCTCTGCAAAACAACAGAACTAGAACTGGATCAGCTCTAATGTTGCCTAATTTTAAAAGTCCACGGTTTTTAAAATATCTACAATCATATTAGGACACGGTCTTAATAATAATGAAGCAGATCGGATCCCACCATGCTTCATTTAGAGGAACCTGGTGATCCCTGCAGCACAAGCTCCATGGCTACCCACAACCCCAACAAGACCTGGGAGGGAAGGTCCCACTGCTATTGGAATGTGTTGGGTTTTTTTTTTTTTTGAGATGGAGTCTCACCCTGTCGCCCAGGCTGGAGTGCAATGGTGCGATCTTGGCTCACTGCAACCTCTGCCTCCCAGGTTCAAGCCATTCTCCTACCTCAGCCTCCTGAGTAGCTGGGATTACAGGTGCATGCCACCACACCCAGCTGATTTTTCTATTTTTAGTAGAGACAGGGTTTCACCATGTTGGTCAGGCTGGTCTCGAATTCCTTACCTCATGATGTGCCTGCCTCGGCCTCCCAAAGTGCTGGGATTATAGGTGTGAGCCACTGTGCCTGGCCTGTAATGTGTTATTTATTTATTTTTATTTATTTATTTTTTTTTGAGATGGAGTCTCGCTCTGTCGCCTAGGTTGGAGTGCAGTGATGCGATCTCAGCTCGCTGCAAGCTCCACCTCCCGGGTTCACGCCATTCTCCTGCTTCAGCCTCCCAAGTAGCTGGGACTACAGGCGCCCACTACCACGCCCGGCTAATTTTTTGTATTTTTAATAGAGACGGGGTTTCACTGTGTTAGCCAGTATGGTCTCGATCTCCTGACCTCATGATCCACCCTCGGCCTCCCAAAGTGCTGGGATTATAGGCGTGAGCCACCGCGCCCGACCTGTAATGTGTTTTTAAATCCTTCTTATTCAAAGCTGCTACCAGCAGAGGCATGAGCTAATGATGGGTGTGTACATCTCACTCCAAGATGCAATGTTTGTAAATATAAAAGAAAAGAAAGTCAGAAAAAGTAAAAATAGCTACAAATATTACAGAGTTCAGAAATTTAGAATTTTTAAAAGTTACATTATTAAACTGTTAATAATACTAAAAATCAAAAGTTGATACTAAACCTAGATAAGACAATTTGTTAATGCAACATAGTAGCAAGTCAGGGAACACTGGGAAATCATGAACGGAGGAAAGCGGGAGGGTGCTGAGCAGTGAAGGGGCACCAGCACATCCAGAGAAGCATCCCTCCCCCTTCAGCCCACCCACCACGGGTGTGCCCCAGCCAAAGCATGTGGTTTCCACATAGACTCCAGGAAAACCACCAAGAACACGAGCAGTAGGTAACAACCATCGCAGCAACAACCTACTCAGAATCTTTAAAGTTTTGTTAATATTCTATTTAAAAGGTTTAACAGGAAATAACGCAAACAGTACAGTCTGTTGTGACTACCCAAATCTAAAAGAATGGCAAGAGTGCAGGATCGCGCAAGTGCTTACGCAACCCCGAGGCGTGCCTCCTGCGCACACGACTGCACAAAGACGAAGACTTTCCTGCTGGAACTTCAACAAGTTCACATTTTAGCACAGTTAAGATAAAGATAATAATGTTTACAATTGGAAGAATTTGTGCTTTCTTCTTTTATGCATGCCAGTTTTATTAAGCTGAAATTGTTTCCTACATCTGAACAATAAGTAAATTTAAAAAATGAGACAAGTGACTAATAACCAAAATGGAAGACCACCCCCCACTTCAGTGCCACTTAGGAACACAGGCTTGTGGCCACAGTCTAAGTGTCCACAGCAACGTTTGACAGCAGGACTAGAAGGGGACGTTTTATGAAATGTCCTCCTGGGCGTTTCTCTCCTAGGAATGGCTCCCAGCCTCTGCCATGGAGCAGGACCTCCACAAGAAAAAGCAGCAGAGGGTCCCCCCATGGGGCAGGACCTCTCACTTTTGGCCTCCCACCATCCCAAGGTTCATCCACTAACAACACATCACAGTTCTGTTATACCTTTTTTTCTTCTTCTTCCTTTTTGTGGAGAATGAGGTCTCGCTATATTGCTCAGGCAGGTCTCGAACTCCTGGTCTTAAGCTATCTCCCACCTCTGCCTCCCCGAGAGCTGGGATTACAGGCGTGAGCCACCGCACCCGGCCTCACATCACCGTTTTGTATGAGTGTGGGGCTTAGGGGACAGCAGCACCCTAGAGAAATAGTTATTTTTTTTTTCTTCTTTTAAGACGGAGTCTCGCTCTGTTGCCCAGGCTGGAGTGCAGCAGCACCATCTCAGCTCACTGCAAGGTCTACCTCCTGGGTTCACGCTGTTCTCCTGCCTCGGCCTCCCAAGTAACTGGGACTACAGGCGCCCATCACCACGCCCAGCTAATTTTTTGTATTTTTAGTAGAGACGGGGTTTCACTGTGTTAGCCAGGATGGTCTCGATCTCCTGACCTTGTGATCTACCTGCCTCGGCCTCCCAAAGTGCTGGGATTACAGGTGTGAGCTACCGCGCCTGACCGAAAAACAGCTCTAAAGAGGCAGGCAGGATGCAGTCCATAATGAGGTATTGATATGAAAACTTAGGTTGAATCTGGTTTATTCCTAAGTCTCCTGCTCCCACTGCCCATTAAAAGAACTCATATTTTTAGTCAGGCGCAGTGACTCACACCCATGATCCCAGGACTTTGAGAGGCTAAGGTGGGAGGATCACTTGAGGCCAGGAGTTTGAGACCAGCCTGGGCAACACAGCAAGACCTGTCTCAGTTGGGAAAAAAGAAAACGAGGGATCTCCTATTTTCAGCAAGATTTCACTATATATTGGTGCCAGCATTTCCAAGTGCTCTACCGTGCTGACAGGCATGATTTCGGGAAGCAGGGCACCTTACCAGTTGTTGACTTGGAGTAGTGTCAAATTTGTCTGAGCAGCAATCTGTTTTTTCTCATCCTCTGTTGGGTAGGGATGCTGAAAATAAAAAGGAGGGTTACCACGGCCTTCGAGTTTACAAAGGAAATCCAGATGATCTAGGCAAAATGTGAGCATTACATAATCATCAGAAAATAATGGTAACATCAACAGTGCTTCTAGCCAAAACCTAACTGGAGTCTCACAGAACAAAGTGTTTCTCCTAGTACCAGGAACGTCCTAGTGCCTCAGTGGCTGGTTAGTGCACAGGTCAAGGTGGGCCGCCCCCATGTCTAGGTTCAGCGCTTGGCTGCCCCCATGTCTAACGGTTCAGCGGTGACAATAACAGCAGTGACATCACCAGGAGCAGCTATGCCGTCCAGCGGTGAGTCTACGTCAGGCTTGATACAATCTACAGACTTTGTATCAACTTTATTGAACTTTAACTTACGAACAATAAACTACATCCATGTAAACAGGATGGATGGATGGATGGATTCTGGCCCAGGAGCCTCTGCCACAAGCAACACGCAGCACATTTCAATTACCTTGTCCATTCTATAATAATTCACTGATTCCTCAGAAGCACCTGCTGAGATGGTCACTGTCACTGTCTTTATTTTACAGAAAAGGAGACTGAGGCATGAAGTGTTTACAAACTGCCCCCATCCCACAGCTGGTGAAATGGGTGGAGTAGGAAATGGCCAGGCAGGCTGGGGGACACGTTGCCATCATGGGTACCACAAGAATCAACTGACACTGGGATGAGCTGATGCCATCGACGGCTTTCCTGGGATGAGATCTCTGCTGGATTCACCTGTGCTGTCAGTAAGGAACTGAACCCAGGGCTGGCACCAGGAGTGCCCGCTATGCTATTCTTTTATGTATGATTGAAACATTTCACATACAAAAAATCCAACCAGAGGGCTGGGCAGGGTGCCTCACGCTGTAATCTCAGCACTTTGGGAGGCCAAGGCAGGTGGATCACTTGAGGTCAGGAGTTTGAGACCAGCCTGGCCAATATGGTGAAACCCCATCTCTACTAAAAATACAAAAAATGAGCTGGGTGTGGAGGCGGGTGCCTGTATGCCCAGCTACTTGGGAGGCTGAGGCAGGAGAATTGCTTGAACCTGGGAGGCGGAGGCTGTAGTGAGCTGAGATCACCCCACTGCACTCCAGCCTGGGCAACAAGAGCAAAACTCCATCTAAAAAAAAAAAAAAATCTGGCAGGGTGCAGTGGCTCACGCCTGTAATCCCAGTATTTTGGGAGGCCAAGGTGGGTGGATCACGAAGTCAGGAGATCAAGACCATCCTGGCTAACATGGTGAAACTGCGTCTCTACTAAAAATACAAAAAATTAGCCGGGCCTGGTGGTACGCACCTGTAGTCCCAGCTACTTGGGAGGCTGAGGCAGGAGAATTGCTTGAACCCAGGAAACAGAGGTTGCAGTGAGCCGAGATCGCGCCACAGCACTCCAGCCTGGGAGTGCAGGAAAAAAAAAAAAAATCCAACCAGAACTAAATAGCAAAACTCACAGAAGTACCAACCGTAAATGATTTCTAGCTATGCTAAATAATTTCTCCAAGACTGATGACTGTCTATATGTGGAAACCAACGCGATATTTACTCTAAAACCTGAATGCACTAAAGTCCCTGATTTTGGATCAACAGGGATGCAGGAGAATGAACGGCACCAACTGAGTCAGCAGAGGGAGTTTACTCGGCTTTGATGTGAAACGGACGTTGAGAGTGGCGTGGAGACACCCCTGCTTATCGCAGGCGGATGGAGCAGCCTCGGATGTGCCTCAGCAGTGATGCGCTTGTTTCCTCAAACTAACTGGCAGTGTGACTCAACTTGATTCCATCAATGAGCGTGTGGCTCTGAGCTCAAAGTCATGGAAACAGAAATACTGTTCTCCCCCCTTTAAAAAGCTCATAAAATCGAAACAGAGCAGGAAACACCAGCACACAAGCAGAAAACACCAAACGGCCAGAGATGCTGCCCCAGAGTGTGCGGGAAGCACAGGGGGACGGCGCTGCCAAGAAACGAGGGCAAGGAGGGACTGAGGACGCCTCACGGGAAGAAAAGCAGCATCTTCACTGGACATGATGAGCGGGTTTATTGTTTCAGAAATTATTAAAACATTCAAGGAAAGCTGAAAGGAGAGTACTCACCCAATCCCACCACTTGGTGTGGTTCTATGATTATATTATACATATACTGATTGGCTGTAATAATCACGATGTGTGTAAATATAGCGACATGCTGCCTTGTGACTTCCTATCCTTCACTAAACCTCCCGACTGCTTAGAGCCCTCATTCCTTATGTTAACTATCCGTGTGATACTCCATCAAACCGGTACGTCCTCATCTACATGCCGGCCCGCTTTCCATTATTATACTGAACAACACTAAGATTCTTACACAAATCTTTCCGTTTCCTTGTGACTGATCTCTTTGGGCCAATTTCTCAGAGCGGCCCGGCTGCTCACAGGTGGCACTTCTTTCTCCTGACATGTGCTGCTCACTACCTTACGTCCGTGGAAGCAGCTCGGTGGAGACCAAGAGGCCAGGGCAGGCAAGCGGAAGAGGCACAGCCAAGGCTCCTGCCAGGCCTTCCGCCCAGGGGAGGGCCCTTCCCCTCCCGGGACCACCCAGTAACACCACCTGTCAGTTTCAAGCCCTCGGGCCAGTCACTCCCATGGACCCCTTCCTCAACCGAGGAGGCCGAGGCAGCCAGAGAAAAGTGGGCCACGAGATGGCGAGATGACCATGGGCTCAGGGTCCCATGGTCAGGGGAGGATAAGGACAGAGTGCTGAGGAGAAACAGGCCTCAGCCCCAGTGGAGGTGCCCTGGAGAGGAGACAGCAGGAGGGAAGGGCAGATGCCGCGCAGAAGGCCGAGGAGGAGGAGGCTGAGAAGACGGGCGGATATGGCCACAGTCTCACACCAATCAGCGGTGACAGCGGGAGAGAAGGGCAAACACTTAGGGCCAAGCCAAACTGGCGTCTGCCTTCCTGCCTCGGCCTCCCTGTGCTTGCCCCAGGAGAGCCCCGCCTGCTCTCTTCTGCCCTGGATCAGCAGGCCGGCAGCAATGGTGACACACAGCCTGCGGAGCAGGTCCCCCCAAGCAACTCAGCAAGCAGGCCCACCACCGCACTTCCTAAGATGTCCTGGGGACGAGGAGAACCCGCGGCCATGCCCTAGCGGAGGAAGCCGGGTGCACATGCGCTGGGTAAACCGACGCTCCCCCTGGGACAGACTCGCTTCCAGCAAAAGGCACCCACCCAGTGGCCCGCCCGTAGGTGCACCCGGCACTGAGATGTCTCTAACCGGTCTCGGCTTCCTTGTCAACCCAACACACAGAAACACAGCAACTTCCCCTGTGCGGCCCCAGAACACCCCTTCTCTGCCCACTTTTCTGGCTCACCTGATCCCATCGCCCTTCGTGGTGGGCTGTCTCGCACACACGTGCACAGCTCACATGCGCCCGGGTGCTCCTTCACGGCGGCCCTCACTGCCCTTCAAGTTTCCTGCAGCAGTGCCCCATGCTCCCCCCATTATGGACATGCCATGAAGTCCTGAAAGTCAAGCCTTTGACTTTCTGAGCCCAGAGAAGTAACCCTTTTCCATGACACATAAGCCAGAGAGCAAGTGTCGCAGAGAGCTGCAAGGCAAGGGCCGGCCCAGCCGTCCTTACCCCGATGTGCTGGAAGAGCCAGGACCGCATCACATTTGTGGCGTGCTTCGGCAGGACGCCCCTCTTGTTCTTAGATGAACCATCATCTTGATGCAAGATGCTGAGATCTTGGTTTAACTGTAACTGAAGCTTTTAAACAGTTGAAAAATAACATTAGAAAGCATAGGAAATTCTCACATATCGAAGTACTTACAACTGCAGGTGGAGAAAACAGCGAAGGATCGGACAGGGAAAGGACTAGTAGTCAAGGCCCATGCACAGGAACCCTGTGTGGACTGATGTTTCAGGATGTGGTTCCCTCCACATTACTGGGCTTTTATTTTTTTTTTGAGACAGGATCTTGCTCTGTCGCTCAGGCTGGAGTGCAGTGGTGCAATCACGGCTCACTGCAGCCTTGAACTCCTGGGCTCAAGCGATTCTTCCAGCTCAGCCTCCTGGGTAGCTGGGACCAGACTCACATGTCACCACACCCATCTAATTTTGTCTACTTTTTGTAGAGGCAGGGTCTCGCCCTCTTGCCCAGGCTGGCACGTGATAAGTCTTTGCACTAGTGACTTGGCTCTGCAGAGGCCTCTCAGGCAGGGAGGCTCAGAGCCTATCCTCTGTAGGCAGGAATGCCGTGCTCCTCTCACCCACCACCTGTTCCCACCTGTGTCTCCTGCAGTGAGGTCAGTGAGAACATGTGACTTCCTAGCCAAAAAGGGACGTCAAGAACCAATGAGAATGAACAGGGACACCAGAAAATCCAACTCTCAAGAGTAGGATATGCCAGGGGAGCAGAGGGGAAAGAAACAGAAACAGCACAAAGGCAGAAAGAGGGGCCACAGAACAGGAGAGCACAGGCTGACTCCTTGTTCCAAATGCCTCTGCAGGCACTGGAGACACGGACCTTCCCTCCTGTCACCCAGGAAAGAGTAGGCTACTCTGCCAACTCGATTTTAAAAGAAAAAGATGTGAATGGCATTTCTTTGTTAAATTCTTTCTCACAAAACACGAGAGAAGATCTGCTCGTTACAAGGCCGTGCTCCAGGCCCTGGCACGGCCTCCCTCACATGTCATCTCCCTCCCCAGGTGCCTGCTGAGATGACGCTGCCACTGCGCACTGCACAGACCAGGGAAGGAAGAAGGCAAAATCACTCTGTAGGGTCCGCAGCATGGATAGGTCAGCCTATTTAAGAACTCACATATAGGGCCGGGCGCGGTGGCTCAAGCCTGTAATCCCAGCACTTTGGGAGGCCGAGACGGGTGGATCACTAGGTCAGGAGATCGAGACCGTCCTGGATAACACGGTGAAACCCCGTCTCTACTAAAAAATACAAAAAACTAGCCGGGCGAGGTGGCGGCGCCTGTAGTCCCAGCTACTCGGGAGGCTGAGGCAGGAGAATGGCGTAAACCCGGGGGGCGGAGCTTGCAGTGAGCTGAGATCCGGCCACTGCACTCCAGCCCGGGCGACAGAGCCAGACTCCGTCTCAAAAAAAAAAAAAAAAAAGAACTCACATATAAACCTAACTTCAGTCCGGGCACGGTGGCTCACACCTGTAATCCCGGCACTTTGGGAGGCCAAGGCAGGAGGACTATTTGAGCCCAAGAGTTCAAGACCAGCCTGGGCAACATAGGGAGACCTTGTCTTTACAAAAATATTTAAAAATTAACTGGGCAAGGTGGTACATGCCTGTAGTCCCAGCTACTCAGGAGGCGGAGGCGGGAGGATTGCTTGAGCCTGGGAGGTCAAGGCTGCAGGGAGCTGTGTTTGTGCCACTGTACTCCAGCCTGGGTAACAGAGCGAGACCTTGTCTCTTGGGAAAAAAAAAAAAACGAAAAAAGAACAGGGAGATACCCACATTAAAAAAAAAAAAAAATCAGAGCACCTGCAAAAAAAGAGAAGCCTCTAAAAGATGAGAAAAACACAAAAGATTGGAAAAAACAACACCAACCTTCTTGAGACCCAGGTGCGGCAGCTCACACCTGTAATCCCAGCACTTTGGGAGGCCGAGGCAGGCGGATTGCTTGAGCCCAGGATTTCGAGACCAGACTGGCCAACATGGTGAAACCCATTTCTACTAAAAATACAAAAATTAGCTGGGCATAGTGACACACACATGTAATCCCAGCTACTCAGGAGGCTGAGGCAGGAGAATCACTTGAATTTGGGAGGTGGAGGTTGCAGTGAGCCGAGATCACACCACTACACCCCAGCTTGGGCGACAGAGTGAGACTTCATCTCAGAAAAACAAAACACAAAAGTAATGCTTTCTCAATGTGGGTTAGAAAGGATTTTCAACCCGGAATTCTACAAGTAAACAGAGCATATCAAATATGAGATCAAAATAAACTCATTTTTAGGTTTGCAAAGTCTAAAAAAAAATGTGGGTTTTTTGTTTATTTTATTTTACTTTATTTGAGATGGAGTTTTTCTCTTGTTGCTCAGGCTGAAGTGCAGTGGCATGATTTTGGCTCACTGCAACCTCTGCCTCCCAGGTCAAGTGATTCTCCTGCCTCAGCCTCCCGAGTAGCTGGGATTATAGACATGCACCCGACGTCCAGCTAATTTTTGCATTTTTAGTAGAGACGGGGTTTCACTACGTTGGACAAGCTAGTCTCAAACTCCTAACCTCAAGAGATCCAACCATCTTGGCCTCCCAAAGTGCTGGGATTATAGGCGTGGGCCACCGTACCCGGCCAGAATCAATGTTTTTTTTTGTTTGTTTGTTTGTTTGTTTGTTTTTGAGATGGAGTCTCACTCTGTCGCCCAGGCAGGAGTGCAGTAGCACGATATCGGCTCACTGCAACCTCTGCTTCCTGGGTTCAAGCAATTCTCCTGCCTCAGCCTCCCAAGTAGCTGGGATTACAGGCATGCACCACTGCGCCCAGCTAATTTTTGTATTTTTAAGGATGGGCTTTCACCATATTGGCCAGGCTAATCTCGAACTCCTGACCTCGTGACCTGCCCACCTTGGCCGTTACTGGGAATTCAGGCGTCACCGTGCCCGGTCCAGAATCAATGTTCTTAAAGTAAGAACTGATAACACACACCAAAGACTGGCAAGGTTCGGCAGCCACAGAGATCGCGGCACTGCGCTCCAGCCTGGGTGACAGAGAGGCCTGAAAGCCCGGACCCGACGACACTGTCATGATGGAGGTGTGGGCCAGGCTCTCTGGTCTGAAAAGTTTGCCTGGCAGTTCTGCTGTGCCCTCTGTGGGGACCGCGAGGGAGTGTGTGCCTACAAGACCTCTGCCCCTGGTGGACGCACACATGATCCAACGCTAGCACTGGATAACTGTGCGGGGGGGCGGGGGCTGGGGGGTGGTGGTTATGAGTGACTTTTTTCCTGTTCCTTCAGAATTTTCTGAACTTTGCAAATTCTCTACAATGAGAGAGATAAGAGTACAAAGAAACAAAACACTGACATTCAGAGAAACCAGAAATTGCTACACAAGAGAAAGGCTCTTCAGGCAGAGGGAAGAGCTCATGCTTGTTCTACCTCTGCCCCTCCCTGTGTGGGCAGCACTCGCCCCCAAAGCCTTCCATAAAAGGGCGCACGCACCTGGGAGTTCTGGATCCTAATTGTCCCGGGCGACAATGTCTGTGTGACCACTTGGCCTTGGGGAGTGACGACCGTGACAGGCTGATACACTGTGCCACCTCAAAAGGGAGAATAAAAAATATGAGGCTGCTTTTAAGTCTCAATGATTTAAGCCATTCTTCTTTTTTCTGTTTCTGTAGAGACAGGGATCTTGCTTTGTTGCCCAGGATGGTCTCTAACCCCTGGTCTCAACTCATCCTCTCGCCTTGGCCTCCCAAAGTGCTAGGATTACAGATGTGAGGCACTGTAACCAGCCCTCTTCTTGATATACTTACAAAAGGAATAAAATCCCTAGTTTGATGAGCTTTTTAATCATTTCAAATGATCAACAATCCTTTGCCAGTTGACTTGTCACTATAAAGTATCACAAACTCCCTGGGTAGGCTACTTGGGCACCTGCAGCAGTGGGTGGGCAGGTGGGTGAGCACTAGGTGCCCGGCAGCCCACACAGTCCGCCTCACACACCACCAACCGACCTGGGGTGTGAGGGCTCCCTTCCTTCTGCAAGCCTCTGTTGTCTACTTTTTCCTAAAATTAGCACATGTTAAGGATTTGGGCAAGGGTACTAAATAATAACTATTTTATTCTAGTTATATTTTTGGATAAATGGTGCTTTCTTTTTCCCACTGAGGTTTCCCTTTGTGCTATTATGTGAGGTCTTTGGTGTAAATTTCTACCCCTCCCTCCCTGCCTGTCCCATTTCCATGATGCTTTGTGTTTTCAATGTTCTCCACGCACCAGGAAACTCTGGAGTCTGTCCCCTTCCTGTAACAGTTTTTGTTCTACAAGTAATACTAACGCTAAGACTGCATTTTTATTTGATTATCATCAATTAATGATAAAACTTAAGATTTTCAGGGTGCTATTAAAAGCACAACAAAAAACTATGTTATTTGAAAATGACAACTGGTTTTTGGTGTTATTTTCAACTCCTATATAAAACCTTTTTTCTTTCCAATATATTTTTGGTAGAGAAATAAAGAAACATAATCTACATAAAATATTTGTTATTGAGTATTAACAAGAAAGAGGCATTCAGAGACCTCTAGCTTCTAACATTGCTATATTAGAAAATGGCATTAACTTAAAATTATATTTATACTGTCAATCTAACACACAGAACCATTTTCTGCAAAACCTCATGGAGAGCGTGTCCATTTTTCCGTCATCGTACCTGCCACAGTCGCCATGGCTACGTTTCCCTGCTGCAGCGCAGACGCCGGCACCACAATTCCTTGAGGGCTGATGGTGCCTGTAATGGCACTTTGAATCTGCTGCAAGTCAGAACACACACGTTGAAAGAATTACTAGAAAACGGAAAACCCATGTTTAAAACTTTAAAATAAGTAGCATAATGACACCATTAAAAAGGGAAGGAGAAGCTTGAGGGAAAGAATACCCTCAGATGACGCGGCTTCGGAACGCACGCACCACCCACGGAAAGCAAGAGATGCACAACGGTGTATTAAACACAACAAGCCAGCCTGCAACGTCAGCCCGCACTGTGACTCCCAAAAGATTTCCGTCATCTCACTGCCATATTCCACGTGCCTTACAGCCCAGGAGGATGACGAGGAAGGCCCTGCATTCTGATCACACACCTTTTTCGATAGACTTGGCTTGGTGGACTCTTGAGTGTTCCATGAACCAAGCTCTCCCTGACCGATAAGAACATTCAAGAGATTATAGCACGGGCCTGGGAGGCACTGGAAGTGAGCAGGGCTGAGGTATTCCAAGTTGTGCTGAGGAGTCAGCCTCTGGCACCCACCTTGACTCTTGACCCCAACACAAGTGTGATCATGGCTTTCCCTGGTGCTCTTGCTTGTACAGTGCTTGGAACTGTGCCCGGCCCACAGCGAGCTCCATGCAAATGTTCGTCCATGCACCATGGAGGACTCTAGGCATCTGGGGTTAGATCCACATGGGCCACTTTATCCACTGACTGTGAAGCCTGGGTGGGCAGCTGGCAGGGGAGAGGAGCCTGCGGTGCCGGGCCCGGCACACTCACATGCCCCGACATGTGAGCAGTTAAATAGCATAAGGGGACACCACCCCAAAGCGTTGACTCTGTGGGCCACCACTGAGCGGAACGTGTAAGCTTAGCGGCTACGCTTCAAGCCTGCCACATTAATTTGGTTGTAATAAAAGTTAAGCTAGTCCAATCAATCATCCCAGCTCCCACCTTAAGATCTTAGAAAAACAGGAACATCACAAACCCAAAGCAGAAGAAAGGAAATAATAAAGATCAAAGTGAAATCAATGAAACTGAAAACAGAAAAACAACCAAAAAAAAAAAAAATTAATAAAACAAAATACTGTTCTTTGAAAATTACACAAACCTCTAGAAAGACCAAAAAAAAAAAAAAAGAGAGAGACACAAAAGACCAATATCAGAAATAAAACCAGGAGAGATCACTACAGACCCTGCTAACACCAAAAGGCTATGAAGAGGCTGGGCACGGTGGCTCAAGCCTGTAATCCCAGCACTTTGGGAGGCCGAGACGGGCGGATCATGAGGTCAGGAGATCAAGACCATCCTGGCTAACACAGTGAAACCCCGTCTCTACTAAAAAATACAAAAAAATTAGCCGGGCGTGGTGGTGGGCGCCTGTAGTCCCAGCTACTTGGGAGGCCTGAGGCAGGAGAATGGCATGAACCTGGGAGGTGGAGCTTGCAGTGAGCTGAGATCCAGCCACTGCACTCCAGCCTGGGCGACAGAGCCAGACTCCATCTCAAAAAAAAAAAAAAGGCTATGAAGAGAATACTAGACCAACTCTAAACTCCTAAATTTAACATCTTAGGTGAAATAGACCAATTCTCTTTATCAAAGATTTAAGAACTAACACCAAGTCTACATAATCTCCAGAAAAAATAAGAGGAGGGAATACTTCCCAATCCATTTTATGTAAGTTTGTGTATCTTGATCCCAAAACGAAACACTGTATGAAAAATAAAACTATACACCAATATCCCTTATAAATATAGACAAAAATGCTGAACAAAATATTAGGCAAGAGAATTCAAGAATATATATGAAAAGAATTATGTGCCATGGCCAAGCAGAGTTTGTTCCAAGAATAGAAGGCTTGTTCAATATTGAAAAAATCAATCCATGTAATGTTCATTATTGACAGGCTAAAGAAGAAAAATCACATAATCATATCAATCAATGCCAGAAAGCATTTAACAAAATTGAACAAAATAAAATCTCTCAGATAAAAAGCAATATAGGAGAACCTCCTCAACTTGGTAAAGAGCATCTAGAAAAAAACCTGCACCAACATCATCAACAGTGAGTGACTGCAAGGTGTCCCCTAAGGCGGTGACAAGGCAAGAATGTCTGCTCTTGCCACTCTTATTCAAGATGGCACAGGCCAGGAAAGGAAATGCTTGGGTATAATTCTAAAAACACATGTACACAACTTATGTGTCAAAAACTACAAAACACTGATGAAAGAAATCAGAGTTGTCAATCAATGGAGAGACATGCCATAGCTGTGGATTGGAAGACTCAACACAGTAAAGATCTCAATTCTAGCCGGGCGCGGCGGCTCAAGCCTGTAATCCCAGCACTTTGGGAGGCTGAGACGGCCGGATCACAAGGTCAGGAGATCGAGACCATCCTGGCTAACACGGTGAAACCCCGTCTCTACTAAAAAATACAAAAAACTAGCCGGGCGAGGTGGCGGGCGCCTGTGGTCCCAGCTACTCGGGAGGCTGAGGCAGGAGAATGGCGTAAACCCGGGAGGCGGAGCTTGCAGTGAGCTGAGATCCGGCCACTGCACTCCAGCCTGGGCGACAGAGCCAGACTCAGTCTCAAAAAAAAAAAAAAAAAAAAAAAAAAAAAAAAGATCTCAATTCTTCCCAGATTGATATACAGGTATAATGCAATTCCTATCAAAATCTCAGTAAGATTTTTTCGTAGCTCTAGACAAGAGCATTCTAAAATTTATGTGGACAGGCAAAGGAACCAGAATAGCTAAAACAATTTTGAAACGGAATAACAGGGTGGGAGGAAACAATCTACACAGTTTTGAGACTTATTCTATACAAAAATCAACTCAAAATGGATCATGGATTTAAATGTAAAATGTAAAACTATAAAACTTTTGAGGCTGGGCATGGTGGTTCACGCTTGAGCCCAGGAGTTTGGGACCAGCCTGGGCAACATAGAGACCTTGTCTCTAAAAACTTCTAGAAAAAAACTTAAGACAAAATCTTTGGGACCTAGGGTTAGGCAAAGAGTTCTTAGACTTGACACCAAAAGAAAGATCCATAAAAGGAAAACCTAATAAATTGAACTTTATTAATATTAAAAAGGTTGGCTCTGAAAAAGGCCTGTTGGCCGGGCGCGGTGGCTCAAGCCTGTAATCCCAGCACTTTGGGAGGCCGAGACGGGCGGATCACAAGGTCAGGAGATCGAGACCATCCTGGCTAACACGGTGAAACCCCGTCTCTACTAAAAATACAAAAAAAAAAAAAACTAGCCGGGCGAGGTGGCGGGTGCCTGTAGTCCCAGCTACTCGGGAGGCTGAGGCAGGAGAATGGCGTAAACCCGGGAGGCGGAGCTTGCAGTGAGCTGAGATCCGGCCACTGCACTCCAGCCTGGGCGACAGAGCGAGACTCCGTCTCAAAAAAAAAAAAAAAAAAAAAAAAAAAAAAGGCCTGTTAAGAGGTTGAAAAAAAATACTTAGCTACTATAGACTTGGAGAAAATGTTTGCAAACCATATATCCAACAGAGAACCAGTATCTACAGTAAACAAAGAACTCTAAACACTCAGAAGTTAAAAAAAAAAAATCCAATTAAAAAATGGGCAAAAGACATAAGCAGCAGACATTTTATCAAAGAAAATACACAGAGGGCATAATAATGTTCAACATCATTAGTCATCAGGGAAATGAAAATTAAAACCACAAAGAAATATTAATATCACTACGGATCATCAGAATGGCTAAAACACAGTAGTGCTTCCTCATGGATGAACCTTACAGGCATTCTGCACAAAGAAACAAGCAAAGGACCCAGAAGGAAAACACTGTATGATTCCGCTTAACATGAGAGACCCGGAGTAGTGGAATTCACAGAGACAGACAGCAGAATGGTGGGTGCCAGGGGCTAGGGGAGGGGGAATCCGGAATGAGTGTTTAATAGGGTCAGAGTTGGAGTTTGAGAAGATGAGAAAGTTCTGGAGATGGATGGTGTTGATGGCTGCCCAACAATGTGAATAAACACCACCATTGAACTGTACATTTTAAAATAGCTAACATGGTAAATTTTATATTATGTATATTTTACACAATTTTTTTAAAAGAAAAAATAAAATATTTTAAGAAGAAATAAAAGAAAGAAATGAAATGGAATTGTGCCTTCCATAAACATGGCACCGGTGGCCCATTATGCAGATTGAGGACTCACTTCATACCCTGAGGGAGTTCATTCCCAAACCAGGCTAGGGTCAGAGAGCTAGAGGCTCCTTCTTGTAGCAAGTCATTAAAATGACCCAGTGAATTCTGAAAGAGCTGCTGGTCTCATGACTCAAGGCAGATGTTCACAGTGGCAGAGAGGGAAAGCGAGACCCCCAAACATAAGTACCTGGGACTGCACCGGTGAGTACGGGCTTCCAGGCTCTCCACTCAATAGGGTTTCACTGTTCATTTTCGTTTTCAGACAAGCAATGTATCGACTGCAGAAGTCTTTGCAGAGTTCGTTAACCTTTTCCAGCTCAAGAAGATGAATGCGCAAAACCTGGATTGCTTTTACCATCTAGAGCAGAGAAAATGAAGACTTTCAGAGAAAAAGGTAGCATTACTGTAAGTTATCATGATCCTACATACCAGTTCTTAGTTATTAGATGGAACCATCTCTACTGCCAATAACCAAAGTGGAATGACATCAGAAATCCTCTAAACTGATGAGTTGTTCCAGTGCCACTGCCCTGGGCTTTGGTATCTGGCTGCATCTGGTGTGCAGGGAAGACAAAGGCGCACGGTGGTGACCTCGGCGCATCCTAGTGCTAGGTGTGTGCGTTGTGAGCCGAAGCCCTTCCACTGACTCGCTCTGTGGCAGGCAGGACAAGTGACTCACCCTCATCTACTTCTGTTTCTGCATCCACAAAGAGGGACACATCCATACTCACCCTAGGTGGTGCGACATTTTCATAAAGTTCCATTTTGGTGTCAAGTCTAAGAACTCTTTGCCTAGTCCTAGATCCTCAAGATTTTCTCTTGTGATTTTTCTAAAAGTTATATCATTTTTTTGTTTTTGTTTTTGTTTGGAGACAGAGTTTCACTCTTGTTGCCCAGGCTGGAGGCTGGAGTGCAATGGTGCGATCTCAGCTCACTACAACCTCCGCCTCCTGGGTTCAAGTGATTCTCCTGCCTCAGCCTCCTGAGTAGCTGGGATTACAGGCATGCACCACCACGCCTGGCTAATTTTTGTATTTTTAGTAGAGAAGGGGTTTCACCATGTTGGTCAGGCTGTTCATGAACTCCTGACCTCAGGTGATCCACCTGCCTCGGCCTCCCAAAGTGCTGGGATTACAGGTGTGAGCCACCGAGCCTGGCCAAAGTTGTATAGTTTTATCTTAAGTAACTACATTCTGGGGTAATTTGTCCCACAGCAATAGATAACTAATACAATAATGCAGTCATTATCATAAGTACCCGTTGCCTATGAATCAGCAACTCCGAAGCCCATGTCCTTCACCAGTAAATCTGGTGGTAGTAATTCACAGGTATCTATGCAGTGAATAAATGAATCAATTAACAAAAATGATGGAGTGCCAAGCTCCGCTAGGCCCTGTGCTAAACACTCACCGGTCAGGAGAACCTTGGTCCCTGCCAGCCTGGTGAGGTGCAGAGGACACCTGTGCTCTGCTCACTGGGCCAAGCCAGGTGTGGGCCAATGGGAAGACGGATGCAGACCACAGACTCAGGGGTGGAGAGAGCGTCGGATCCTCACCCCCAAAGAGCGTGCACTGTTAGTCTCATCTCAGAGAGGAGGAGACAGATCCAAGTCAGATAACTCACCCACAAAATCTATTTGGTGGTAAGCATTGAGTATATAATCAGAATTTTCTTAAAAACTAAGACCTCTGCAATTTATTCAGGAAAAATTAGTTTTCCAAAAACCTTTTCTGTTGAAGGCCCTAACCAGGGTTTTGATATGGGACCAAGATGGCTCGAAGGGAATCCAGTGAAGGTTCCCTGACGCCGGATCTTTATGTACCCAGCTCTGAGAAGCAAACACGGTGGTTACGCTCTGGCAGGAGAGCAGACCCAGAGAGTGTGGCCTGCCCAGACCAAGCTGGCAGCGCTGCACAGGTGCCTCAGGCGCAGCTCGCTCAGAGCGATCCAGTGATGACGGAACCAAGGAGTTCTCCATTGCCTCCGGAGGGCACAGAAAATGCTGGATCTTGGAGCCCTGGCCCTGGGAGGAAGGCACCACAAATCACTGTCAGCCTCTAGACAGAGCTGTCTTGGAGAATACAACTCAAGTCTGTGTCCATGTCTATGATAAACCAAGGACAGACGCAGGTCACAGACATGTTGCCCGAACACCCCAGCCCTACGGACCTTTACAAATGCTGTGCAGAGAGAACCGAATCCCCGTGTCCATCTGGCATGGCGACTCAAATTATTTGATTTGATTTTTTTTTTTTTTTGAGACAGGGTCTCACTCTGTCACCCAGGCTGGAGTGCAGTGATACAATCTCGGCTCACTGCAACCTCTGCCTCCTGGGTTCAAGTGCTTCTCCTGCCTCAGCCTCCTGAGTAACTGGGACTATAGGCGTGTGCCACCACGCCCAGCTAATTTTGTATTTTTAGTAAGGACGGGGATTTGCCATGTTGGCCAAGCTGGTCTCAAACTCCTGACCTTGTGATCCACCCATTTCGGCCTCCCAAAGTGCTGGGATTACAAGAGTGAGCCACCCCACCCGGCCTGTTTTATTTTATTTTTTTTTTTTTTGAGATGGAGTCTCGCTCTGTCGCCCAGGATGGAGTGTAGTGGCGTGTAGTGGTGCGATCTCAGCTCACTGCAAGCTCCGCCTCCCAGGTTCATGCCATTCTCCTGCCTCAGCCTCCTGAGTAGCTGGGACTACAGGTGCCCGCCACCACGCCCGGCTAATTTTTTGAATTTTTAGTAGAGTCAGGGTTTCACTGTGTTAGCCAGGATGGTCTCAATCTCCTGACTTCGTGATCTGCCCGCCTTGGCCTCCCAAAGTGCTGGGATTACAGGCGTGAGCCACTGCACCCAGTCTTTATTTGATTTTTAAAGGAAAGGGTAGGTTTGGCCTTGGGAGGCCAAGGAGGGAGGATTGCTTGAGGCCAGGAGTTTGAGGCCATCCTGGGGAACACAGTAAGATGTGTCTACACAAATAAAATAAATTAAAAATAAAAACTAACTAAATAAAAGATACCTAGAGAAGGCTGGAAGACGGGCATATCCACATTACACACACCATAAAAATTAGTTCTTTTAGAGTTGTATGAGTCTCTCCTTTAGCAGAACTACAAGCAGTCTACAGTTCTACTTAGAAGCCTAAAATTTCATAAACATATTTCACATTTTGAAAAATAAAATTTATTTCACTTACCAAATTGTCAGTTTCTGGATCTTCACAAAAGAAAGGTTTCCCTTCCTTCTCTTGCTTCCTTACAAAATTTTCGATGTCTACATCAAAACTGGCAGAAGTTGTGCCTTCGGAGCCCTGTGTAGATTGTTCACATTTTTCAAACAACAAAGCTAATAATGGAAATAGTGGATGCCTGAGGAGAAAAGACAAAAATAATCCATTTACGTTCTACATCTCCATGAGAATGTCTTTGCACGTACGCCTGCACTATTTCACCTAACACCTCTGCTGGTTGAAAATTCACATACCACACAGTTCATCCATTTAAAGTATGCAATTCAACGGTTTTTAGAGTTGCACAGTCATTGCCACCGTCAACTTTAGAACATTTCCATCATCCCTGCAAAGAAACCCTGTATCTAATAGCAGTCATTCTCCATTGTTTCCCAAACCCCAGCCGACTAGAACCTATTTGCTATCTCTATACATTTGCCTCTTCTAGACATTTCGTATGAATGGGAATCTTATAACATGTGACCGTGGTGTCTGGCTTGTTTCCCTCAGCATAATGTGTCCAAGGCTCACCAGTGTTGTAACAGGTATCAGTCCTTTTTTTTTAGACGGAGTCTTGCTCTGTGGCCCAAGCTGGAGTGCAGTGGCCGGATCTCGGGTCACTACAACCTCTGCCTCCCGGGTTTAAGCGATTCTTCTACTTAGCCCCTCAAGTAGCTGGGACTACAGGCACCTGCCATGACGCCTGGCTAATTTATTTTTTGAGACAGAGTTTCGCTCTTGTTGCCCAGGCTGGAGTGCAATGGCGTGATCTCAGTTCACCGCAACTTCTGCCTCCTGGATTCAAGTGATTCTCCTGCCACAGCCTCCCGAGTAGCTGGGACTACAGGCACGCACCACCAGGACTCAGCTAATTTTGTACTTTTAGTAGAGATGGGGTTTCTCCATGTTGGTCAGGCTGGTCTCAAACTCCTGACCTCAGATGATCTGCCCACCTCAGCCTCCCAAAGTGCCAGGATTACAGGCGTGAGCCACCGCACCTGGCCTAATTTTTGTATTTTTAGTACAGATAAGATTTCGCCATTTTTGGCCAGGCTGGTCTCGAACTCCTGACCTAAAGTGATCTGCCCGACTCGGCCTCCCAGAGTCCTGGGATTACAGGCATGAGCCACTGCACCTGCCACTTCATTCCTTTTACTGCTAAATATTATTGCATTGCATGGAGATGCCATAATATGTCTGTTCATTCATTAGTTGATGGGCACGGGCACTGTTTCCAGCTTTTGGCCATGACAGGCAGTGCTGCTATGAAGATTCATGTACACGTTTTTGTGTGGACTTTTTTCATTTGTCTTAGGTATATATATGCATAGAAGTAGAACTGCTGACTTGTATGTAATTCTACGCTGAACTTTAAAAAAAATTTTTTTTTTTTTTTTTTTTGAGATAGGGTCTCACTCTCTGTCACCCAGACTGGAGTGTAGTGGCACGATCTCAGCTGACTGCAACCTCAGCCTACCAGGTTCAAGTGATTCTTCCACCTCGGCCTCCAGAGTAGCTGGGACTACAGGAATGCGCCACCACACCCGGCTAATATTTATATTTTTTGGTAAAGACAGGGTTTCGCCATGTTGGCCAGTCTGGTCTAGAACTCCTGACCTCAGGTGATCCACCCACCTCGGCCTCCCAAAGTGCTGGGATTACAGGGGTGAACCACCGTGCCCGGCCTGATCAACTTTTAAATACTAAACCAGTCTGGCGTTCCCAGGAAAAACTTGACTTGGTCGCTATGTATTATTCTTTTCACATATTGCTAGAATTGATTTGTTAATATTGCATTGATGATTTTTACATCTAAGTTCGTGAAGGATACTGGCCTGTATTTTCCTGGTATTGTCTTTGGTCTTAGTGTCAGAGTGATGTCAATAAATTTATAGATTTATTTTCTAAAACTTTTTTAGGTATTAGAAATAACATCTTTGTGTGTGTATGTGTGAGACAGAGTTTCATTCTTGTTGCCCAGGCTGGAGTGAAATGGCACGATCTCAGCTCAAAGCAATCTCCGCCTCCCCGGTTCAAGCGATTCTCCTGCCTCAGCCTCCCAAGTAGCTGAGATTACAGACATATGTCACCATGTCTGGCTAATTTTTGTATTTTTAGTAGAGACGGGGTTTCACCATGTTGGCCAGGCTGGTCTTGAACTCTTAACCTCAAGTGATCTGCCGGCCTCAGCCTCCCAAAGTGCTGGGATTACAGGCATGAGCCACCATGCCTGGCCAGAAATAACATCTTAATCTGAGACAATTTTCAGCTGAGCAGTTATCACATCATAATGGCACCTCACAACTCTGCCTCGCTACTAGTTCTAGTGTTCCTTTTAACAAACTTGTCGACGCTCCTCACTCCTCTGAGTGCCCCCACAGCCGGCACCCCCGGCACTACCTATAAATGGCCTGCTTGTCCACATCCATTGGGGTCTGAGACTCCACAGGGGGAGGGCTCACTCCTTCTGCATCGGGTTCAGAGCAGTTTGGATCTTGTTCTGTCTTTAACTCTGTCACTACTTGCATCTGTAAAAGGAGGAAAACAATTCTTATTAGCAAACACAAACCACTACTAGGTATTCCATGCTGCAACAGGAATGCAGTTGGAGTGGGGAATTGCCAGACAGCGGTATGACTGCAATCATATGTAAGGAATACTACCAACACGTTTGAATTTAACGTGCTTTAAAACAGATAAAGGTAAAATTTTCAAACTGCTTAAGAACTGAAATAACCGGCCGGGCGCGGTGGCTCAAGCCTGTAATCCCAGCACTTTGGGAGGCCGAGGCGGGCGGATCACGAGGTCAGGAGATCGAGACCATCCTGGCTAACACAATGAAACCCCGTCTCCACTAAAAATACAAAAAAATTAGCCGGGCGTGGTGGCAGCGCCTGTAGTCCCAGCTACTCGGGAGGCTGAGGCAGGAGAATGGTGGGAACCCGGGAGGCGGAGCTTGCAGTGAGCCGAGATCGCACCACTGCACTCCAGCCTGGGCGACAGAGCGAGACTCCGCCTCAAAAAAAAAAAAAAAAAAAAAAAAGAACTGAAATAACCAATGTCTGTGAAATGCTCGTGATTTTAAAATAACACTGGCGATACCCTACTGAAGAGAACAGCGCACATGCAATCTTCCTCCTCTGTCTATTGCTATATCTCCTAATATGTAGTAATATTGCAGTCAGAGAAGCAAAAACAAATAGTCCAAGGTCTTCTTACCATGTCACAGACACAACCTAACCCCATACGCTACATATTTGTGGCAGGGCTGAACTTCTCCCATATCTACCCTCAAACCTCAGCAATACATAGCCATAAAAATGTCATTGCATTCAGAAGGAAAAGGCCAGCTGTGTTTAAAGCCTTAAAAGATACTACCATTTAAACTGCTTTAAATAAGCGATGTCTTTGTCATTTAGGGAAAAAATATGTAAATCACTAAAAAAGAAATCAGTTTACAAAAACAAAATGTTGCGACAGTAAACTTCTAGTTATCCATGAGCAGATTAGACTGTCCAGACCTCAGCTTCCTCAGGACCAGGACCGGCTATCTCTCCCTCGGTGGGTTTGGCCATGCTTCTGTTCCTTGAGGAAGCAGCGTGGGGCAGCGGGGGTGGGGAGATCTCATGGGGGCGGGGCCATCCCCACTGGCCAGACAGCCTGGGGGCCAGCCATGAATGCCCACTCCCACAGGATGCCTCTCACATCCTCCAGCCCTGTGCGCTCTTCCCTCCAACGTCTTGTTTTTGGAATAAGATGACTTCTATTCTGCTGCCTTTAAATGGTACACAACATATTAGGAAAACTGTTTTTGTTTCTCTTAAAAAAAAAAAAAGCAATAAAGCCTAAGTGGACACAGTATTTCTGTAAGGCCATCTGCCAGCATGTATAAAAAGCCTTAAAAAGGCCGGGCGTGGTGGCTCACGCCTGTAATCCCAGCACAGTGACCACCTCCGACACAGCCTGGGACAGCAGTGCTTGCTACCAGCCACCTCCTCCCAGACAGCTGTGCCAGGTGCAGATGACACCTGGAGCGCTGCCCCGTTCATACCTGAGTGCTTCCCAGGGCCTGGGAAGTGTTTTATCAGCTCCTAACCCCTCCTCAGACCTCACCAGCATGGCTCCAGTGAGTCATCTGGAGCCTGACCCTTGCCACCGAAGTACTCGAGGTGGGGAGGAGAGCCGAGGGGGGCCACTGCACTGCCCCTGCCTGCTGGGGAGGAAAGTAAAGGGCAGGGCCAAATCCCTTCACTGACTCCAGAGTCAGTAGGATGACGAGCCAAATGCCAGTGGGTTCAGAACACAGTGTTTAACAAGATCGCAGGCCAAGAAAGACGGCAAGGGCCTCCGCCAAGCCTCGATCCTCCTGCTCCTCAATTCATTCAGGTCACAGAACACAAAACACTCAGGTACTCAAAAGCACAAAACACCACAGCTTCCAGGAAAACAAAGTCTCATCTATGGTGGTAGGGCAATGGAGAGCTGCCCAAGTATGGCACAACTATCCAAGCACGAGCAAGGTACAAAGATGGAGCACTGGGGCCCTGCAAATTCATTACTGGGACAGCCCCTCTCATGCCTACAACTGGGGAGATGAGGCCACAAGACTCCCATTCAAAAGCTGATCCAGTGAGACACTCAGAAGAGCCACCAGTCAACATGGGAATCTGTCATCATGAAAATCAACCGGGTTTTCTTTCAAAGTAACAGTGCTAATGAACACTGACATTAAAAAGGTAAATTCCCAAGAAACTTCATATGACTTAGGAAAGTCAAGATTCCTGGCAATCTTGGTATCCGTTAAGGAAATAATATTATTCTATGGCTTATTTTTCTGAACACAAATGTACAATAAATGCATAATACACTTACATTGAGCATGCAACCTCATGGCAATTGAATTGTAAGCATACAAAGCAATGTCCATGCTTGAGTGCCAGGTTATTTGTAATTCGAATGCAGAATCAAGTTCAAGCTCACCTGTTGCCCATCTTGATAGCTGTCTATACTTAATGTCTGTGTAGCCATCATGGTTCATCAGAGTTTTATAAGACATCAAATCATCTTGAGTGAAAAGCAAATGGTGTCTGGAGAACAAAACCAGAAAAGCATCAGTTAATAGTTGTAGAGCATTTTTTTGTCTCCCTCATTCTGTAACATCCAATTTTTTTTTTTTTTTTTGAGACTGAATTTCACTCTCATTGCCCAGGCTGGAGTGCAATGGCGCGATCTTGGCTCACTACAACCTCTGCCTCCCAGGGTTCGAGCGATTCTCCTGCCTCAGCCTCCCTAGTAGCTGGGATTACAGGCATGCACCACCACACCCAGCTAATTTTGTATTTTTAGTAGAGACGGGGTTTCTCCATGTTGGTCAGGCTGGTCTCGAACTCCCGACCTCAGGTGATCTGCCTGCCTCGGCCTCCCAAAGTGCTGGGATTACAGGCATGAGCCACCAAACCCGGCCCATAACATCCAATTTTTAAAAATACATATTTTTACATGGAGAGAAAAAAAAGTTATCCTTAATAGTATGTTATGACCCAAATCCTACTAAGAAACCCTTCACTTAAGTAGCAATCTCTTATTTTCCTGTGCTGGGCCCTGACTTGCTATTACATTTTCAGCCACTGCCACTCATTGCCCAGCTAATGTCAAGTCAATGCCTGCCCATGCCAAGCAGCGTGCTGGGCCTGGGGTACGACAGTGAGCAGGACGGGCAGGGCCTCTGCCTTCCCGGCACAAACCAGGCAAGGGGGAGACACAACACACAGGGTCAAGAATGGGCCCAGAGTGAAGTGAGAGGGGCCTGGGCTGCTCTCCCGGGCCGTGTGGCTGGAGCAGGCCTCGCTGGGAAGATGCTGTTACACCAAGACCGGAGAGACATGCTGAGATCAGGGAGTCTGGTGTTTCAAGGAGAGGGAACGGCTAACAGAGGGGCCTAAGACGGGGCGGAAAAGAGTAGACTGAGACGTGCATGCTTGTAAACACACGCACATAAGACAGGCGCTAACAGAAAACCGCAAAATGCCACCTCTGTGCTGGAAGGCTGGAGCAGGAACGCGACCAGCACCTGCAGTGTGGGTGTGGAAAAGCACTGCAGAGTCGGGGAGAGCAGCCGGGCTGGACCACGGCCGTCACAGCCTCGCCACTGCTGGTGCGGCTCACAGACATTCAGAGTCTGGGCTGCCCTGAGAAGGTCATGTGGAGGTCAAGGGCAGTCGTGCCACTTGTTCTGCACTAGCAAGAACACCAAAGTTCCCCAGGGAAAGCAGCACTTTAGGAGACAGTGTTAAATGGAAAGAAATCCTGTCCAGGCCTTGCAGGATGCGGAAGGACTACCATCTTGTCCTGAGCGAGACAGTTCAAAGGAACAAGGAGCCGAGCGGCGGCTCACACCTGTAATCCCAGCACTTTGGGAGGCTGAGGCAGGTGGATCACAAGGTCAAGAGTTTGAGACCAGCCTAGTCAACACTGTGAAACTCTGTCTCTGCTAAAAATACAAAAATTAGCTGGGCATGGTGGCATGCGCCTAGAGTCCCAGCTACTCGGGAGGCTGAGGTAGTAGAATCACGTGAACCCAGGAGGCAGAGGTTGCAGTGAGCCAAGATCATGCCACTGCACTCCAGCATGGGTGACAGAGCGAGACTCCGTTTCAAAAAACAAACAAATGAAAGAAAAAGGAACAAGGAGTCTGGTGTTAACAGCAGCAGCAGTGGCAGCAGCCAGGTCACCTCCTGAGCACATTGAGCCATCTTAGTGCAACCTGCCCTCACAACACCCGGGGGAGGCACTGCTGTGATGCCACTTCCACCTAAGAAACCTGAGCAATGTGGCCTCAGCCACCGAGATGGCCAGAGGACGAGCTGGGACTCACCCTCAGCAGCAACATTCTGGAGCCATTAAAGGCGTACAGTCAAAGGGCACAGGAGGCACAGTCAATGGGGTAAAAGGGAGGGGGCACAGTCAATGGGTACAAGAGTGGGGCCACAGTCAACGGCAGCAGCTTCTGTGGCCTGGGAGGGGAGGGCATGTTGGGACATTTTAGGTTTGAGATGCTTCTCAGACACCCACATTAAAACTCTGAGCAAGGGAGTCTGGCCTAGAAACACAGATTTGGCCATCATCAAAGTATAGTTAGTACATGTAGTGGGTAACTGTGTCCTCCAAAAAGATATGTCTAACTGGACACAGTGGTTCACGCCTGTAATCCCAGCCCTTTGAGAGGCTGATGTGGGAAGACCGCTTGAGTCCAGGAGTTCAAGACCAGCCTGGGCAACATAGCAAGATCCTGTCCCTACAATAATAAAAATAAATTTGCCAGGGTGGGTGGCTAAAACTTTATTTTTAGATATTTAATGTGTTTAAATATCTATGAGACCATCCAGGAAGAGAGAGGATGGCCTGTGCTAGAAGCCAGTCTGGAGTTCAGGGAGACAGGAGGACACAGCACAGGATGAAGAGCTGCCATGGGACAACAAAAGAACCAGGTGGTGTCCCCAAAGCCACATGGAGAAGGAGGACCAAGGATGTAGGAGTGCTAGCCACGGCAAGGGCAGATGAGTGCCAAGGAAGAGCAGGGCGGAGGGTGCTTCCGACGAGCAGGAGAGCCTGCAGGGAGAAGGCTGACTGAGCAATCTCACAGCCCAGGGCAAGCCTATCCACACAGGTACCAGGCACAGGAGCCACTGGTAACAGAAAAGGTTGGAAACCACTTTCAACAGAAGCCTGGTATAACGGGTAACAGCCGCCCATGAAATGGAATATGTGCAATTAAATATGAGGAAAACACTTCACAAACTCTTCCCCAAGACCCCTGTTCTACAGAGACCCTACACATCTGCAAACTTGTCACTGAGCCTCTCCTAACAGGTCTCTGCCTTGACCATAACCTGGCTCTCCTTCAAATCTCTGCTTTCTCTCCAATTTCACTTCCATCTGCTCCCCTGCACTCCAGTGCAGTGGCTCCAATTCAGCGCCATCACCTCGCACCTTGATGGTGGTAGTAGGCCCCTACCTGGTTGTATGAGCCTCTAGTCTTGCCCTCTTCCAGTTCATTCTCCAAGCTTTCTTTTTTTCTCCCTTTTTTAGAAACAGGGTCTTGTTCTGTCACCTAGGCTGGACTGCAGTGGTGCAATCATAGCTCACTGTGGCACCGACTTCCTGAACTCAAGAGATGCTCCCACCACAGCCCCCCAAGTAGCAGTAACTGCAGGCCCACACCACCATGCTGGCTAACTTTAATTTTTTGTAGAGATGAAGTCTCGCTATGTTGCTCAGGCTGGTCTTGAATTCCTGGGCTCAAGCAATTCTCCTGCCTCAGCCTCCCAAAATGCTGGATTACAGGCGTGATATGGTTTAGCTGTGTCCCCACCCAAATCTCATCTTGAATTCCCACGTGTTGTGGGAGGCACCCAGTGGGAGGTAATTGAATTATGGGGGCAGTTCTTTCCCATGTTGTTCTCGTGATAGTCTCACATGAGATCTGATGGTTTTAAAAAGAGGAATTCCTCTGTACGTGTGCTCCTCTCTTTGCCTGCTGCCATCCCTGTAAGACATAATTTGCTCTTCCTTGCCTTCTGCCATGATTGTGAGGCTTCCCCAGCCATATGGAACTGTAACTCCATTAAATCTCTTTCTTTTGAAAATTGCCCAGTCTTAGGTATGTCTTTATCAGCAACATGAAAATGGACTAACACTGTAAATTGATACCAGGAGTGGGGTGTTGCTGAAAAGATACCCAAAAATGTAGAATTGACTTTGGAACTGGGTAACAGGCAGAGGGTGGAACAGTTTGGAGGGCTCAGAAGAAGACAGGAAAATGTGGGAAAGTTTGGAACTTCATAGAGACTTGTTGAATGGCTTTGACAAAAATGCTGATAATGATAAGAGCCGTAAAGTCCAGGCTGAGGAGATCTCAGATGGAGATAAGGAACTTGTTGGGAACTGGAGCAAAGGTGACTCTTGTTATGTTTTAGCAAAGAGACTGGCAGCATTTTGCCCCTGCCCTAGAGATCTGTGGAACTCTGAACTTGAGAGATGATTTAGGGTATCTGGTGGAAGAAATTTCTAAGCAGCAAAGCATTCAAGAGGTGACTTGGGTGCTGCTGAAAGCATTCGGTTTTATAAAGGAAGCAGAGCATGAAAGTCTGGAAAATTTGCAGGCTGACAATGTGATAGAAAAGAAAGTCTCAGCTAGGAGTGGTGGCTCACGCCTGTAAATCCCATCACTTTGGGAGTCTGAGGCAGGAGGATCACGAGGTCAGGAGTTTGAGACCAGCCTGACCAACATGGAGAAACCTCAACTCTACTAAAAATACAAAAGTAGCCAGGCAAGGTGGTGTACGCCTGTAATCCCAGCTACTCAGGAGGCTGAGGCGGGAGAATTGTTTGAACCTGGGAGGCAGAGGTTGCAGTAAGCCAAGATGGTGCCACTGTACTCCAGCCTGGGCAATAGAGTGAGACTCATTTCAAAAAAAAAGAAAAGAAAAAGAAAAGAAAATCCCATTTTCTGAGGAGAAATTCAAGCTGGCTGCAGAAATTTGCATAAGTAATGAAGAGCCTAACGTTAATCCCCAAGACAATGGAGAAAATGTCTCCAGGGCATGTCAGAAGTCCTCATGGCAGCCCCTCCCATCACAGGTCCAGACACCTAGAAGGAAAAACTGGGTTTGTGGGCCAGACCCAGGGTCCTCCTACTGTGTGCAGCCTAGGGACTTGGTGCCCTGCATCCCAGCCGCTCCGGCTGTGGCTGAAAGTGGCCAATGTAGAGCTTGGGCCATGGCTTCAGACGATGCAAGCCTCAAGCCTTGGCAGCTTCCATGTAGTATTGGGCCTGTGAGTGCACAGAAATCAAGAATTAGGGTTTGGGAACCTCCGCCTAGATTTCAGAAAATGGACAGAAATGCCTGGATGTCCAGGCAGACATTGGCTGCAAGGGCAGGGCTCTCACGGAGAACCTCTGCTAGGACAGTATGAAAGGGAAATGTGGCACTGGAGCCCCCACACTGAGTCCCTACTGGGGCACTGCCTAGTGGAGCTGTGAGAAGAGGGTCACTCTCCTCCAGACTCCAGTATGGTAGATCCACTGACAGCTTGCACCATGCACCTGGAAAAGCTGCAGACACTAAATGTCAGCCCGTGAACAGCCGGGAGGGAGGCTGTACCCTGCAAAGCCACAGGGGCAGAGATGCCCAGGACCATGGGAACCCATCTCTTGCATCAGCGTGACCTGGATGTGAGACATGGAGCCAAAGGAAATCATTTTGGAGCTTTAAGATTTGACTGCCCTGCTGGATTTCAGACTTGCATGGGGGCTGTAGCCCCTTTGTTTTGGCCAATTTCTCTGATTTGAAATGGCTGTATTTACCCAATGCCTGTACCCCCACTGTATTTAGGAAGTAACTAGTCTGCTTTTGATTTTAGATGCTCATATGTGGAAGGGGCTTGCCTAGTCTCAGATGAGACTTTGGACTGTAGACTTTTGAGTTAATGCTGAAATGAGTTAAGACTTTGGGGGACTGTTGGGAAGGCATGATTGGTTTTGAAATGTGATTGTAGCCGGGCGCGGTGGCTCACGCCTGTAATCCCAGCACTTAGGGAGGCCGAGATGGGCGGATCACGAGGTCAGGAGATCGAGACCATCCTGGCTAACACGGTGAAACCCCGTCTCTACTAAAAATATAAAAAACTAGCCGGGCGAGGTGGCGGGCGCCTGTAGTCCCAGCTACTCGGGAGGGAGGCTGAGGCAGGAGAATGGCATAAACCTGGGAGGCGGAGCTTGCAGTGAGCTGAGATCCGGCCACTGCACTCCAGCCTGGGTGACAGAGCAAGACTCTGTCTCAAAAAAAAAAAAAAAAAAAAAAAGAAAGAAATGTGATTGTGAGATTTGGGAGGGGGCAGGGGTGCAATGATATGGTTGGCTGTGTCCCCACCCAAATCTCATCTTGAATTCCCTCGTGTTATAGGAGGGAGCTGGTGGGAGGTAGTTCAATCATGGGGGTAAGTCTTTTCTGTGCTGTTCTCATGACAGTGAATAAGTCTCACGAGATCTGATGGTTTTAAAAAGAGGAGTTCCCCTGCACACATACTCCTCTCTTTACCTGCTGCCATCCATGTAAGACATGACTTGCTCTTCCTTGCCTTTCACCGTGATTGTGAGGCTTCCCCAGCCATGTGGAACTGTAAGTCCAATTAAACCTCTTTCTTTTGTAAATTGCCCAGTCTTGGGTACGTCTTTATCAGCAGTGTGAAAACAGACTAACACAAGGTGTCAGCCACCCGAGTAGGCCCATTCTCCAAGCTTTCTAAAATGGAAATCTGATCATGTGACTCACATGCTTAAAACTGCCTCTGCCCAACCCTCACCCTCAGGCATCAGCATCCCCTCACTGACCCCCTTCCACACTCCAAGTTGCATAAACAAACCAATCACCACATTTAGTTTCCCCAGCATGCCAGGTTCTACCCTGCCCCTGGGTCCTCCCCAGCCTGACAGCTCTGCCCAGACACACTCCCCTCTCAGCATGGCTAGGTGGGGAACATGCATCACCCACATCATCTTCTCTAGAAAGCCTTCCTGATGAATCTCGCCCACACTGGGGTTAAGTTTGTCCCTGCTGGGTCCTCACACAGCACCCTCTGCTCAGCCCCGCTGTATCTCAGTTGTTTATTTGGACTACAGGTTCCTTAAGGGCCATGGGCCCGTCGTGTTGCATCCCCAACTACCAGCACTGTCTCTGATGTCAATACACACTAAATAAAAATGCTTCCTGAAGCTAATCACTGACATGACACGTTTTTGGACATATAATTTGCTTGACTTCATTGTGCCTGTACCTCCTTGTTCCACTTAAGGCAATTTTAATTTATTTTTGTTTGGTTGATGCACAGTTGACAAAATATTTTGCAATTTTAATTTTTATGATTGTTAGTCAAGTGGTTGCTGGAACATAAGGCTCCCGAGGCCAGGCTCTGTGTCTGAGTCAACCTCCATCCCCACAGAGGTGGTGTCTGCTGGAAGACAGCACTAGTCCTGTGGAGAGATGCTGAAAATGAGTCAGCAGGGCTTTGGGAAACCATCTCTAAGTCCTAGTTTGCTTGGGAAAAATGAAATAAACAGCATATGGGGCCAGGCGTTATGACTCATGCCTGTAATCCCAGCACTTTGGGAGGCTGAGGCAGGAGGATCACTTGAGGTCAGGAATTCGAGACCAGCCTGACCAAAATGGCAAAACCCCATCTCTACTAAAAATACAAAAATTAGCTGGGCATGGTGGCGCATGCCTGTAGTCCCAGCTACTTGGGAGGCTGAGGCAAGAAAATCGCTTGAATCCAGCAGGCAATGGTTGCAGAGAGCCAAGATCACGCCACTGCACTCCAGCTGGGATGACAGAGATTCTGTCTCTTAAAAAAAAAAAAAAAAAAGGACCGGGTGCAGTGGCTGAAGCCTGTAATCCCAGCACTTTGGAAGGCCGAGACGGGTGGATCACGAGGTCAGGAGATCGAGACCATCCTGGCTAACACGGTGAAACCCTGTCTCTACCAAAAAACTAGCCAAGCGAGGTGGCGGGCACCTGTAGTCCCAGCTACTCTGGAGGCTGACGCAGGAGAATGGCATAAACCCGGGAGGTGAAGCTTGCAGTGAGCTGAGATCTGGCCACTGCACTCCAGCCTGGGTGACAGAGCGAGACTCCGTCTCAAAAAAAAAAAAAAAAAAAAAATCAAATACAAAAACTAGCTAAATTAGCTGAGTATGGAGGCTCACACCTATAATTCCAGTACTTTGGGAGGCCGAGATGGGAGGATCACTTGGGCCCAGAAGTTCAAGACCAGCCTGGGCAACAGAACGAGACCCCATCTCTACAAAAACATTTTTTTAAAAATTAGCTGGGCATGGTAGCTAACTTATATGGCTTTCTATGTAGTTGCACTAGCTTCCACAGAGTTCCAACTAAACAAAACTTGCAGCATACACATCTGGGAGGGGCTATAACAATATAGCCACAACACAGTCAGCCACTTTGTTGGGAGACGATTCTCCATGACAATTTTAAGTCTCACCATCTAGGCTTTCTAAGCAAACTTGGTTAAAGGATGATGGACTTACACACACATCTGGAAAGCTGGCACCAGTGCACTGTTCAGGAGAGATCGGGACTCCCCAAGTGTTTATGGTCCAGAGGAGGGATGCTACGGGCCTTCCCTGGCCTGCCTTCCACAAGAATCCTGTTAGGTCAGTTCAGCGGGAGCCCCCTTCACCCTGATGTTTCCTCTTAGTAATTTTCCGTCCATGGCCCCCACCCCTGCTCCTAGGTCTCCCCCACTACACAATTCCATTGCAGCAGGCCCTACACCTATCATGATCATCCTGAACAGCCTGCCCTTTGTTTTGCTTTTCTGAGACAAGGTCTTGCTCTGTCACCTAGGCTGGAGTTCAGTGGTGCAATCATGGTGCACTGACTGCAGCCTCGAACCCCTGGACTCAAGTGATCCTCCTGCCTCAGCCTCCCACGGAGCTAGGACTACAGGCTCACACCACCACACTTGGCTAATTTTTAAAATTTTCTGTAGACATGAGGTTTCGCTATGTTGCCCAGGCTGGTCTCAAGCTCCTGGCCTCAAGCTATCATCCTGCCTTCCCTTCCAAAGCACTAAGTGCCTTGACATCTTTAATAAGGTTCAGAATAAGTTTTCCTTTAAAAATATAAACACATAAATGAATAGATGGAGAGAAGAAAAAGCTCTAAAATATAAGAGTTCTCTAGTGAGTAGAGGATGACGACAGCTTTCAAACATCACCATCTGGCAACCAGCACAGTAAGCCATTTCAGACAGGAATCATCAATGGATGCTAACACTAGTTTGTGGAAGTATGAGAAACAGGAAATGTACATAATCTCAAAGTACCTGCCACAAGATACATTTCATTTTTTATTTTTTTGAGATGGATTCTTGCTCTATTTCCCAGACTGGAATGCAGTGGCAAGACTCTGGCTCACTGCAACCTCGACCTCCCGGGTTCAAGCGAACCTCATACTTCAGTCTCCTGAGTAGCTAGAACTACAGGCACACACCACCATACCTGGCTAATTTTTACATTTTTTTGTAGACAGGGGTCTCACTGTGTTGCCCAGGCTGGTCTTTAACTCCTGGGCTTAAGCCGTCCTCCCACCTCTGCCTCCCAAAGTGCTGGCATTACAGGCAAGCGCCACAGCACCAGTCTCAAGATACTTATTAATTACAAAGGGAAAACAATGATGCACTGAAAAAGATACACTGTACTGACTTCTGTGCAGTCCTTCCTGAAATGAAAGCTGTGAGTCCAATCCTCAGGACACACCCACGAACCCAAACTGAGAGGCACTCTATAAAGAAACTGTCAGCCGGGCGCGGTGGCTCAAGCCTGTAATCCCAGCACTTTGGGAGGCTGAGACGGGCGGATCACGAGGTCAGGAGATCGAGACCATCCTGGCTAACACGGTGAAACCCCGTCTCTACTAAAAAATACAAAAAACTAGCCGGGCGAGGTGGCGGGCGCCTGTAGTCCCAGCTACTTGGGAGGCTGAGGCAGGAGAATGGTGTAAACCCGGGAGGCGGAGCTTGCAGTGAGCTGAGATCCGGCCACTGCACTCCAGCCTGGGCGACAGAGCGAGACTCCGTCTCAAAAAAAAAAAAAAAAAAAAAAAGAAACTGTCAAAAATAAAAGTAAACGGCCAGGTGCAGTGGTTCACACCTGTAATCCCAGCACTTTGGGAGGCTGAGGCAGGTGGATGACCTGAGGTCAGGAGTTCGAGACCAGCCTGGTCAACATGATGAAACCCCGTCTCTACTAAAAATACAAAAATCAGCCGGCTGTGGTGGCAAGCACCTGTAATCCCAGCTACTGGGGAGGCTGAGGCAGAAGAATTGCTTGAACCCGGGAGGCTGAGGTTGCAGTGAGTCAAGATCGCACCACTGCACTCCAGCCTGAGCAACAGAGCAAGACTCCGTCTCAAAAAAAAAAAAAAAAAAAAAAAGAAAGAAAAGAAAAGAAACAACAACCAAATGTGGTATGTGATCTTGGTTTCAAAAACAAATGCTGTAAAAGACAACTTAAGGAAATTTGAGATGTGAATATATAGTATTAGATATTATTAGAGATTGTTATTTTGATGGTGTGATAAAGCTATACGCTCATAGCATAAATATCATCATTTTGAGAAGTACGTGCTACAATGTTTAGTTGCATGACCATGATATCCAAAACTTAATTTCAAATGGGTCAACAAAAATACAAACCTAAATAAACCGGGTCCAGATATCAACAACTGTTGAATCTAGGTGGCAGATAATTACGATTCTACTCTTAGATTGTCTTTCAAAATGTTCATAATATGAGGAAAAAGTCAGAATTTCAAAATGTATAGGTTGGTAGTCCTTCTCTCTAACAAAACTGATTAAAATGGTCAGGTACAATGGTACACGCCTGTAATCCTAGCATTTTGGGAAGCCAATGCGGGTGGATCGCTTGAGGCCAGGAGTTCAAGACCAGTCTGGCCAACATGGTGAAACCCCGTCTCTATTAAAAATACAAAAAAAATTAGCTGGGCGAGGTGGTGTGTACCTGTAATCCCAGCTACTCAGGAGGCTGAAGCAGGAGTGTAGCTTGAACCCGGGAGGCGGGGGCTGCAGTGAGCCGAGATCACAGCACTGCACTCCAGGGCAACACAGCAAGACTCTGTCTCAAAAAAATAAATAAAATAAAAAAATAAAAACTTCTATATCTGATATATAGGTATAATCACTCTAAAGAAAAACCTTCACATTTGCCTCAAAAGCTTTGAAAACGTGTTTTCCCTTCAACAGATCAGAGAAATTCTAAGCAGGGAATTAAAAGAGAAAAAGGCAATTCTTTAGGACTAACGTATGTTGTTGAGTAAAAATAGGTGACCAGCCCTCCTACCAGACACCGGAGGCTGGAGAGGAGCTGCCATAGATGGCTCTGCCTGCTCCAGAAGGCACTGTTCACGTGGAAGAGCCATCGGTAAATTCATTACTATAATTTGTGGAGCTCCTTGCTAAATTCCACTCTCCAGCAAAAGGATAAACCACATTTTGGTAGTAAAACCAACTGGTTCCTGCAATCAGGCAAATGGTTTCCAGCAGAATTTACAAGGTTCATCCTAGCACAACGCCTGAGGCTCTGGGTGACAATCTTGTGCTGAGGGCAGGACCTCTGTCAACCAGCTCAGATACAAGCAGGCCCAGGATAGCATCTGACTAAGTGAAAACTGTCGTTCATGGGGAAAGAACTAGAAACATCCAACTGAAGGATGAGGGCTCAGCAGGTTCATCTTGATCAAAAACCGCTTCTCTCAGCATTACATAAAAACCAAAGGCTGACCTGAGATTTAGAGAAAATCGATTGATCTCTATTTCTTTCCCCGCTTCCACACAAAAAATAAGTTTCTCTGATCTTCAAACTCAAACAACAGTGTCTTAACTTCTTAACATAAAATGGGATTCTAAATTCCCAAAGAATTACCAATCCAATGTACTATAATACCACAGTGTTTAAGCATCAGACACAGTTATTTTATTTCTACAGTTTATTTCAATAGTTTGTTTACTTTATTTCTACAGTTCCACCCAATTAAAAAAAGACACATTATTTATTAAAGTTCCTTGTCACCTTAAGAGCTCTGTCCATACTAAAATGAGGAAGACACAACTTTCCAACCTTCACGTACAGAAATAGCACTCGCTAGTAATTCAAGAAATTAAAAAATTAAAATAATACATCCTTTTCCATGTAGCAATTATTAAATTTAAAACAAAAGCAATGCTCTTTGCTAGCAAAGATGAAGTCAAATCTGGAGCTCCACAGGAGTCAGTGCTATGAGTCACATGGCGGTGTAACAGCTTTGGAAAGCAGTCTGACCATATGTGCCTCAGCCATAAAAAAACTTATGCTCATCTCAAAACCACCCGAAGAATATAAGCTTTAGTGTTGTGACTTTAAAGGCCAACAAAAACATGAAAAATGGACAGAACTTAACAAGCTGGCATCTTAATACTTTTAAGTATTCTGGAGGAACAGGGCAAGTTTTTCGGAAAGGAAGCTGATGTTAACAGACTGGCAGAATCCCACCAGGTGGTGGTGTTTTCCTTTGCTCAGATCAGAGGAATGAGCGCGAAGGGAAGTCAGCGGCCAAGCAGTCCAGGGAGACTAAGAAAGGAGGTACAGTAGAAGGGCTGGCGGAGGCCCCAGAAAGGAACCCCTACTCATCAGAGACAATTTCATTATTGCTTTAGTGTCTTTAGCCCCTATGAATGGTTTAGGTTTTAATATTTTAGTGTTTAGCTTCAAAATAATCTACGTATTTGGCATTTAGAGGTGTTGGCAGTATTTAAGAAAATGGCCAATTAATCTTAGATTCTGACCTTGATTGCAATTTATGTGTAATTAAGTTACTAATTATAGACATTTCTTTTTTAGTTAAAAAGTACCAGAGAGAAATTTACCAAGATGGTGAATACTCTCTCATGTATTCGAGTTTACAGATTGCAAACTTCTTAGCACTCTGGGAACACAGCAGTGACAAGAACCAGGTAGTGTCCCCAGGTCTGAGAGCAAAGTCTGAGAACTTGAGATGCACTATGTAAATACTTTTTTTTGTTTTGTTTTTTTGTTTTGAGGCAGAGTCTCATTCTGTCACCCACACTGGAGTACAGTAACATGATCTCAGCTCACTGCAACCTCCGCCTCCTGGGTTCAAGTGATTCTCCTGCCTCAGCCTCCTGAGTAGCTGGGGTTACTGGCACTCACCACTACGCCTGGCTAATTTTTGTGGGTGTTTTTTTGTTTGTTTGAGACAGTCTCACTCTGTTCCCCATGCTGGAGTGCAACGGCGTGATCTTGGCTCACTGCAACCTCCGCCTCCTGGGTTCAAGCAATTCTCCTGCCTCAGCTTCCCGAGTAGCTGGGATTACAGGCGCCTGCCACCACGCCCAGCTAATTTTTGTATTTTTAGTAGAGATGGGGTTTCACCATGTTGGCCAGGCTGGTCTTGAACTCCTGACCTCGTGACCCACCTGCCTCGGCCTCCCAAAGTGCTGGGATTACAGGTGTGAGCCACCACGCCCGGCCTAATTTTTGTGTTTTTAGTAGAGCTGGGGTTTCATCATATTGGCCAGGCTGGTCTCAAACTCCTGACCTAAAGTGATCCGCCCGCCTCAGTCTCCCAAAGTGCTAGGATGACAGGCGTGAGCCACTGCTCCTGGCCAATAATCTTAAATCATCATATTTACTTAAGAAGGTTTTATTTAGGCCGGGCGCAGTGGCTCACGCCTGTATCCCAGCACTTTGGGAGGCCAAGGTGGGCAGATCACGAGGTCAGGAAATCGAGACCATCTTGGCTGACACGGTGAAACCCCGTCTCTACTAAAAATACAAAAAGTTAGCCAGACGTGGTGGCGGGCACCTGTAGTCCCAGCTACTTGGGAGGCTGAGGCAGGAGAATGGCGGGAACCCAGGAGGCGGAGGTTGTAGTGAGCCAAGATTGTGCCACTGCACTTCAGCCTGGGAGACAGCAAGACTCCATCTTAAAAAAAAAAAAAAAAAAAAGGAAGGTTTTACTTGTATGGTCAGATACATACAGTGCTTATAATGTATAAGGGTATTTAAGTTGTAAATGGAAGTATCATTAAAAATTTTATATTTGGGCTGGGCGTGGTGGCTCACGCCTGTAATCCCAGCACTTTGGGAGGCCAAGGCAGGTGGATCACTTGAGGTCAGGAGTTCAAGACCAGCCTGGCCAACATGGTGAAACTCCGTCTCTACTAAAAATACAAAAACTGGCTGGGCGCAGTGGCTCACGCCTGTAATCCCAGCACTTTGGGAAGCTGAGGTGGGCGGATCACAAGGTCAGGAGTTAGAGACCAACCTGGCCAACGTGGTGAAACCCTGTCTCTACTAAAAAAAACAAAAATACAAAAATCAGCAGGGGATGGTGGTTTGGGTCTGTAATCCCAGCTACTTAGGAGGCTGAGGCAAGAGAATTGCTTCAACCCTGGAGGCGGAGGCTGCAGTGAGCTGAGATTGCGTCACTGCACTCCAGCCTAGGCAACAGAGCAAGACTCCGTCTCAATAAAAAAAAAAAATAAATAAATAAATAAAAAGATATATTTGGTCTGATCAATTTAAGTTGTTCAAAGACTGTCTTAAGGCCGGGCGCGGTGGCTCAAGCCTGTAATCCCAGCACTTTGGGAGGCCGAGGCGGGCGGATCACAAGGTCAGGAGATCGAGACCACAGTGAAACCCCGTCTCTACTAAAAATACAAAAAATTAGCCGGGCGCGGTGGCGGGCGCCTGTAGTCCTAGCTACTCAGGAGGCTGAGGCAGGAGAATGGCGTGAACCCAGGAGGCGGAGCTTGCAGTGAGCCGAGATCGCGCCACTGCACTCCAGCCTGGGCAACAGCGTGAGACTCCGTCTCAAAAAAAAAAAAAAAAAAAAAAAAAAAAAAGACTGTCTTAAAGGTGAAAGTTAAAACTTACTAAATTTGGCTGGGCACGGTGGCTCACACATGTAATCCAGCATTTTGGGAGGCTGAGGCAGGCAGATCACTTGGGGCCAGGAGTTTGAGACCAGCCTGGCCACCACGGTGAGACCCCATTGCTATTAAAATACAAAAATTAGCCAGGTGTGGTATTGTGCCTGTCGTCCCAGCTACTTGGGGGGCTGAGGAGGGAGGAAGGCTTGAGCCAGGGAGGCGGAAGTTGCGGTGAGCTGAGATCAGGCCACTGCACACCAGTGTGGGTGACAGAGAAAGGCTCTGCCTCAAAAAAGCTTTTCTAAACTTTATAAAGAGAATAAAATTAGCAACTTCCATATAAAATAGAGGAAAACCAAGCCTGTAACTCTCTACATTAATAAATGTTGATTTTAAAATAACCTTAAATAATCTTTTCTGTGTCAAAGCCTCATTTTAAAGGGCATTAAAAACTTTTAGCAAGAAAATCTAGATGCTAAAGATTTTTCAAATTCACAATAACAAAAAATGGAAACAAAACTACCCATCCATCGACAGGGAACAGGGAAGTCAACTGCACTCATCCATCGTGCAATCACAAGACACGAGGCAGAGTGGGAAAGATTTTGAGGTCACCGTCCAGTGAGAAGGCAGAGCACGCAACTCTACACATGCTTCACAGAGCCCTTCACTCATTTCACAAATATTTACTGAATGTCTTCTTTATGCCTGGCTGTTCTAACTGCTGAGGATAGAGCAGCAAACAAAACAATGTCTCTGCTATCAAGAAACAATTTATTTTATTCTGAGACAGAGTCTCACTCTGTCACCCATGCAGGAATGGAGTGGCACATTCATGGCTCACTGTGGCCACAACCTCCCAGGCTCAAGTGATCCTCCCACCTCAGCCTCCTTAGTAGCTAGGACTACAGGCATGGGTCACCAAGCCCAGCTAATTTTTGTATTTTTTACAGAGACAGTGTCTCACTATGTTGCCCAGGCTGGCCTCAAACTCCTGGGCTCAAGCGATCCTCATGCCTCGGCTTCCCAAAGTGCTGGGATCACAGGCATGAGCCGCCATGCTTGACCAACTTTATAACAACTTTTTATATGTATTTATGGACTCACCTGGGGAAAAGAGCCATCATTATAATAACAGATCATCCCTTCTATGAGCATGGATCTTCTTCATTTACTGAGACCCGTACCTTCGTCCATGATTAAATCTGATGGTCTTCTTTCTGGAGGTCTTCTTAGATTAATTCCTAAACACTTTATGGGTTTTCTGGTTACTGTCTCAAGAGCAGTTACAGTTTCTGGTGGGTTGCCAGTAGAAGTATCACTGGTTTGTGTAGACTGACCTTGTATCTGGCAACTGTTCTGGATCCTCCTGTGGTTCTAACAGTTTACGGAGATTCCACTGGTTTTCTCAGTAAACGTTATCATCTATAAATCACGCAGATATGGTCGGGCGCAGTGGCTCACACCTGTAATCCTAACACTTTGGGAGGCTGAGGCAGGTGGATCACTTGAGGTCCGGAATTTGAAACCAGCCTGGCCAACATAGCGAAACCCTATCTCTACTAAAAAATACAAAAAAATTAGCCGGGCGTGGAGGCGCCTGCCTGCAATCACAGCTACTCGGGAGGCTGAGGCAGGAGAATGGCGTGAATCTGGGAGGTGGAGGTTGCAGTGAGCCAAGATCATGCCACTGCCTTCCAGTCTGGGCGACAGAACAAGACTCTGTCTCAAATAAATAAATAAATAATAAACAATGCAGATATAATTTTTTTTTTTTTTTTTTTTTTTGAGACTGAGTCTGGCTCTGTCGCTCAGGCTGGAGTGCAGTGGCCAGATCTCAGCTCACTGCAAGCTCCGCCTCCCGGGTTTACGCCATTCTCCTGCCTCAGCCTCCGGAGTAGCTGGGACCACAGGCGCCCACCACCTCGCCCGGCTAGTTTTTTGTATTTTTTAGTAGAGACGGGGTTTCACCGTGTTCGCCAGGATGGTCTCGATCTCCTGACCTTGTGATCCGCCCATCTCAGCCTCCCAAAGTGCTGGGATTACAGGCTTGAGCCACTGCGCCCGGCTGCAGATATAATCTCAATCAAACTTCCTCAAAAATAAATAAAATAAAATAAAACAAAACAAAACTGCTCTCAAATGTAAATGGAGAAATAAAGGTCTGTGAGTAGCTAGGTTACCCTTGAAAGAGCTAAGAGGCCGGATGCGGTGGCTCCCGACTGTAATCCTAGCACGGTGGGAGGATTGTTTGAGTTCAGGAGTTCAAGACCAACCTGGGCAACATAGTGAGACCTTATCTCTACTAAAAATCAAAAAATTTAGCTGGGCGTGGTGGCACGTGTCTATAGTCCCAGCTGCTTGAGAGGCTGAGGCAGGGGGATCACTTGAGTCCAGGAGGTCGAGACTGCAGTGAGCCATGATCATACCACTGTACTCCAGCCTGGGAGACAAAGGGAGACCCTGCCTTACCTTTAAAAAAAAAAAAGGCTGGCCGCGGTGGCTCTCGCCTGTAATCCCAGCACTTTGAGTGGCTGAGTCGGGCAGATCACCTGAGGTCAGGAGTCTGAGACCAGCCTGGCCAACATGGTGAAACCCCGTGTCTACTAAAAATACAAAAATTAGCCAGGCATGGTGGCGCGCACCTGTAATCCCAGCTACTCTGGAGGCTGAGGCAGGAGAATCACTTGAACCCAGGAAGCGGAGACTGCAGTGAGCCCAGATTGCACCATTGCACTCCAGCCTGGGCAACAGAACAAGACTCCGTCTCAAAAAGGAAAAAAAAAAAAGAGTTAACGAATACCAAATTTTAAAATATACTACAAGGCCACAGTAACAGCAAAAAAAAAAAAGTGGGTATCCACACAGGTACGGACCTACAGGCCAAGGGAGCAGGAGAATTAAGGCAGTAGTCTTGCCAGGGCTTTTTAAATGCCAAAAATGCATAAAGTTTTAGAATTGTGATGTTTTTACAAAAATCTCTTTGAACACAACCACTTCCACAAACCAAAGGTGCTGGTGGAATAGTCAACAGGAGTGGGGCCAGTCTCGCTTCCTCCCGCCTAACCCCGCAGCAGGGCCGCGTGGAGGCCCGGCACAGCCACTCAAGGTGCCTGGAAGCTCGGCCTGCGAGTCCTGTTGACCAAGGCCATGCAGAGGCGAGACGCACATTCGCTCAGTCAGCGTTTTGAGTGTCAGGAGAAGAATGGGGCTTCGTGAGGGGAGGAAAGGGGCAGTCAGGGCAGACAGAGCCGCATCCACTACACGCCAAGGCCAGTGTGTCCCCCAACTCTCTGGCATTTCTCCCATTGAGACACGAGGTCTTTGTCCCTTCCTCTGCAATCTAGGCTGACCTGAGTGACTCATCTGAGAACAAGAGAACGCAGTGGAAATGATGCTGTGCGACTCCAGGAGAGCTGGGTCAGAAAAGGCGAGGAGGCTTCCATCTTGTTCATAGTGACACTCCCTTCTAGAGCCCTGAGCACCCACGTGAGAAGTCCGACTACCAGGAAGCCCCAGGCAGTGAGGAAGCCCCCTCATGATACAAAGGAGCCCCCAATGCTGTGAGGAAGCCACTGTTATGAGAAAGTCCTGAATGCTGTGAGGAAGCCCCCAGTGCTATTCGGGAACCCCCAATACTGTGAGGGAGCCCCCCTGTGATATAAAGGAAGCCCCTCAATGCTTGAGGAAGCCCTCCCCAATGACATAAAGGAAGCCCCAGTGCTATGAGGAACCCCCCAGTGCTGTGATGAGCCCCCAGTGCTGTGAGTGACGCCCCCAGTGCTGTGAGGAACCCTCCCAGAGCTGTGAGAGACTCCCCAGTGCTGTGAGTGACCCCCCCAGTGCTGTGAGGAACTCCCAGTGCTGTGAGTGACCCCCCCAGTGCTGAGGGACCCCCAGTGCTGTGAGGAGCCCCCAGTGCTGTGAGGAACCCCCAGTGCTGTGAGGAACTCCCAGTGCTGTGAGTGACCCCCCCAGTGCTGTGAGGGACTCCCCCAGTGCTGTGAGGGACCCCCCCAGTGCTGTGAGGAGCCCCCAGTGCTGTGAGTGACCCCCCCAGTGCTGTGAGTGACCCCCCCAGTGCTGTGAGGAGCCCCCAGTGCTGTGAGGAACTCCCAGTGCTGTGAGTGACCCCCCCAGTGCTGTGAGGAACTCCCAGTGCTGTGAGTGACCCCCCCAGTGCTGTGAGGGACCCCCAGTGCTGTGAGGAGCCCCCCAGTGCTGTGAGGGACCCCCTCAGTGCTGTGAGGAACCCCCAGTGCTGTGAGGAACCCCCAGTGCTGTGAGGAACTCCCAGTGCTGTGAGTGACCCCCCCAGTGCTGTGAGGAACCCCCAGTGCTGTGAGTGACCCCCCCAGTGCTGTGAGGGACCCCCAGTGCTGTGAAGAACTCCCAGTGCTGTGAGTGACCCCCCCAGTGCTGTGAGGAGCCCCCAGTGCTGTGAGTGACCCCCCCAGTGCTGTGAGGAACTCCCAGTGCTGTGAGTGACCCCCCCAGTGCTGTGAGGGACCCCCTCAGTGCTCTGAGGAACCCCCAGTGCTGTGAGGAACCCCCAGTGCTGTGAGTGACCCCCCCAGTGCTGTGAGGAACTCCCAGTGCTGTGAGGAACCCCCAGTGCTGTGAGGGACCCCCTCAGTGCTCTGAGGAACCCCCAGTGCTGTGAGGAACCCCCAGTGCTGAGGGACCCCCTCAGTGCTGTGAGGAACCCCCAGTGCTGTGAAGAACCCCCAGTGCTGTGAGGAACCCCCAGTGCTGTGAAGAACCCCCAGTGCTGTGAGGAACCCCCAGTGCTGTGAAGACCTCCTCTATCTGTGAGGAAGCCCAGGTCCTATGATGGCTGCACACGGGTGCTCTGGTCCAACATCTCCAGCTCGTGTTCCAGCTGACAGATTTCAGAAAGCGCCTCCAGAAGACACCATTCCTCAGTCATGACATCACCCCCAGCCGCTGAGTCGTCCCAGCTGAGGACACAGACCTCCTGGAGGAGAGACGGCCACTTCCTGTTCCCTCTCCATATTCCTGGTTCACAGAATTTGTCCACATAATAAAATGGTTTTTTGCTACTAATAGTGTGACCGGGGGTTCACACTAATCATAACCAGACTACTCCAGAAGGCGCAGATAGGTTCACTGTCCTTGTTTCGCTGGTGAGGAGACAGATGGATCACAGGCTGGGGAACTTCAGTCTGTCCAGCTCAAAGCCCTGACATTTCTTCTACACAACCTGACCTCTGATGATAAAATAATTGTGCTTCTAAGATAAGGTCGAACTCACAAGCACGGGACACTTGTCAACAATCTGTACAACTCTGGTGCCTGCAACAGTGAATTACATCAATTCAACCTATGAATTATGGCATTATTCAAAATGGGAAACACAGAGTGAGCTGAGGAAGCAGGCGGTGGTCCATGAGGCAAGCACCACGAAAGACGCTCAGCTATGACCAGGATGCAGCTTCCAAAGCCACACGTGTCACATGCTCTGCAAACATTAACCAGGGTCTGAAGAAAGCAACGTCCTGTGGCTTACTTGTGTAGTGCATCTCCCAGCAATAGCGACGGTTTGGAAGCTGAGTGCAGTGGCATGATCCAGCTTGGGGGACAGAGCAAGATCCCATCTCAAAAAGGAAGTGTAAGTCAGTAAATACATAAATAAGTAAAAATGTTATTACTAACAATTCACGCACTAAAAACTGCCCAGGGTTTCTTTTTAGTTATTTTGTCTTTAGGATTTACCCTGCTAGGATGTACAATACAATTTGGTTTTTTGGAGTTTTTTTTGTGAGACGGAGTCTTGCTCTGTCGCCCAGGCTGGAGTGCAGTGGCACCATCTCGGCTCACTGCAAGCTCCGCCTCCTGCCTCAGCCTCCCGAGTAGCTGGGATTACAGGCGACTGCCACCAAGCCCGGCTAATTTTTTTTTTGTATTTTTAGTGGAGACAGGGTTTCACCGTGTTAGCCAGAATGGTCTCAATCTCCTGACCTCGTGATCCGCCTGCCTCGATCTCCCAAAAATGCTGGGATTACAGGCTTGAGCCACCGCGCCCGGCCAATACAATTTGTTTTGAAGTCACCTGAAATAATTCCTTTCTGTATAGTTAAGCTACCAACTCAATTTGTGGTTTGATTATTTTTATTCATTTTGCTTTCAGTTTTTTGTTTTTTTCTTTTTTTCTTTTTTTGTAGAGACGGGGTCTGGCTGTTTCCCAGGCTGGTCTCGAACTCTTGGCTTCAAGCAATCCTCCCACCTTGGCCTCCCAAAATGCTGGGATTACAGGTGTGAGTCACAGAACCCGGCTGCTTTCAATTTTTAGAGACTACTTCTCCCCAACTTTTGACTTCATTTTATTTTAAAACTGTATTAAAACAGCCATATAGGTTTTTTTCTTTTGTTTTGTTTTGTTTTGTTTTTTTGAGACAGGGTCTGGCTCTGTCGCCCAGGCTGGAGTGCAGTGGCACCATCTGGCTCACTGCAGCCTCAACGTCCCTCATTCAAGCGATCCTCCCACCTCAGCCCCAGAGTAGCTGGAACCACAGGCATACACCACCACACCCAGCTTATTTTTGTATTTTTTGTAGAGACAGGGCTTTGCCATGTTGCCCAGGCTAGACTCAAACTCTTGAGCTCAAGCAATCTGCCCTCCTCAGCCTCCCAAAGTGCTAGGATTACAGGTGTGAGCCACCATGCCTACCCATGATTATTAACTATACCTGTAAATGATATGTTAATATCCCTCTATCTAATGCTTCCGCCTTGTCTAACATTTTAAATCTCCCTTTTGGCCAGGGGCAGTGGCTCACGACTATAATCCTAGCATTTTGGGAGGCTAAGGCAGGCGGATTACTTGAGTTCAGGAGTTCGAGACCAGCCTGGCCAATGTGGTGAAACCCCATCTCTACTAAAAACGCAAAAATTAGCCAGGCATCGTGGCATGCGCCTGTAATCCCAGCTACTCAGGAGGCTGAGGCTTGAGAGAATCGCTTGAACCCGGGAGGTGGAGGTCGCAGTGCATCAAGATCACACCATTGCAGTCCAGCCAGGGTGACAGAGCGAGACTGACTCAAAAAAAAAAAAAAAAACTGAAACAGAAACATAAATTTAAGTAATCAAGTAAATACATCCCCAGGCAATGTTATCCTGACCAGTCAAAAGGTCCATGAGAAAACTGTCACAAAAGCACTGAAAAAAAGAGGTTGGGGATAGGCCGGGCCCAGTGGCCTACACCTGTAAGCCCAGCACTTTGGAAGCCCAAGGTGGGAATACTGCTTGAGTCCAGGAGTTCAAAACCAGCAACATAGTGAGACTCTTTATCAAAAAAAAAAACAAAAAAACCCAAAATTTTGAAATTATTCAGTCCCTTTTTTTATTCCATTTACAGAGGAAATGAGGAAAGAGACATCAAACAGAAAAAGGAAGAGATGAGGGAGATTCTACAAAGAAGTCCTGAGACGCTAAAGACCAGTGAGGGGGTTCTCATCCAGCCCGCAGGGTCCCCAGCCTGTAGACCCTGACCAGTGTCCCAGAGACCAGGCCCCCTCTCATCAACCCACTCTGCTCCCGGGCCAGCCCTGACCAAGGAGCCTGCCCTGCTGTCCCAGCGGCCGGGGGGGCTCAGCACAATTAATCTCAGTGAAGCACGGGAGCCACCGGAAAGAATCTGACCCTCCATGGTGACACTCAGCAAAGCGTGTCCCAGCGCTCAATGGGAACTGGTCACTGAAGCAGAGTTCTAGACTTCAGCTGTTAGAACTACTCACATAGATTCCTTTATAATTCTCATGGTGAGTTAAGAGCTATTTCTTTAGGCTCGACTTTTACACAGACAACACTGTATGCCAATCACAGCGAGGAGTGAGTCAGCTGCAGGAGAGTAGCTCACCAAATCCCCACGTGTTTTTCGTATCTCCCAACAGTTTTGCTATTTGATTCCATTTAGATCCAGACCAACTTTGATTTGGTTCAAGTAAGAACTGAGGGCTGGGCCGGGCGCGGTGGCTCAAGCCTGTAATCCCAGCACTTTGGGAGGCCGAGACGGGCGGATCACGAGGTCAGGAGTTCGAGACCATCCTGGCTAACACGGTGAAACCCCGTCTCTACTAAAAAAATACAAAAAACTAGCCGGGCGAGGTGGCGGGCGCCTGTAGTCCCGGCTACTCGGGAGGCTGAGGCAGGAGAATGGCGTAAAAACCCGGGAGGCAGAGCTTGCAGTGAGCTGAGATCCGGCCACTGCACTCCAGCCTGGGCGACACAGCGAGACTCCGTCTCAAAAAAAAAAAAAAAAAAAAAAAGAACTGAGGGCTGGCCGGGCACGATGGCTCACACCTGTAATCCCAGCACTTTGGGAGGCTGAGGCGGGTGGATCACGAGGTCAGGAGATCGAGACCAGCATAGTTAACATAGTGAAACCCTGTCTCCACTAAAAATACAAAAATTAGCTGGGTGTGGTGGCAGGTGCCTGTAGTCTCAGCTACTTAAGAGGCTGAGGCAGGAGAATCACCTGAACCTGGGAGGCAAAGGTTGCAGTGAGCTGAGACTAGGCCATTGCACTCCAGCCTGGGTGACAGAGTGAGACTCCATCTCAAAAAAAAAAAAAAAAGAACTGAAGGGGTGGGAGGTGTGACCAGCAAAAATTTTCTGTAAAGGGCCAGAAGGTAAATATTTCAGGTTTGTGGGTCACATACTGTCTGTATTACATATGCTTTCTTTACAGCTCTTTAAAAATGTAGAAACCATTCTCAGTCCTAGGGCCATACAAAAAAGGTCAGTGGGCTCTGGCCCATAGGCCTGTGGTTTGCCAATCCCTGACCAAAATTATAGCTGTTCAAAGAGATGTGATACTTTTTTAAAAATCTGACTACACTTTCTTTTCCTCTTTCTAGTACCCAGAGGAGTCAGAAAATCTGAGTATACTTTTTTTTGAGATGGAGTTTAGCTTTTGTTGCCCAGGCTGGAGTGTACTGCCACAATCTTGGCTCACTGCAACCTCCACCTCCCAGGTTCAAGTGATTCTCCTGCCTCAGCCTCCTGAGTAGCTGGAATTATATGCGCCACCACAGCCAGCTGATTTTGTATTTTTAGTAGAGACAGGGTTTCTCCATATTGGTTAGGCTGGTCTTGAACTCCCGACCTCAGGTGATCCGCCCACTTTGGCCTCCCAAACTGCTGGGATTGCAGGCGTTAGCCACCGCACCTGGCCCGAGTATACTTCCTTTAAATCCACCTAAAATGTGCTCTCCGACTCAGTTTGGTGACACTATCCTGTGTAATGTAATATACTAGACACTGCCATGCTGGAGGAGTCCGCACAGCCCCATCCCCCTTGCCAGGTGCTGCGCCTAGCAGAGGACCATCCCCCACAGTGCCACCTCCTAGCTGCTACCCAGAGCAGTGTTGACTAATGAGCAGCCACAATTCCACTGGAAATTCTAGGGTAATTCCAGTTCTAGCAAACAGTAACACTGAGGCATTTATAAAACCAGAAAACGACTGAAGACAACACAACAGTCAGATCCAGAGACTGCATCTCTAGGTGCTGTGTTTGTTACCAGTCCTCCCAAAATACCTTCTCCAGGACACCTTTTAGGACACTAACTATACATCACGACAGTTGAGTGAGTTTTCATTTTGTGTGTGAGAAGTTTTAGGCACCTGTGGTTCAGAAACCACAAGCCAGTTGTCCATCTGTCTTCCACCCTGGCTTCCACGGCTCCTATTCCAAAGAGGTGTTCAGTCAATAAATGACTCATTCTGAGGAAAACATTTGTCAAGAAATCACTTTTTTTTTTTTTTTTTTTTGAGATGGAGTCTCACTCTGTTGCCCAGGCTGGAGTGCAGTGGCACAATCTCGGCTCACTGCAATCTTCGTCTCCCGGGCTCAAGGGATTCTCCTACCTCAGCCTCCCAAGTAGCTGGGATTACAGACACCTGCCACTGTGCCTGGCTATTTTTTGTATTTTTAGTAGAGACGGAGTTTCACCATCTTAGCCAGGAAGGTCTTGAACTCCTGACCTTGTGACCCACCCACCTCAGCCTCCCAAAGTGCTGGGATTACAGGCATGAGCCACCGCACCTGGCACAAACAAGGTTTGAGGAGGTATCATTTGAAGTGTAATATTCAAATACAATCATAGATCATAAATCCTGTTAAAATCTGTATCAAAAAGTATTTCTAACCCAAAGGTCCACATATGTCCCCTAAAGACATGACAAAATTCTAGTATCAAAGGCATTTTACATTTTAATGGTTTTGCAAATTTTTTTTTTTTTTTCCCCTGAGACAGAGCCTCACCTGTTGCCCAGGCTGGACTGCAATGGCACGATTTTGGCTCACTGCAATCTACACCTCCTGGGTTCAAGCAATTCTCTTGCCTCAGTCTCCTGAGTAGCTGTAATTACAGGCACCCGCCACCACGCCCGGCTAATTTTTTGTATTTTTAGGAGAGATGGGGTTTTGCCATGTTGACCAGGCTGGTCTCAAACTCTTGGTCTCAAGTCATCCACCTGCCTCAGTCTCCCAAAGTGCTAGGATTACAGGTGTGAGCCACCACGCCCAGCCTGCAATTTGTTTTAATAGACTCTGAGCTGGATGGTCTGTCACAACTGGTAAATTTAAATTCACATCAAAGCTTTAAGACCCCAGCCGGACACAGTGGCTCACGCCTGTAATCCCAGCATTGTGGGAAGCCGAGGTAGGCAGCTTTTTTGAGATCAGGAGTTCGAGACCAGCCTGGCCAATGTGGCAAAACCCCATCTCTACTAAAAATACAAAAATGAGCCGGGTGTGGTGCCTTGCACCTGTAATCCCAGCTACTCCGGAGGCTGAGGTTGGAGAATCACTTGAACCCAGGAGGTGGAGATTGCAGTGAGCTGAGATCACACCCCTGCACTCCAACCTGGGTGACAGAGTGAGATTCCATCTCAAAAAAAAAAAGAAAAGAAAAGAAAAGAAGGGGCTGGGCCCAGTGGCTCACACCTGTAATCCCAGCACTTTGGGAGGCTGAGGCGGGTGGATCACCTGAGGTGAGGAGTTCGAGATCAGCCTGGCCAACATGGTGAAACCCATCTCTACTGAAAGTACAAAAATCAGCCGGGCGTGGTGGTGCACGCCTGTAATCCCAGCTACTCAGGAAGCTTAGGCAGGAGAATTGCTCGAACCCAGGAGGCAGAGGTTGCAGTTAGCCGAGATCGCACCATTGCACTCCAGCCTGGGCGATAGAGCGAGTGAGACTCCATCTCAAAAAAAAAGAAAGAAAGAAAAAGAAAATGAGGAACCCTGATCCTTGGAGGCAAGGACCCCTTTTCCACAGACAGCCTCTCTCTCAGGCACTGCCTGCACTGGGCACACAGCACTGTGGAAATGCACCTGCACTCCCTGCACAGCAGCCACCCCTTTCCTCCACTCTCCGTCAGCACTAAGCTTGGTGGGTCAGAGGGACTCCAGCTTTCAGATGGCAAAACACAGAAAGCAGCAAAACCTAAATACTCAAAAGGCTCCACAACATCAGGCATGGCCGTAAAATAATACAAAAAACTGAAATTGGCCGGGCGCGGTGGCTCACGCCTATAATCCCAGCACTTTAGGAGGCTGAGGCAAACAGATCACCTGAGGTCAGGAGTTTGAGACCAGCCTGACCAACATGGAGAGACCCTGTCTCTACTAAAAATACAAAATTAGCCAGGCGGGGTGGCGCATGCCTGTAATCCCAGCTACTCGGGAAGCTGAGGCAGGAGAATTGCTTGAATCCGGGAGGTGGAGGTTGTGGTGAGCCAAGATCGTGCCATTGCACTCTAGCCTGAGCAACAAGAGCGAAACTCCGTCTCAAAAAACAAAACAAAACAAACAAACAAACAAAACTGGAATCAAAAAAGTGTATGAGATCTTAAATTTTTAAAACAAGAAATGTGTGGATTATATAAATGTTTTTTCACTCTGTCGCGGCCCAGGCTGGAGCGCAGCGGCCGGATCTCAGCTCACTGCAAGCTCCGCCTCCCGGGTTCACGCCATTCTCCGGCCTCGGCCTCCAAGTAGCTGGGACTACAGGCGCTCACCACCCCGCCCGGCTAGTTTTTTGCATTTTTTAGTAGAGACGGGGTTTCACCATGTTAGCCAGGATGGTCTTGATCTCCTGACCTCATGATCCACCCGTCTCGGCCTCCCAAAGTGCTGGGATTACAGGCTTGAGCCACCGCGCCCAGCAATAAATGTTTTAAAAATAAATTAAAATGCCAACTAAAAACATAACACAAAATAGCTTAATAAATATGTAAAAATGTATGAACAGAGCCAGGCACAGGGGCACATGTCTTTAAGTCCCAGCTCCTTGGGAGGCTGAGGCAGGAGGATTACTGGATTACTTACTTGAGCCCAGGAGTTGGAGATCAGCCTGGACAACATAGTGGGACCGTCTCTTTAAAACACATATACACACACACACACACACACACACACACACACACACACACACACACGTATGCATGTGAGAAACCCAATTCAAAAATGGGCAAAGGCCTTGAAGAGATATTTCTCCAAAGACACATAAATGGCTGACGAACATGTGAAAAGATGCTCAACATCACTAACTATTAGAGAAAGGCAAATCAAAATGACAGTAAGATACCACCTCATATCCATTAGGATGACTACTATTAAAAAAAGCAACAACAGGGCCGGGCGCGGTGGCTCACGCCTGTAATCCCAGCACTTTGGGAGGCCGAGGCGGGCGGATCACAAGGTCAGGAGATCGAGACCACGGTGAAACCCCGTCTCTACTAAAAATACAAAAAATTAGCCGGGCGCGGTTGTGGGCGCCTGTAGTCCCAGCTACTCGGGAGGCTGAGGCAGGAGAATGGCGTGAACCCGGGAGGCGGAGTTTGCAGTGAGCCGAGATCGCGCCACTGCACTCCAGCCTGGGCGACAGAGCGAGACTCCGTCTCAAAAAAAAAAAAAAAAAAAGCAGCAACAACAAATAAGAAAATAAGTGTTGGCGAAGATGTGGAGAAACCGGAACCTTGGTACTGTTGGTAGGAATGTAAACTGATACTCCTTCCTTACTGGGTCCTTAGAAAAATAAAAAATAAGGCCGGGCGCGGTGGCTCAAGCCTGTAATCCTCAAGCACTTTGGGAGGCCAAGACGGGCGGATCACGAGGTCAGGAGATCGAGACCATCCTGGCTAACACCGTGAAACCCCGTCTCTACTAAAAAAATACAAAAAACTAGCCGGGCGAGGTGGCGGGCGCCTGTAGTCCCAGCTATTCCGGAGGCTGAGGCAGGAGAATGGCGTAAACCCGGGAGGCGGAGCTTGCAGTGAGCTGAGATCCGGCCACTGTACTCCAGCCTGGGCGACAGAGCGAGACTCCGTCTCAAAAAAAAAAAAAAAAGAAAAAGAAAAAATAAATTAAAAGGAATAGAAAACAGTACAGCTGGCCGGGCGCGGTGGCTCAAGCCTGTAATCCCAGCACTTTGGGAGGCCGAGGCGGGTGGATCACGAGGTCAGGAGATCGAGGCTATCCTGGCTAACATGGTGAAACCCCGTCTCTACTAAAAAAAAATACAAAAAACTAGCCAGGCGTGGTGGCGGGCGCCTGTAGTCTCAGCTACTTGGGAGGCTGAGGCGGGAGAATGGCGTGAACCCGGGAGGCGGAGCTTGCAGTGAGCCGAGATCACGCCACTGCACTCCAGCCTGGGAGACACAGCGAGACTCCGTCTCAAAAAAAAAAAAAAAAAGAAAACAGTACAGCTGTTGTGAAAAATCAGACGGAGGTTCCCTAAAAAATTAAAAACAGAATTCTAGTATGATCCAGCAATCCCACTTCTAGATCTATATCCAAAAAAAATTAAAGTAGGATCTTGGAGAAGTATTTACACATTCATGTTCACAGTTTTATTATTCAAAATAGCCAAAAGGTGGAAGGAACTCAAGTGTCCATTGAGGGGTGGATAAACAAAATTCAGTATATCCATACAACGAAGTATTATTCAGCCTTAAAAAGGAAGGAAATTGACATATGCTACAACATGGATGAACCTTAAGGACATTAGGTAAATAAGCTAAGCTGGTCACAAAAACACAAATACTACATAATTCCACTTATATGAAGTCCCTGCAGTAGTGAAATTCAGAGACAGGAAATACAATGGTGCTTGCCAGGGGCTTTAGGGAGGGGAAATGGGGAGGCAGTGTTTAAAGGGTATAGAATTTCAGTTTTACAAGATGAAGGGTTCTGGAGACATGGTGGTGATGGCTGTACAACAGTATGAATGAACTTACTACCACTGAACTGCACACTGAAAATGGTTAAGATGGTAAATTTTGTTATGTGTATTTTACCATAACAAAAATTGGGAAAAAAGGGCCAGGCACAGTGGTTCATGCCTGTAATCCCAGAACTTTGAAAGGCAAAGGCGGGCAGATCATCTGTGGTCAGGAGTTCGAGACCAGCCTGGCCAACATGGTTAAAATTCCATCTCTACTAAAAATACAAAAATTAGCCAGGCGTGGTGGTGGGCACCTGTAATCCCAGCTACTCAGTAGGCTGAGGCAGGAGAATTGCTTGAACCCAGGAGGCAGAGGTTGCAGGGAGCTGAGATTGCGCCACTGCACTCCAGCCTGAGTGACAGAGCAAGCCGCCGTTTCGGGGGGAAAAAATAGTACATATGCTCAAATACGTAACAAAAATTAGAAGAAGGTAAAGTTTAGCAATCTAATGTTTATTATACTTTTTTCCCCCCCTGAGATGGAGTTTTGCTCTTGTTGCCCAGGCTGGAGTGCAGTGGTGCAATCTCAGCTCACTGTAACCTCCACCTCCCAGGTTCAAGTGCTTCTCCTGCCTCAGCCTCCTGAATAGCTGGGATTACAGGCATGCACCACCACACCCAGCTAATTTTTTGAATTTTTAGTAGAGACAGGGTTTCTCCATGCTGTTCAGACTGTACTCAAACTCCTGACCTCAGGTGATCCACCCACCTTGGCCTCCCAAAGTGTTGGGATTACAGGCATGAGCCACCACACCCGGCCTTATGCTCCTTTTACTTGTCAAGTTAAATTCTTAACATTTTTAATACAAAAAAATGTACAAACCTTCATAAAATGTCTGAGAGAACATGTAACAAAACACATGCTCTCACTCAAGCATTATGTTTTGGAAACTGCGATCATAGTACCTACCAATCCACAGCCCCTTCTGAGTGATCCAACCCCACTGGCAGGCCCTGCCCAAAGGGGGCCTTCCTTGTGCAGGTGGTAGAAGCTCACTCCTCCCAAGCACCACTCCCTGGACCAGGCAGCCCCGCAACACCCAAGGCCAGCCCCCAGCCCAAAGGTCAGTGTCTGGGAGGTGGTGTGAAGGGAAAGAGCTCAGGCACTCTCTCTGAGGTGGGTGCTGGGAAAGGGAGAGTACAGGGCAGGTAAGACTGGGTGGGCCTCCGCTGTAGGGGAGTGTACAGACGGAACAGACAGTGGAGGGCAACCACCTAATTGAAGCGGAAGGCCAAGAGCCCTGGTGCACAACTGGATCCTGCCAGAGTTCAAACCATGGTTCCATTTGCCCAGAGGCCCCGCAACAATACAGTGATCCCAAGGATCCCACAGATTCCTGTTTTCTTTATGCCTGCATGATCCTGAACCACCTGTTCCACCGCCCACCCAACTTGAAGTCAGCCTGCTCCCTGCCACCCTGAGAATCCGACTAAAACAGCCAATCACTCCAGTGTCAATCACAGCTGGGTGTGGTGGCATGTGCCTGTAGTCCCAGCTACTTTGGGGGCTGTGGCGGGAAGATCACTTGAGCCCAGAAGCTCCCGGCTGCAGTGAGCAGAGATCGCACCACTGCACTCCAGCCTGGGTGAAAAAGTGAGGTTCTATCTCAAAATAAAATAAAATTAATATTAAATAAAATAAATAATAAAATAAAGTAAGCTGCTCTGTCCCCTTCTCCAGTCCCTGAGGCATAGCCTCAGAACCAGAGCTTTAAACAGGAGTTTTATACCACACGCCAGACAACACACTGACTGAATTACCACACTGCCTTCGATGTGAATTTTCCAGAAACAGTAACTAAACTGGCAGGGGCTAACAATCCAAAACAAGGAGCTACCATCTGCCAAGGCCAGGAACAGGCCAGACTCCAGACTTGCACACTCTCATGAGCAGGGCACTGCCAGCAGCGGGCCTGCTGGCTCTTTCCACCAAGGACCGTGCCTCTCAGCCCTTGAGTGCTTCTGCTAACAATTTCCAGACTGACCTTTTTCTATGTGTTATGTCCACTCTACATGTCCTCCTGAACAGTGTACACAAGACAGAACCATCAGGTATCCACTCAGTGCTGCACATGGATGCAAGATGCAACTTTCCAGGGCTTGCGGCCACTTCCTTCACCCTCACCCCTAAGGACGCACAGTTAGGCTTTGGGTTCCCCTCTCTGCTGTTTTTTTTTTTTTTTTTTTTTTTTTTTTTTGAGACGGAGTCTCGCTCTGTCGCCCAGGCTGGAGTGCAGTGGCCGGATCTCAGCTCACTGCAAGCTCTGCCTCCCGGGTTTACGCCATTCTCCTGCCTCAGCCTCCCGAGTAGCCGGGACTACAGGCGCCCGCCACCTCGCCCGGCTAGTTTTTTGTATTTTTTAGTAGAGACGGGGTTTCACCGTGTTAGCCAGGATGGTCTCGAACTCCTGACCTCGTGATCCGCCCGTCTCGGCCTCCCAAAGTGCTGGGATTACAGGCTTGAGCCACTGCGCCCGGCCTCTCTGCTGTTTTTATTTTCTTGTCTCTTTTGTCATCAATATAACCATTTGAGGAAGTAAAGAAAGGATACACATATATTCCTACAAATGGATAGGCTGAGAGTAAATCAACTTGGTATTTGTGAACATGAATGATAAAAGGCAAAAACTTCTAGCTGAAATTTAGCACTCCTTCAATTATAAAGGCAGACAATAAGCCCTGGAGTCTTAACAGAAACAGCAACAGGTATTTTCCAAAGCATTAGAGTGTCACAGAAATCTCATCACTACTCCCAAAGGAATTACCAGAGCCACTGCTCAATCCGGTTACTTAACTAATAAATGGGACTATCACCAATTTGGTTCAATATAATATTTTGATAACTGTATTTCAAAATGGTTTGTTCTCTTCTTAATCTATTTATTTCCTTTAAAATGCTGTTAAGAGGCCCCCAGAGGCCAAGCAGACATGAAAATTTAAGACACCCCCTCCCCCCACCAGAGTCTACACTTTGCATCACTTTAGCAGTTTCAGGCTGTCCTTCTAAACAGTTTCAGACAGTTTTAACAATTTGCAACAAAAGTGTAAACTGCAAATAGAATGTTACTTCTCATAAGTAGCACCTTTCTATTTCAGCTATTTACAAGTAGTAATTTTTTTTTCTTTTTTCCGACATGGAGTCTTGCTCTGTCGCCCAGCCTGAAGTGCACTGGCGTGATCTCAGCTCACTGTAACCTCCACCTCCTGGGTTCAAGCGATTCTCCTGCCTCAGCCTCCTGAGTAGCTGGGAATACAGGCACCCGCCATCACACCCAGCTAATTCTGTATTTTTAGTAGAGACGGGTTGCACCATGCTGGCCAGGCTGGTCTCGAACTCCTGACTTCAGGCAATCCACCCACCTCAGCCTCCCAAAGTACTAGGATTACAGGTGTGAGCCACCGCACCTGGCCTTACAAGTAGTGCTTTTCTAAAGTTACCACCTGAGAAACGTTAACTACATCTAAACTAGAGTACAGGAATCCTAACAAAATGCGTTGTACTCAGTATCATTACCACAGAACCTGCTGACACTCAGATCATAAGCACAAATGTTAATCTTTGAAACAAGTCCTACTTCACTGACCATGTTTCATCAATTCTAAGGCACACTTTTAAATGTCTGAAGTGAAAAGCATCCTTCACTGACGGGGTAAGAAAGCACCGTGCCAGGAGGCATCGGGAGCATCTTTAGCGGTAACACACTGCTGTATTTTAGATTCAACAGACTATAAGCACCTCGTTTTACATTTTATTGTGTTTTGCTTTATTGCACTCAGCAGACATTATGTTTTTCACAAGTTGAAGTGTGGCAACCCTGTATGGAGAAAGCAAGCCTAATGGTGCCAATTTTCCAAAAACAGGAGCTCCCTTTGTGTGTTACATTTTGGTAATTCTTCAGCATTTCAAACTTTGTCATTTTTATGTGTGTTACGGGGATCTGTGATCAGTGATCTTTGATGTTCCCACTGTAATTTTATTGGCGTGTCACGAACCCCTATTAGCGAACTTAATGGATAAATGCTGTGTGTTCTGACTGCTCTGCTGACCGGCTGTTCTGCCCATCTCTCTCCCTCTCCGTGGGCCCCCCATTCTGTCAGACACCACAATATTGAAATTAGGCCAATTAATAACCTTACAATGGCCTCTAAGTGTTCAGGTGAAAGGAAGAGAAACACCATCTCCCACTTAAAATCAAAACCCAGCTTGGTTAGAAAGTCATGTCGCCAGGCAGGGTGCAGTGGCTCATGCCTGTAATCCCAGGACTTTGGGAGGTCGAGGCGGGTGGATCACGTAATGTCAGGAGTTCGAGACCAGCCAGGTCAACATGGTGAAACCCTGTCTCTATTAAAAAAAAAAACCCAAAAGTTAGCTGGGCATGGTGGCGCGTGCCTGTAGTCCCAGCTACTCAGGAGGCTGAGACAGGAGAATCGCTCGAACCTGGGAGGCGAAGGTTGCAGTGAGCCGAGATCATGCAACTCCACTCCAGCCTGGGCGACAGAGTGAGACTCTCACTCAAAAAAAAAAAAAAAAAGGGGTCAGTCACGTCACCAGACACAGTGGCTCACACCTGTAATCCCAGCACTTTGGGAGGCTGAGGCAGGCGGCTCACCTGAGGTCCAGTGTTTGAGACCAGCCTGACCAACATGGAGAAATCCCGCTCTACTAAAAATACAAAAAAATTAGTCTGGCATGGTGGCACATGCCTATAATCCCAGGTACTCGGGAGGCTGAGGCAGGAGAATCGTTTGAACCCGGGAGACAGAGGTTACGGTGAGCTGAGATCATGCCATTGAACTCCAGCCTGGGCAGCAAGAGCAAAACTTCATCTAGAAAAAAAAAAGAAGGCCGGGCGCGGTGGCTCACGCCTGTAATCCCAGCACTTTGGAAGGCCGAGGCGGGCGGATCACAAGGTCAGGAGATCGAAACCATGGTGAAACTCCGTCTCTACTAAAAATAGAAAAAATTAGCCGGGCGCAGTGGCGGGCGCCTGTAGTCCCAACTACTCGGGAGGCTGAGGCCGGAGAATGGCGTGAACCCGGGAGGCGGAGCTTGCAGTGAGCCGAGATTGCGCCACTGCACTCCAGCCTGGGCGACAGAGCGAGACTCCGTCTCAAAAAAAAAAAAAAAAAAAGAAAAAAAAAAGAAAAGCCATGCCAAAAACCAAGATGGGCCAAAAGCTAGGCCTCTTGAATCAAAAAGTTAGCCAGGTCAGGAACAGTGGTTCATACGGGTAATCCCAACACTCTGGAAGGACAAGGCAGGAAGGCTGCTTGAAAGGATTCACCATTCTGGAAAGGAACTTAAGAGATACCCGAGACAACATAATGAGACCTCACTTCTACAGAAATTTTTCAAAATTAGCTGGGCATGGTGACACATCCCTGCAGTCCCAGTTATTCAGCAGGCTGAGGTGGGAGAACCACTTTAGCCCAAGAGGTCAAGAGTGCAGTGAGTTATGATCTCACCACTGCATCCCTGCCTGAGCAATAGAATGAGACCCTATCTCTCAAAACCATAGTTAGCCAAGGCCAGGCACAGTGGATCATCCCTGAGGCTGAGGCAGAAGGACCACTTGAGGCCAGGAGTTTGAGACCCGCCTGGACAACCTAGGGAGATTTCATCTCTTTAAAAAAAACAAAAAAGGGCTGGGTGCGGTGGCTCATGCCTGTAATCCCAGCACTCTGGGAGGCCAAGGCAGGTGGATCATTTGAGGTCAGAAGTTCAAGACCAGCCTGGCCAATACAGTGAAACCCTGTCTCTACTAAAAATACAAAAATTAGCCAGATGTGGTGGCTCACGCCTGTAGTCCCAACTACTTGGTAGACTAAGGCAGAGGAATCTCTTGAACCAAGGAGGCAGAGGTTGCAGTGAGTCAGTATCGCGCCACTGTACTCCAGCCTGGGTGACAGAGCAAGACTCCATCTCAAAAAAAAAAAAAAAAAAAAAAAGGAAAGAAAAGAGAAGAAAAACAAAGGCTAGCCACGCTGTAAATGCAAAGTACAAGTTTCTTTTCAATTTTTGAAATTAAAAATATATATATACACAAATTTCTGAAATTTTAAATCACCTCTCAGAACAAAGGAAAAGTTCTTAAAGGCCATTAAAAGTGCTACTCCAGTGAACACATGAATAAGAAAACGGTTGGGTCCAGTGGCTCACACCTGTAATCCCAACACTTTGGGAGGCCAAGGCGGGCGGATCACTTGAGGTTAGGAGTTTGAGACCAGCCTGGCCACATGGTGAAACCGTACCTCTAATAACACAAACATCAGCTGGACACATGCTGCACACCTGTTATCCCAGCTACTCAGGAGGCTGAGGCAGCAGAATTGCTTGCACCCAGGAGGCAGAGGTTGCAGTGAGCCATGATCATACCACTGCACTCCAACCTAGGCAACAGCCTCAAAGAAAGAAAGAGAGGGAGGGAGGGAAAGAAAGTGAAACAGGCCGGGCGCGGTGGCTCAAGCCTGTAATCCCAGCACTTTGGGAGGCCGAGGCGGGTGGATCACAAGGTGAGAAGATCGAGACTATCCTGGCTAACATGGTGAAACCCCGTCTCTACTAAAAATACAAAAAATTAGCCGGGCACGGTGGCGGGCGCCTGTAGTCCCAGCTACTTGGGAGGCTGAGGCGGGAGAATGGCGTGAACCCGGGAGGCGGAGCTTGCAGTGAGCCGAGATCACGCCACTGCACTCCAGCCTGGGAGACACAGCGAGACTCTGTCTCAAAAAAAAAAAAAAAAAAAAAGAAAGTGAAACAGCCTTATTGGTGATATGGGGAAAGTATGAGTGGTCTGGATAGATCAAACCAGCCACAACATTCCCTTAAACTGAAGCCTAATCCAGAACCAAGCCCAAATTTTCTTCAATTTTATGAAGGCTGACAGAGGTGAAGAAGATGCAGAAGAAAAGTTGGAGCCAGGCACCGTGGCTCACCCCTGTAATCCCAGCACCTCGGAAGGCTGAGGCAGGTGGATCACCTGAGGTCAGGAGTTCGAACCTAGCCTAACATAGTGAAACCCCATCTCTATTAAAAATACAAAAAATTAGCTGGATGTGGTGGTGGCCGCCTGTACTCCCAGCTACTACAGAGGCTGAGGCAGGAGAATCGCTTGAACCCGGAAGGCGGAGGTTGCAGTGAGCCGAGATCACACCATTGCACTCCAGCTTGGGCTACAAGAGTAAAACTCCATCTCAAAAAAAAAAAAAAAGAAAAGAAAACTTGGAAGCAGCAGAGGCTGGTTCATGAGGTTTAAGGAAAGTTGTCCCTGTAACACAAATGTACCAGGTAAAGCAGCAAGTGCTAACTAACAGAAAAGCAACACCAGGTTATCCAGGTCTAGCTAAGATCACTGATGAACGCAGCTAGACGGAAAAGCAGATTTTCTTTTTTTTTTTTTTTTTTTGAGACGGAGTCTCACGCTGTTGCCCAGGCTGGAGTGCAGTGGCACGATCTCGGCTCACTGCAAGCTCCGCCTCCCGGGTTCCCGCCATTCTCCTGCCTCAGCCTCCTGAGTAGCTGGGACTACAGACGCCCGCCACCGCGCCCGGCTAATTTTTTTTTTGTATTTTTAGTAGAGACAGGGTTTCACTGTGGTCTCGATCTCCTGACCTTGTGATCCGCCCGCCTCGGCCTCCCAAAGTGCTGGGATTACAGGCTTGAGCCACCGCGCCCGGCCTCAGATTTTCAATAGAGACAAAACAGTCTTCCGTTGGAAGAAGATGACACCTAGGACTTTCATACCTAGAGAGAACTCAATGCTTAGCTTCAAAGGGCAAACTGGTTCTCTTGTTAGGGGCAAATGTCACTGGTGACTTTAAGCTGAAGCCAACGGTCTTTGACCATTCTGAAAATCCTAGGGTCCTGAAGAATTATGTTAAATCTACTCTTGCCTGTGCTCTAGAAATGGAATAACACATTACTGAATATTTTAAGCCCACTGTTGAGATCCACTGCTCAGAAAAAGATTTCTTTCAAAATATTACTGCTCACTGACAATGTACCTAGTCACCCAAGGGCTCTGATGGAGATGTACGCAAGGAAATGAACGCCGTCTTCATGTCTGCTAACACCACATCCATTCTGCAGCTATGGATCCAAGGAGTAATCTCGACTTTCAAGTCTTAATTATTTAAGAAATACATTTTGTAAGGCTATAGCTGTGGTAGTGATTCCTCTGATGAATCTGGGCAAAGTAAACTGAAAACCTTCTGGAAAGAATCCGCCATTCTAGATGCCATTCAAGATTCATGGAAGGAGGTTAAATATCAACACTAACAGGAGTTTGGAAGAAGCTGATTCTAACCCTTGTAATGACTTGGAGGAGTTCAAGACTTCAGTGGAGGAAGGAACTGCAGATGTGGTAGAAATAATGAAGAGTTGCTTCTTATGGATGAGCAAAGAAAGTGGTTTCTTGAGATGGAAGCTATTTCTAGTGAAGATGCTGTGCACATTGTGGAAATGACAACAAAACGTGGAATATCACATCAACTTAGTGGATAGCAGTGGCAGAGTCTGACAATAGCCTCCAACTTTGAAAGAATTTCCACTGTGGTTAAAAAGCTATCAAAACAGCATCACATGCTACAAAGAAGTCTTTCATGAAAGGAAGAGTCCATCAATGCAGCAAGCTTCACTGCTGCCTTATTTTAAGTAACTGACACAGCCACCACCACCCTGATCAGTCAGCAGCCATCCACAATGAGGCAAGATTGTCCAAGTACAAAACGAGCAGGACTCACTGAAGGCTCAGATGATCATTAGTATTTTTAGTACTAAAGTATTTTTTAATTAAGGTAAGCACATTTTTATAGATATAATGCTTGCTATTGCACACTTTAAATAGTATAGCATAATTACAACTTTTATATGCACTGAAAAACTTAAAACTGTGTTGTGTCACTTGCTTTACCGCAATACTTGCTTTACTGCGGTGGTCTGGATTAGAACTCGAATTATCTGAGGTATGCCTGTATACAAAGAGAGGATTCCCAAATCACTCTAAGTAAATTAAGCAGAGTGATGAAAGCCTCATTTCCGTCAGCCTGCCATCTTCCAAATTAATCTATGACTAAATGCAAGAGCATCACCAATAACTACACTGGCAAAGAGGTTCACATTTCACCTCGATTCTTCTTTCTGTTTAGAGAAAGCCTATTGTTCACTATGCCAGGAAAAATCATGAAAGTAGACCTAACTAAAGCTGGGAGCTTCTTTCATCCTGAAGCGGAAAGTACCCACTTCCTAAGGAAAAAGCATCTACTGTTTTGAAAAGCAAACTCTTTCTAAAGAGTTGGAGGAGAACCCCTCACACAGGTGGAGCACCCCCCAGGGCTGCAGCCCCCCCGTCGCACTCAGCCCGGCCTGCCCCGGCCCGACCTCAGGGGGCCGCCATTCCCGGACCCTCGGGCCTCCCGTCAGGAATCCGCCATCGGAACGGAGGCCCTAACTGGTCCGGTCGCAGAGCCGCTGTCCAAATAAGGCATTTCGAGAGCCACTAGGATGACATAAAGCAGACTCCGCATTTCTTCATTCTTCGTTCAGTGACACGATTTCCCTCACAAGGAAGGTGCAAACCCACAGGGCGCCCAACCCCTGCCGGGCACTTTCTGTCATCTATTTCCACGACCCGTGTGACAGAAGCGGCTCTTCCCACCGATTCCCGGGATGCCAGAACCGCTTCCCCAGCACCCGGCCCCAAACACTGCCGTCAGCGCGCGGACCTGGGCTGCTCCCGCGCCGGTGCCCCGCTGAGGGAGCGAGCCCCATCGCGCCCACAGCCCCCAGGACCCCGACCCACGCGTTCGCCACAGCTGAGGCCGGGGCCGGGGTCGCGGCCGCCATCTTCCCGCCTGCGCCGCCGCGCACCCCACACCCTTCGAGCAGCCCCGCCGGCCCGGAAGACCCCGCGAGGCCGCGGACCCGACCGGCCCCACGCGCGCCGCCCGCCCCGGCCCCGCCCCGCCGCGCGCCCCCGGCCCTCACGCCCGCCGCCCCGCCCGCGCCGGGCTCCGCGCGCCCCCGCCCCCGCCCCGCGCCGGGGCGCGCGCCGCACTCCGAAAGGGACGGTTAGGAGCGCGCGCTTCGATCGGGCCCAGCGCGGCGGCGGCGGCGCCTTCCAGAAATTTCCGCGTCCCTCAACCCACACTGAAAAACCAACTGGGCGCGTCCCCGCGCCGGTTGGGCGGAAGGCGCCCCCTCCCCCGCGGGTGCCCGCTCCCCTCCCCCACCCGCGCCCCCTCCCCGCCCCCTGCCCCGGACGGCGGGTCAAGTGCGGGCCCTCCGGGGCAGCGCCGGCCCTCCAGACCCGGGCGGCAGCGGCGGCGGCGGGCGGCGGCCGCGGGCCGGTGTGATTGATAGGGACGGCGGCGGCGAGAGCGGCGGCGGCGGCGGCGGAGCGGTTGAGTGACAGCTTACCTGGGTGCCAATCTTCATCACACTGACAAGCGGCTGCAGCAATCGGGACCCGCAGTGCCGCGCCCGCGTCCAACCGTCACGCCGACGCTAGGCCACGCGATACAGCCTCGCTCAATGGGAGGAGGGCGACGCCGACGCGCGCCGCATCAATATTCAGAGAGGGGGCGGGGCCCGCCGGAGACGGGCCCCGCCCCTCCCTGCGCGGCGGCGGGCGCGGGGCGGGGCCTAAGCCCTGGGGGAGGAGAGCGAGGGCGGGGACCGGGTCGTGGCCGGCCCCGCCTCCTTCCCCGCCCGCACCCGGAGCTAGGCCCTGCCCCCAACCTGCCGCGCCCGAGCGCGAGGAGCTGTCTGCCCCGCCCCGAAGGCAGAGCCTCCCGCCTTATGACTATGCAGTAGGGGCGTGGCCTCAGCGCGCGTCACGCCTCCTCCGCGCGTTTGGTTGCTGCCCAGAAGAGGTGTGTGGAGCCGGGCGAAACCATCTGCCTCGAGCAGACGGGGAGGGAGGGCTGTACCATCCGTAGCCCCGGGCGTCCCGGCGCCGAAGGCCCCCATTCTGTGTGTGCCCCGTTTGAATGTAAGCCCGCGGGAGCCTCGCAGCCTTTCTCCTCAGGCTCCAGAGCCCGGGTGGGCAAGGGCCTGGGCGGCACAGTGGATGTTCACCTGCCTCCCAGCCTGCGGCAGCGCGAGTGCTTAGCACCTGAAGCTTTACCCTGGGCGCTGGCTTCCCTCGGTGTAAGGACCCCAGCAAGGACTCATGATGTCCACAGGTGCTTCGGGGTGGCCTCTGGGCTACTTGTCCTCACTTGAACACACCTTCCGGCCCAGGCGAGCCTTGCTGGCCTAGGTGACCAACGCAGCCACCAGATAAAGGGCACCTGCCTTAGGGGATGCCCACAAGTGTCTGCATTTCAAACTGTGCTTTGAAAGACCACCTTAACTGATCACTGCCACAATGAACCCACAAGTGCCGATGGTGGTTTCGGTCTCCAAGATGTAAGGAAAGGGCGACACATTCCCCAGTGCGTAGGAAAGCACACGGTTTGCCTGACCAGCCTTCAATACTCATAAACATCCATTTATGCAGTGGCCCACCTAGTGCCGTCAGTGCCTTGAGCCCATACACAGCGGGGGAAGGGCAGCTCTGTGGGCCCCCACTCCTCCCGGAAGGAAGGCAGGCCCAGGACAGAAGCTGATTGCTGGAGGGAGCCAGGGGTAGGTCTAGGCATGAACAGCTCGGAGGACATCCCTCCTGTGTCTTCAGAGCTCCACACCGCCAAGAGCCCTTGGCCAAGTGCTGTGCAGCTGCAGAGCCGTCTCTTTCAGAAAGATGGAGGGCAGCAGGGTGGGCAAGAGGGAGGCTCTAAGATACTTGCCTCAGGAGGGAAGTTAAAGGGGACAGAAAAAGCTCAGTATTGAAGACTGAGCATAATCTGCAGAGCCTAGTGCAAGATGCAGATGCAAGTGTCAAGAGGTGTTGGAGCAGAGAGACTCCATAGGGGCTGGGTAAACTGAAGCTGAGACCTGCTGGGCTGCACCCCCAGGAGGTTAAGGCATTCTTACTAATAGGATGAGATAGGAGGTCGGAACAAGACACAGGTCACAAGGATCCTGCGGGTAAAACAGGATGCAGTAAAGAAGCCGGCCAAATAGCACCAAAACCAAGATGGCGGGGAAATTAACCTGTGGCCTTCCTCACTGCTGATTATACACTAATTATCATATATTAGCTTGGTAAAACACACTCCCGCCAGCGCCATGACCGTTGACAAATGCCCTGGCAACGTTTGGAAGATACCCTAAATGGTCTAAAAGGGGCCGGGCACAGTGGCTCATGCCAGTAATCCCAGCACTTTGGGGAGGCCAAGGCGGGCGGATCACTTGAGGTCAGCAGTCGAGACCAGCCTGGCCAATATGGTGAAACCCCATCTCTACTAAAAATACCAAAACGCTAGGCAGGCGTGGTAGTGTACGCCTGTAGTCCCAGCTACTTGGGTGGCTGAGGCAGGAGAATCGCTTGAACCCGGGAAGGAGAGGTTGCAGTGAGCCGAGATCATGTCATTGCACTCCAGCCTGGGTGACAGAGCGAGACTCCATCTCAAATAAATAAATAAATAAATAAATAAATAAATAAATAAATAAATGGAAGAGGAATCCTAAGTTCTGGGAATTCCCCACCACTTTCCCAGAAAACTCATGAATAATCCACCCCTTGTTTAGCACATGATCGGGAAATAACCAATGTAATTCAGGAACGGATTCTAGGGGGGAAAAAAAAAGGACCATAAAAATAGCCACTAGCAGCCCTTGGGGCTGCTCTGTCTATGGAGTAGCCATTCTTTTGTTTATTTACTTCTGTAATAAACTCACTTTCACTTCACTCTGTGGGTTCTCCCTGAATTCTTTCTTGTGTGAGCGCCAAGAACCCTCCCTTGGGATCTGGATTGAGACCCCATTCCGGTAAGACAAGGTCCCTGGATCAGATATTACAGTGAAGAATTTCAAGGCAGTGACAGCAGAACCTTACCCCAAGCCTGGGCCCTTCTCAGCAGGGGCAGGGGCCCTGTGACATGCTGTTCAGGCCCCAGGAAGCAGCCCTGGGCTCACTGGATACACCTAGACCTGCCCCCGGTCTGAAGCTTTAATTTCTCTGCATCCAGCCTGTGAGACAGCAGGAGCTCCACAAGAGGACCCGGGAAGCAGCTGCAGCAAGTTTAGGGCAGACAGAAGCCCAGGCCCTGCCACCCGCCTCTGGGCCCAGAAGGCTCTGGGGTCATCAGCTAGGTGCCTTCTCTGCCAGCTGCTTTGCCCTTTCACCCACCATGAGCAGCCGCCCTTCTTTTTTTTTTCATTTCTGAAGTCTGTCTTCAGAAAAAGGGGAAAGGATGGGATGTGTTGCCAGAAAGGGGGTCCTGATCCAAACCCCAAGAAGGGGTTCTTGGATCTTGAGCAAGAAATAACTCAGGGCGAGTCCATAAAGTGAAAGCAAGTTTATTAAGAAAGCGAAGGAATAAAAGAACGGCTACTCCATAGGCAGACCAGTGGTGTGGCTGCTCAGATGCTTATACTCTTTTGTTTGTTTGTTTTTCTTTCCTGCCCTGCCTTCCTTGCCAAGCACCTTATACGTATTGTTAGCTCTTGATTATATGCTAAACACAGGGTGGGTTATTCATGAGGTTTCCTGAACAGGGGTGGGAACTGAGGGTTCCTCCCCTTTTTAGACCACATAGGGTAACTTCCTGCCATTGCCATGGCATTTGTAAACTGTCCTAGCACTGGTGGGAATGTCTTTTAGCATGCTAATGCATTATAATTAATGCATTATAATTAGTGTATAATGAGCAGTGAGGACCACCAGCAGTCACTTCCATCACCATCTTGGTTTTGGTGGGATTTGGCCGGCTGCTTTGGTGGGATTTGGCCAGCTCATTTACCTGTTTTATGAGCAAGGTCTTTGTGACCTGTGTTTTGTGCTGACCTCCTACCTCACCCTGTGACTAAGAATGCCTTAACCTCCCGCAAATGCAGCCCTTAGGTCTCAGTCTTATTTTACCCAGTCCGTATTCAAGATGGAGTTGCTTTGGTTCAAATGCCTCTGACAGATGCACCATCAGTAGTCTCCTCCTCCGGGGATGGGCCAGGGTTTCTGGGCCCTGAAACTTGCATACTGTAGGGAGTCCTTAGGAAAATAATTCAAAGTTAAGTAGGTGTGGGGCTTTAGAGGGGGCGAAGACTCATTTGCTTCCCTGTGAATCCACCTTTGCCTCCATCCACACCTGTGAGGCCACAGGCGGCCTCCTCCAGGTGTTGAGACCAAAGCGGCTTCTAAAGAAAAAAAAAACAGACTGGGCTCAGTGGCTCACACCTGTAATCCCAGCACTTTGGGAAGCCGAGGTGGGTGGATCACGAGGTCAGGAGATCGAGACCATCCTGGCTAACAGTGTGAAACCCCTTCTCTATACTAAAAATACAAAAAATTAGCGGGGCGTGGTGGCGGACGCCTGTAGTCCCAGCTACTCAGGAGGCTGAGGCAGGAGAATGGAGTGAACCCGGGAGGCAGGGCTTGCAGTGAGCAGAGATCATGCCACTGCACTCCAGCCTGGGCAAAAGAGCAAGACTCCGTCTCAAAAAAAAAAAAAAGAAAAAGAAAAAAAACAGGTACATTTTAATTCAAACAACCAGCCATTCTGTCTATTCTCTTTACAACAAGTTTTCAATATATTTGTTAATTTTTTTTTTTTTTTTGAGACGGAGTCTTTCTCTATTGCACAGGCTGAAGTGCACTGGCATGATCTTGGCTCACTGCAGCCTCTGCCTCCTGGGTTCAAGCGATTCTTCTACCTCAGCCTCCCAAGTAGCTCAGATTACAGGTGCCCGCCACCATGCCTAGCTAATTTTTGTATTTTTAGTACAGACGGGATTTCTCCTTGCTGGCCAGGCTAGTCTCAAAGTCCTGACCTCAGGTGACCTGCCCGCTTTGGCCTCTCAAAGTGCTGGGATTACAGGCATGAGCCACCATACCCAGCCAGATTTATTAATAATTTTCTTGGGAAAATAGATATATGAAGTAAAAAGGCACATATAATTGTTTATAGAAATACATGACTAGGCTGGGCGCAGTGGCTCACACCTGTAATCCCAGCATGTTGGGAGGCCAAGGCGGGCAAATCATCTGAGGTCAGGAGTTCAAGACCAGCCTGGGCAACATGGTGAAACCCTGACTCTACTAAAAATACAAAAATTGCCAGGTGCAGTGGCTCACGCCTGTAATCCCAACACTTTGGGAGGCTGAGGCGGGTGGATCACCAGGTCAGCAATTCAAGACCACATGGTGAAACCCCGTCTCTACTAAAAATACAAAAAAATTAGCTGGGCGTGGTGGCGGGTACCTGTAATCCCAGCTACTTGGGAGGCTGAGGCAGGAGAATTGCTTGAAACCAGAAGGTGGAGGTTGCAGTGAGCTGAGATTGTGCCATTGCACTCTAGCCTGGGCAACAAGAGCAAAACTCCGTCTCAAAAAAAAAAAAAAAATTTAAAAAATTAGCTGAGTGTGGTGGCAGGCGCCTGTAATCCCAGCTACTTGGGAGACTGAGGCAGGAGAATTGTTTGAACCCAGGAGGCAGAGATTGCAGTGAGCCGAGATCATGCAGCTGCACTCAGCCCGGGGTATAGAGCAAGACTCTGCCTCAAAAAAAGAAAAAGAAAGACATGACTAGACTGAGTGTGGTGGCTCATTTCTGCAATCCCAGCACTTCGGGAGGCTTAAGGCCAGGAGTTTGAGACCAGTGTGGGCATTATACTGAGACCCCCAACTGCCCCCTGCACATCCCTACCCCAGTCTCTTCAAAAGAAGAAAAAAAATTTTTTTTTTTTTGAGATGGAGTCTTGCTCTATCGCCCAGGCTGGAGTGCAGTGGCGCAGTCTTGTCTCACTGCAACCTCCGCCTCCTGTGTTCAAACGATTCTCCTGCCTCATCCTCCCGGGTAGCTGGGACTACAGGTGCCCGCCACCACGCCCAGCTAATTTTTTGTATTTTTAATAGAGTTGGGGTTTCACCGTGTTAGCCAGGATGGTCTCGATCTCCTGACTTCGTGATCTGCCCGCCTCGGCCTCCCAAAGTGCTGGGATTACAGGCGTGAGCCACTGTGCCCGGGCGAAAAAAAATTTTTTTAACTAGTCAGGTGTGATGGTGCACACCAGTAGTCCCAGCTACTTGGAAGGCTGAAGTGGGAGGATCGCTTGAACCCAGGAATTCGAGGCTGCAGTAGGCTGAGACCATGCCACTGCACTGTAGCCTGGGCAACAGAGTAAGACCCTGTCTCAAGAAAAAAAAAAGGAGAAATATTTGAGGCGTATGAAGAATAGCGACTCCATCTTGAATTGGAGCTGGGTGAAATGAGGCTGAAACCTACTGGGCTGCATTCCCAGACGGTTAAGGCCTTCTAAGTAACAGGATGAGATAGGAGGTCAGGGCGAGATACAGGTCGTAAGGACCTTGCTGATAAAAGAGGTTGCAGTAGGCTGGGTGCAGTGGCTCACGCCTGTAATCCCAGCACTTTGGGAGGCAGAGGCAGGTGGATCACAAGGTCAGGAGTTCAAGACCAGCCTGGCCAAGATGGTGAAACCCCATCTCTACTAAAAATACAAAAAATTAGCTGTGGGTGGTGGCACATGCCTGTAATCCCAGCTACTCAGAAGGCTGAGGCAGAGAACTGCTTAAACCTGGAGGGACGGAGGTTGTAGTGAGCCGAGATCGCGCCACTGCACTCCAGCCTGGGTGACAGAGCGGGACTCCATCTCAAAAAAATAAATAAATAAATAAACAGGTTGCAGGTTAAAACCCACCAAAACCAGATGGCGACGTGAGTGACCACTGGTCGTCCTCACTGCTACACTCCCACCTAATCCCATAGCAACATCAGGAAATTACCCTATATGGTCTAAAAGGGGGAGCATGAATAATCCACCCCTTGTTTAGCATATCATCAAGAAATAACCATGCTGGGCGCGGTGACTCATGCCTGCAATCCCAGCACTTTGGGAGGCTGAGGCTGGCAGATCACCCGAGGTCAGGAGTTGGAGACCAGCTTGGCAAAACCCTGTCTCTACAAAACATACAAAAATTAACTGGGCAGGCTAGGCACAGTGACTCACATCTGTAATCCCAGCACTTTGGGAGGCTGAGGTGGCTGGATCACCTGAGGTCAGGAGTTCGAGACCAGCCTGACCAACATAGAGAAACTCTGTGTCTACTAAAAATACAAAATTAGCCGGGCATGGTGGTCCATCCCTGTAATCCCAGCTACTTGGGAGACTGAGGCAGGAAAATCGCTTGAACCCGGGAGGTGGAGGTTGCAGTGAGCCAAGATCGCGCCATTGCACTCCAGCCTATGCAACAAGAGCAAAACTCTGTCTCAAAAAAAAAAAAAAAAAAAATTAACCGGTTGGTGGCGTGTGCCTATAATCCCAGCTACTAGGGAGGCTGAAGCAGGAAAATCAGTTGAACCTGGGAAGCATAGATTGCAGTGAGCTGAGATCGCGCCACTGCACTCCAGCTTGGGCAACAGAGCAAGACTCTGTCTAACAACAACAACAAAAAAAGCAAGGCAGGATATAGACGGTTTGGACTTTCAGTACCGCCTCAGTCCCCAGGGAGTGGGGAGAGAGAGTAAAATTGATCACCGATGGTCAGTGGTTTAACTAATCATGCCTAGGTAACAAAGCCCCCATAAAACCCCAGAAATAAAGGGTTTGAAGAGCTTCTGGATAGGTGAACACGTGGAGGATCCTGGGAGAGGGCCTTGAAGCCGCGCGCCCCTTCTCACATGGCTTCCCATTCGAGTTTCTCTGTATCCTTCGTAATACCTTTTTTTTTTTTTTTTTTTTTTGAGACAGAGTGTCACTCCATTACCCAGGCTAGAGTGCAGTGGCACAATCTTAGCTCACTGCATCTTCTGCCTCCTGGGTTCAAGCAATTCTCATGCCTCCGCCTTTCAAGTATCATTACAGGCATGTGCCACCACACCCAGCTAATGTTTTTTTCTTTTTTTTTTTGAGACGGAGTCTCCCTCTTGTTGCCCAGCCTGGAATGAAATGGCGCGATCTCGGCTCACTGCAGCCTCTATCTCCTGGGTTCAAGTGATTCTCCTACCTCAGCCTCCCAAGCAGCTGGGATTACAGGCATACCCCACCACGCCCAGCTAATTTTTGTATTTTTAGTAGAGATGGGGTTTCGCCATGTTGGCCAGGCTGGTCTCAAACTCCCAACCTCAGGTGATCTGCCCGCCTCAGCCTCCCAAAGTGCTGGGATCACAGGGGTGAGCCACCACACCCGGCCTCTGTAATAGCATTTGTAATAAACTGGTGAACGTGTTTTCCTGAGTTCTGTGAGCTGCTCCAGCAAATGTATGGGATCCACAGTGTGGGGCCTGGGAACTCGGGTTGATAGCTGGCTGGTCAGAAACTCCGGAGGCCTGGACTTGTGATTAGTTCGGGGAGGCAGTTTTGGGGACTGAGTCCTCCACATATAGAATCTGACACCATCCCCAGGGAGACGTGACAGAATTAAGCTGGAGGACCCCACTTGGTGTCTGCCACTGCAGAACTGACCACGTGCTTGGTGGAGGGGAGAAATGCCCTCAACATTTGGTCACAGAACGTCTTGAACCTACAGAAGTTTTCTGTGTTCACTGTTGTGGTGTGAGAGGAGGCCAGGGGTGGTGGCTCACACCTGTAATCCCAACACTTTGGAAGGCTGAGGCAGGCAGATCACCTGAGGTCAGGAGTTTGAGACCAGCCTGACCAACAGGGTGAAACCTCAACTCTACTAAAAAAATAGAAAAATTAGCCACACGTGGTGGCGTGTGCCTGTAGTAATCCCAGCTACTCGGGAGGCTGAGGCAGGAGAATCACTTAAACCTGGGAGGCAGAGGCTGCAGTGAGCTGAGATCACACCACTGCACTCCAGCCTGGGTGACAGAACGAGACCCTGTCTCAAAAAAAAAAAAAAGAAAAAAAGAGGAGAGGGAAAACACAGTAAATGCTTTTTGCACTCACAAAAACACAGCACATGAACCCCGCAGGTGACACAGAGAAGGTGAGTGAGGGATGGCCATGAACATTTCGTGTGGCCTGGACTCAGTGGGGACAAGGAGCAGCACGGGGAGGTGGGTGGGCGGGGCAGGGCACTCTGAGGGGAGCTATGGTGCCAGCCAGACTGACCAGCACTCACTGTGCGCCTGGCTTGGGCCCAGGCTGGTGGAGTATAGGAAAGAAAGGGGGCAGTAACCCAGGTGGGGCACAGCACATGCCAGAGCTACGGCACATGGGCAAGAATTGGAAAATGACACTGGAGGAAGTGGAGAAGGCAGGGCTCGGGTTGTTCTTAAAGGATGGTTAGGAGCCGGGCGCGGTGGCTCAAGCCTGTAATCCCAGCACTTTGGGAGGCCGAGACGGGCGGATCACGAGGTCAGGAGATCGAGACCATCCTGGCTAAAACGGTGAAACCCCGTCTCTACTAAAAAATACAAAAAAACTAGCCGGGTGAGGCGGCGGGCGCCTGTAGTCCCAGCTAATCGGGAGGCTGAGGCAGGAGAATGGCCTGAACCCGAGAGGCGGAGCTTGCAGTGAGCTGAGATCTGGCCACTGCACTCCAGCCTGGGCAACAGAGCAAGACTCCGTCTCCAAAAAAAAAAAAAAAAAAAAAAAAAAAGGATGGTTAGGATCTGAGAGGCTTCACTGAGAAAAATGAAGCAGAAGCTACTGAAAACTAGGGAGCTGATCTCAGCTCACTGTAGCCTCTGCCTTCTGCTTCAAGCAATTCTCCTGACTCCGCCTCCCGAGTAGCTGGGATTACAGATGCTCACCACCACACCCAGCTAATTTTTGCATTTTTAGTAGAGACGGGGTTTCGCCGTGTTAGCCTGGCTGATCTTGAACTCCTGACTGACCTCAGGTGATCCACCTGCTTCGGCCTCCCAAATTGCGGGGATTACAGGCCTGAGCCACCATGCCCGGCCCTCACCTGCTTTTGATTTTGCATGGAGTTCATTCTCACATACTGCTCCAATGTCTCATACGTCGCATGCCAGGAGCTGTTCAATTTCTTTTTTCTTTTTTGAAACGGAGTTTCCCTCTTATTGTCCAGGCTGGAGTGCAATGTCGCCATCTTAGCTCACCACAACCTCCACCTCCTGGGTTCAAGCAATTCTCCTGCCTCAGCCTCCCGAGTAGCTGGGAATACAAGCGTGTGCTACTACACTCTAGTAATCTTGTATTTTTTGTAGAGATGGGAGTTTTCCATGTTGGTCAGGCTGGTCTTGAACTCCCGACCTCAGGTGATCCGCCCACCTCAGCCTCCCAAATACGCATAAGCCACCATGCCCAGCCGGAACTGTTCAAATATTATATTAGTGTGCACTCTAATTAGTCTCCAAATCACTCCAGTTTATTAACTGATAAAAGCCAATTCTAGGGCTGGGGCCAGTGGCTCACTCCTGTAATCCCAGCACTTTGGGAGGCTGAGCCAGGTGGATCACCTGAGAAGATGCGTTTGAGACCAGCCTGGCCAACATGGTGAAACCCTGTCTTTACTAAAATTACAAAAAGTAGTTGGTGTGGCCCGGGCACGGTGGCTCACTCCTGTAATCCCAGCACTTTGGGAGGCTGAGGTAGGTGGATCACCTGAGGTTGGAAGTTCGAGACCAGCCTGGCCAACAAGGTGAAACCCCATTTCTACTAAAAATACAAAAATTGGCCGGGTGCGGTGACTGACACCTGTAATCCCAGCACTTTGGGAAGCTGAGGCGGGCAGATCATGAGGTCAGGAGTGAAACCCCATGTTTGTAAAAATATAAAAATTAGTTGGGCGTGGTGGCACGTGCCTGTAATCCCCGCTACTCAGGAGGCTGAGGCAGGAGAATCGCTTGACCCCGGGAGACAGAGGCTGCAGTGAGCCAAGATCATGCCACTGCACTCTAGCCTGGGCAACAGAGTGAGACTCTGTCTCAAAAAAACAAAAACAAAAACAAAAATTAGCTGGGCATGTTGGTGCACACCTGTAATCCCAGCTACTTGGAAGGCTGAGGCAGGACTATCACTTGAACCCGGGAGGTGGAGGTCGTAGTGAACCGAGATCATGCCATTGCACTCCAGCCTGGGCAACAAAGCAAGACTCAAAAAAAAAAAAAAATTAGTCAGGTATGGTAGCACGTGCCTGTATTCCCAGCTACTGGGGAGGCCAAGGCAGAAAAATTACTTGAACCCAGGAGGCAGAGGTTGCAGTGAGCCAAGATCTCACCACTGCACTCCAGCCTGGGTTACAGAGAGACACACTGTCTCAAAACAAAACAAAATTAAATTAAAAAAAAAAAAAGCTGGGTGAGGCCGGGCGCGGTGGCTCAAGCCTGTAATCCCAGCACTTTGGGACGCCAAGACGGACGGATCACGAGGTCAGGAGATCGAGACCATCCTGGCTAACACGGTGAAACCCCGTCTCTACTAAAAAAATACAAAAAACTAGCCGGGCGTGATGGTGGGCACCTGTGGTCCCAGCTACTTGGGAGGCTGAGGCAGGAGAATGGCGTAAACTCGGGAGGCGGAGCTTGCAGTGAGCTGAGATCCGGCCACTGCACTCCAGCCTGTACAACAGAGCCAGACTCCGTCTCAAAACAAACAAACAAACAAACAAAAATAGCTGGGTGTAGTGGTGCATACCTGTGGTCCCAGCTACTTAGGAGGCTAAGATGGGAGGATTGCTTGAGCCTCGGGGGGCACAGGTTATAGTGAACCCAGATCACATCACTGCACTCCTGCCGGGGTGACAGACTGAAAAGCTGAGACCCTGTCTCAAAAAAAACAAAGCCAGTTCTTCAAAGATGTAATTTTTTTTTTTTTTTTTTTTTTTTTTTGAGACGGAGTCTCTGTTGCCCAGGCTGGAGTGCAGTGGCCAGATCTCAGCTCACTGCAAGCTCCACCTCCCGGGTTTACGCCATTCTCCTGCCTCAGCATCCAGAGTAGCTGGGACTACAGGCGCCCGCCACCTCGCCCGGCTAATTTTTTTGTATTTTAGTAGAGACGGGGTTTCACCATGCTAGCCAGGATGGTCTCGATCTCCTGACCTCGTGATCCGCCCGTCTTGGCCTCCCAAAGTGCTGGGATTACAGGCTTGAGCCACCGCACCCGGCCCAAAGATGTAATTTACTTTTCTTTTCTTTTCTTTTTCTTGTTTTGAAATAGGGCCTCACTCTGTCACCCAGAATGGAGTGCAGTGGCATAATCTCAGCTCACCTCAGCCTCTGCCTCCCAGGCTCAAATGATTCTCCTGCCTCAGCCTCCCGAGCACCTGGGATTACAGGCATATGCCACTACACTGGGCTAATTGTTGTATTTTTAGTAGAGATGGGGTTTCACCATGTTGGCCAGGCTGGTCTTGAACTCCTGACCTCAAATGATCCACCTGCCTCAGCTTCCCAAAGTGCTGGGATTACAAGCATGAGCCATCGAGCCCGGCCTTCTTTTTAATTTTATTTTAATTGAAATTATATATTTTTTTCTTTTTTGAGACAGTGTCTCACTTTGTTGCCCAGACTGCAGTGCAGTGGCATCATCCTCCCTACGCTCGGGTGATCCTCCCACCTTAGCCTCCAGAGTAGCTGGGACTACAGGTGTGTGCCACCATGCCCAGCTAATTTTTGTATTTTTTTGTAGAGACAGGATTTCACCATGTTGCCCAGGTTGGTCTTGAACTCCTGGGTTCAGGGGACCCTCCTACCTTGGCCTCCCAAAGTGTAGGGATTACAGGCATGAGCCACCGCACCCAGCCCAAATATCTAATTTCTCAATGAGGTCAATGAACAGTTGAAACACAATTAACTGGTTGGGCTCCATGGCTCACACCTGTAGTCCTAGCACTTCGGGAGGCCAAGGCAGGAGGACTGCTTGAAGCCAGGAGTTTGGGACCAGCCTGGACAACATAGTAAGACCTGGCTCTACAAAAATAAAAACAAAAATATTCCATGCACAAAAACTACAGCAACAATAGAGAAATATGCTGCCAGGCATGGTGGCTCATGCCTGTAATCCCAGCACTTCGGGAGGCCAAGATGGGTGGATCACCTGAGGTCAGGAGTTTGAGACCAAATAGTGAAACCCTATCTCTACTAAAAACACAAAAATTAGCCGGGCGTGGTGGCAGGCGCCTCTAATCCCAGCTACTCGGTAGGCTGAGGCAGGAGAATCGCCTGAACCCAGGAGGTGGAGGTTGTGGTGAGCCAAGATCGCACCATTGCACTCCAGCCTAGGCAACAAGAGTGAAACCCCGTCTCAAAAAATTAAAAAAAAAAATTTAAAATGGAGAAATATGATGAGCCCCAGCTCAACAGGGCAAGTGACCAATGGAAGAGAACAAAGCCTTGGGGAGCCTGGATGGGGAGAGCAAGAGAAGGCTCTGGGTCCCTGACGGACAACGACTGTACCTGAGCCAGGTGTGCTCAGACAGGCGAGGAAGCTCGATGAGCAGGAACTCCAATACCATGGTGTGTGCGGGTGGCACTGGACATGGGGTTACCTGCCCTGGGACAAGATGATACTTTCTGAGCTTTGGGACCTGGGCTGGTTAATTTTATGTGTCAATGTGGCTAGGCTATGGTGCCCGGCTCAGTGGTCACAGAGCACCCTAGATGTCTCTGTGAAGATGTTTTTAGATGGGATTAACATTTTACTAAGTAGATTTGAGTGAAGCAGGTTACCCTCCATAATGTGCGTGGGCCTCATGCATCCATTTAAGGCCTGCAGAGAAAAGACTGAGGTTTCCTAAGAAGGAAGGAATTCTGCCTCCAGACTGCCTTTGAATTGAGACTCGCTGCAACATCATCTCTTGCTAGAATTTCCAGCCTGCCCTGCAAATTTCAGACTTGCCAGTCTCAATTCTTAAAATAAATCTCTCCCTCTCTCACTATCTATGTACATCTATCTCCATCCTATCGGTTCGGTTTCTCTGGAGGACCCTGACTAATGCAGGACGCATTCTTGTCTTGGGGCCCTCACAATGGCATATGATTTAGTGACATTTACCCACACATGGCACCATTGCCTGCTTTCCCACTGTGGACACCAAGGCTGCTGTAGGACGATCCTGGAGGGCCCATGCTCCCAATGACCTCTCACCCTTGGCCCTTCCTAGCGGGACTGTGCAGCTAAAATCAGGCACAGAGAAGGTGCTTCCTAATCCCCGCGGTCCTTCTTCCTACCTGCCCACAGCCGTTCTATGTGGGCAGGTTGCCTTCCTGCCTGCACAGGCCCCCGGGCCTGGACACTCACTGGAGGGAATGTGCCCCATCTCAGCCTGGATGAGGAGTGGGGTAGGGGAGAGAAGAGGGAGGGACTGGAGGGATGGTGGGCCCCTCTCCAGGCTACAGACAAATGCCCAGAGGGAAGGGAGGCGAGTTGGTGCCCTGTATCCTGTGCCCGGGCAGCGCACAGTTAGCACAAAAAGGAGCATCAAGCTGAAAATATTCCTTTCTCTTCTTGCCCTCTCATTCTTGGCTGTTTTCCTAATCGTGCGAAATGAACGTTTACCATCTTGTGATGTATTTGAGAACACAGTTACTGTTCCTTTTTTTTCTTTCTTTTCTTTTTTTTTTTTTTAGACGGAATCTCCCTTAGTCACCCAGGTTGGAGTACAGGGCGTGGTCTCAGCTCACTGCAACCTCCGCCTCCTGGGTTCAAGCGATTCTTCTGTCTCAGCCTCCTGAGTAGCTGGGATTACAGGTACATGCCACCACACCCAGATAATTTTTGTATTTTTTTTTTTTTTTTTTTTTTTGAGACGGAGTCTTGCTCTGTTGCCCAGGCTGGAGTGCAGTGGCCAGATCTCAGCTCACTGCAAGCTCCGCCTCCTGGGTTCACGCCATTCTCCTGTCTCAGCCTCCCAAGTAGCTGGGACTACAGGCGCCCGCCACCTCGCCCGGCTAGTTTTTCGTATTTTTTAGTAGAGACGGGGTTTCACCATGTTAGCCAGGATGGTCTCGATCTCCTGACCTCGCGATCCGCCCATCTCGGCCTCCCAAAGTGCTGGGATTACAGGCTTGAGCCACCGCGCCCGGCCAATTTTTGTATTTTAATAGAGATGGGGTTTCACCATGTTGCTTAGGCTGGTCTTTCCTTTCTATTTTCAAAAGAGACAGTTTCTGCCATGTTGCCCAGGCTAGTCTCTAACTCCTGAGCTCAGGCAATCGGCCTGCCTCAGCCTCCCAAAGTGCTAGGATTACAGGTGTGTGCCACTGTGTCGAGCCAACACGGTTGGTGTTTCTACTACATATTTTCTTTTCTTTCTTTCTTTCTTTTTTTTCTTTTTTTAAGACGGAGTTTTGATCGTGTAACCCAGGGAGGAAGGCAGTGTCCTGATCTCTGCTCACTACAACCTCCACCTCCCGGGTTCAAGCCAATCTCCTGCTGTAGCATCCCAAAGAGCTGGGATTACAGGCATGCACCATCACACCTGGCTAATTTTTGTATTTTTAGTAGAGACAGGGTTTCACCATGTTGGCCAGGCTGTTCTTTTTTTTTTTTTTTTTTTTTTTTTTTTGAGACGGAGTCTCGCTCTGTCACCCAGGCTGGAGTACAGTGGCCGGATCTCAGCTCACTGCAAGCTCCGCCTCCCGGGTTTACGCCATTCTCCTGCCTCAGCCTCCCGAGTAGCTGGGACTACAGGCGCCCGCCACCACGCCCGGCTAATTTTTTTTGTATTTTTAGTAGAGACGGGGTTTCACCGTGTTAGCCCGGATGGTCTTGAACTCCTGACCTCATGATCCGCCTGTCTCGGCCTCCCAAAGTGCTGGGATTACAGGCTTGAGCCACCGCGCCTGGCCGCCAGGCTGTTCTTGAACTCCTGACCTAAGGTGATCCGCCCACCTCGGCCTCCCAAAGTGCTGGGATTACAGGTGTGAGCCATTGCAAACAGCCCTCTTACAACGTATTTTCTTTTTTTTTTTTTTTTTTTTTTTTGAGACGGAGTCTCACGCTGTTGCCCAGGCTGGAGTGCAGTGGTGCGATCTTGGCTCACTGCAAGCTCCGCCTCCTGGGTTCACGCCATTCTCCTGCCTCAGCCTCCTGAGTAGCTAGGACTACAGGCGCCCGCCACCGCGCCTGGCTAATTTTTTGTATTTTTAGTAGAGACGGGGTTTCACTGTGGTCTCGATCTCCTGACCTTGTGATCCGCCCGCCTCGGCCTCCCAAAGTGCTGGGATTACAGGCTTGAGCCACCGCGCCCGGCCTACAACGTATTTTCAATGAGGATAGAAAGAAGCTTGCAGGGCCAAGCACGGTGGCTCACACCTGTAATCCCAGCACCTTGGGAGGCCGAGGCAGGCGGATCATGAGGTCAGGAGTTCGAGACCAGCCTGGCCAAGATGGTAAAACCCCGTCTCTACTAAAAATACAAAAATTAGTTGGGCGTGGTGGCGAGCACCAGTAATCCCAGCTACTCGGGAGGCTGAGGCTGAGAATTGCTTGAAACCTGGAGGCGGAGGCTGCAGTGAGCCGAGATCGTGCCACTGTACTCCAGCCTGGGAGAGTGAGACTCCATCGGAAAAAAAAAAAAAAAAAAAGGAAGGAAGGAAAGAAGGAAGGAAGAAAGGAAGGAAGGAGAAAGAAAGCAAGCTTGTGGGCTTGGTCTGGACGGGGCCCTCTTGTTTCCCGCCTGTGTAACTAGACTGCACCTTTCTTACATATACGAGTAATACTGTCCCTACCTCCACATATCGTAGCATCTACAAGTACATTTTTGTGTATGTGTAATTATCAGTCAGGATCAGTGGAAAAGGAACAGAATGTGTTCACAGAATTCTAGAGATGGGAGAAATCTCTCCAGCTCCTTTTACATGGGAGAAAACCACTGGGCATGTTGAAGACGGGCTCCAGGCCCGGGTCTTCATCCTGCCAGAGCTCTTCTCTTTTAACTGTGTAGGGGAGGGAAAATCGCTCATTTTCTTCTACCTTCCGGGTTCTCACTGGGGACCCTGCTACAAAAGACAAATTAGTCGGACGCGGTGGCTCACGCCTGTAATCCCAGCACTTTGGGAGGCTGAGGCGGGTGGATCACTAGGTCAGGAGATTGAGACCATCCTGGCGAACACGGTGAAACCCCGTCTCTACTAAAAAATACAAAAAACTAGCCTGGCGAGGTGGTCAGGAAATCAAGACCATCCTGGTTAACACAGTGAAACCCCATCTCTACTAAAAATACAAAAAAAAATTAGCCGAGCGTGTTGGTGGGCGCCTGTAGTCCCAGCTACTCGGGAGGCTGAGGCAGGAGAATGGCGTGAAACTGGGAGGCGGAGCTTGCAGTGAGCCGGGATCGCGCCACTGCACTCCAGCCTGGGTAACTGAGCAAGACTCCATCTCAAAAACAACAACAACAAAAAGACAAATTAACGGGGAAAGATGGATGTTTACTAACATGTATCTTTCAGGCATATGTGGAGAAACTCGGGGATGAGTCAATTTAAAGAGGTGACATAGAATTTGGGCTTCTGCTGGAAGTGTTGGCTCACACCTGTCATCCCAGCCCTTTTGAAAACACCTTTGCAAAAATTGAAAGTGAGTCAATCATTACAGTGAAAGACATCTGGCCTAAGTCCATCTTACTTCTAACCTCCAAGCTGTCCTTGTTTGTTCCTGGGTGAAGGCCGAACTAACTCTGGGAGGAACTTAGTTTATGGTTTCGCTTTGAAACAAAGAGGATAGGGCCGGGCGCGGTGGCTCAAGCCTGTAATCCCAGCACTTTGGGAGGCTGAGACGGGCGGATCACTAGGTCAGGAGATTGAGACCATCCTGGCGAACACGGTGAAACCCCGTCTCTACTAAAAAATACAAAAAACTAGCCTGGCGAGGTGGCGGGCGCCTGTAGTCCCAGCTACTCGGGAGGCTGAGGCAGGAGAATGGCGTAAACCCGGGGGGCGGAGCTTGCAGTGAGCTGAGATCCGGCCACTGCACTCCAGCCCGGGCGACAGAGCCAGAGTCCGTCTCAAAAAAAAAAAAAAGAGGATAGAACCCTTTCCCAAAACAAACCCCCTTCCTACCTGGGGACTAGATTGCCTTTGCAGGACTAACAAATTAGCCACAAGATTATAAATTATTGTTCAGGAGTCTTGCAGCTAGAGGCTGCAAGATTCTAAATCTCCCAGATTGCTCCTGGGAATAATATCACTACTGTCAAACCTAAGGTCATATTTTGCAGACCCTGCACTCGATGGGTTAGCTGGCACCACCCATACCAAAAAACTGCCTCATGGGGTCTTCTGACCTCCTCCCAGGAACCAACTCAGCCCAAGAGGAAGCCTCAACTTCCTGTAATTTCATCTCCGACCCGACAAATCAGCACTCCTGACCCATGGCTCCCTACCCACCAAATTATCCTTAAAAACTCTGATCCCCAGCCAGGCGCAGTGGCTCACGCCTGTAATCCCAACACTTTGGGAGGCCGAGGTGGGTAGATCACTTGAGGTCAGGAGTTCAAGACTAGCCTGGCCAACATGGTGAAACCCCGTCTCAACTAAAAATACAAAAATTATCAGCCTGTCTAACATGGCGAAACTCTGTGTCTACTAAAAATACAAAAATTAGCTGGGCATGGTGGTGGGCACCTGTAATCCCAACTACTCGGGAGGCTGAGGCAGGAGGATCGCTTGAAGCTGGATGGCGGAGGTTGCAGTGAGCCGAGATCACGCCACTGCACTCCAGCCTCAGGGATAGAATGAGACTCTGTCTCAAAAAAAAAAAAAAAAAAAAAAGGCCAGGCGCGGTGGCTCACACCTGTAATCCCAACACTTTGGGAGGCAGAGGCAGGTGGATCACCTGAGATCAGGAGTTCGAGACCAGCCTGATCAACATGGAGAAACCCTGTCTCTACTAAAAATGCAAAATAGCCAGGCGTGGTGGTGCATGCCTATAATCCCAGCTACTGGGGAGGCTGAGACAGGAGAATCACTTGAACCCAGGAGGTGGAGATTGTGGTGAGCCGAGATCGTGCGTGCACTCCAGCCTAGGCACACAGAGCAAGACTCTATCTCAAAAAATAAATAAATAAATAAAATAATAATCATCATCCTATGCCAAGAGGTGCATTTGAAGTGCATATTCTGGCCGGCTACAGAGGGGTGTACCCTTGCACTACTTTCAGTATGAACCAGGACAACGAAGTCTTGCCTGAGAAAGATATTTAGAGGCTTAATAGCTTGACAGAAATAACACCATTAGCTCAACTTTTGCTGGTGTGACCTTAACAGGTCTGTTGCCTGATGCCCAAGTCCAAACACCGATCGAGGGTTGCAGCAGAGAGAGAAAGGCGTGGTCCTAAGGCTGTGGAATGCAGAGAGGAGAGGACACCTTAAAGCTGCTTCCCTCAGGAGTCTGGGGCTGGGGATCTTAAGCGGTTTGAAGTGGACCAAGGTGTGGACATCACTGATTGGTTGAGAAATGCAGGTTGGAGACGGAGAGACACCTGGATTCTCACGTTGACTTGGTTCCTCTGTGAAGGGCTTTAAACCGGTTAGTTAGTGTCAGCCATTCTGCTGGAATTCAGAATCTGAAAAACATCTTCTTAAGCAATTCTTTTTTTTTTTTTTTTTTGAGACGGGTTTTGCTCTTGTTGCCCAGGCTGGAGTGCAGTGGTGCAATCTCAGCTCACTGCAACCTCTGCCTCCCAGGTTCAATCGATTCTCCTGCCTCAGCCTCCAGAGTAGCTAGGATTACGTGCACGCACCACCACGCCCGGCTAATTTTGTATTTTCAGTAGAGACAGGGTTTCTCCATGTTGGTCAGCTGGTCTTGAACTCCTGACCTCAGGTGATCTGCCCACCTCAGCCTCTCAAAGTGCTGGGATTACCGGCGTGAGCAACTGCGCCCGACCTTGCATTTTTAGTAGAGACAAGGTTTCACCATATTGGCCAGGCTGGTCTCAAACTCCACCTCAAGTGACCTGCCTGCCTCATTCTCCCAAAGTGCTGGGATTACAGGCATGAGCCACCACGCCCGGCCTACATCTTAAGCAATTCTTAAACAAAGCTTTATGATTCTAACGTCAGAGATCCTATCTATGGGAACAATGGGGGTGCAAATGGTCAGTATCTATGGCTACAGGACTTTCAGCTACAAGGAAGTGGGCTAAAGTGCAGCCTGATTAATGCTTAGTTACAAGAACCCGAAAGTATCTGAGTCAGGTCTCAACTAATTTAGAAAGTTTATTTTGCCAAGGTTTGCTGTTTTGTATTTTTAAGATGGAGCGTCTCTCTGTCGCCCAGGCTGGAGTGCAGTGGCGCCGTCTCAGCTCACTGCAAACTCCTTCTCTCGAGTTCAAGCGATTCTCCAGCCTCAGCCTCCTGAGTAGGCAGGATTACAGGTGTGCACCACCACGCCCAGCTAATGTTTGTATGTTTGTATTTTTAGTAGAAACGAGGTTTCACCATGTTGTCCAGGCTGGATGTTTTGCCAAGATTCAAGGACATGCCTGAGACCCAGCCTCACGAGGTCCTGAGTATATGTGCCCCACGCGATCATGGCATAGGTTGGTGTTTACATTTTAGAGAGACATGATATGAATACTGAGGGTTAGAAACAATAGAAAAGAAACAAAAAAGAAAAAGAAAGACGTGAAACGTCAATCAATGTGTGTAAGATGTACAGTGGTTGGGTCTAGAAAGGCAGGACAACTCGAAGCGGGGGCTTCCAGGTCATAGGAAACGAGACACAAGGTTGTATTCTTTTTTTTTTTTTTTTTTTTTTTATTTAAGATGGAGTCTCTCTCTGTTGCCCAGGCTGGAGTGCAGTGGCACCACCTTGGCTCACTGTAACCTCGGCCTCCTGGGTTCAAGGGATTCTCCTGCCTCAGTCTCCCCAGTGGCTGGGATTACAGGCGCCCGCCACCACACCCGGCTAATTTTGCATTTTTAGTAGAGACAGGGTTTCACCGTGTTGGCCAGGCTGGTCTTGACCTCCTGGCCTGAAGGGATCCACCCACCTGGGCCTCCCAAATTGCTGGGATTGCAGACAGGAACTACTGTGCCTGGTCAAAAGTTTGCATTTTCTTCAGTCCTTGATCCGCCTTTCCCTGAATACACAATTTACATGTGAGAGGTGGGTAGAGGAATAGTCGCTTGTGCCTTAGTCTGGCTCAGTGAATCTACATTTTTGCATAAACAATAGGGCATTTGTGTTGGAGAGATAAGCCAAAAATAATAAATAATAAATAAATAAACAAACAATCGGGCAGAGGAAGCAATCAGATAGATGTTTGTCACAGGTCACCAGAGGGCTGACTTTGAATTCTGTCCTTTGTCCCACACCTGTGAAGATGAGCTACCAACTTACCTCGCCAGGTAAAATTCAAAAGAACCATTTTAAAGTAAACATCTTGAGGTCCCCAAGGAACATCCCTGTGGGGGAAATGGTGAGGAAGGTAAGTAGCTTCCAGTTATCTTCCTAGCAATCTTGCTTAGGAATAAAGGGGGAGGCAGGTTTGCCGGAGGCAGCGTGGGGTCCTGAGATGGACTTTCTTTTCACAGTTATAACTATATTTCTGTCCAGAACCAGGTGTGAATTCTTGTTAACCCTGGGGGACAGTTTCACTAGTTATATTAAAAAAAAAAAAATTTCAATGAGGAAAGATAATTCTAAAAGCAATATAAAATTTAGAAAAAAAAGTTTTCAAAGTCCTCTGAAAATCATTTTTTCTGTTTATACAAAGATTCTTTTTAAATTTTCTACCCTTTTTCTGTTTTTGAAGTTCATCACATGGAAGTATTTTTTAAATGTTCTTTTTCTTTTTCTTTTTTGAGATGGAGTCTCAGTCTGTCGCCCAGGCTGGAGTGCAGTGGAGAAATCTCATCTCACTGCAACCTCTGCCTCCCGGGTACAAGCAATTCTCCTGCCTCAGGCTCCCGAGTACCTGGGATTACAGGGGCCTGCCATCATACCCGGCTAATTTTTGTATTTTTAGCAGAGATGGGGTTTCATCATGTTGGTCAGGCTGATCTAAATCTCCTGACCTCGTGATCTGCCAGCCTTGGCCTCCCAAAGTGCTGGAATTACAGGCATGAGGCACCACACCCAGCCTGCATTTTTTTGTTTAGTAGAGACGTGGTTTCACTGTGGTGGCCAGGCTGTTCTCAAACTCCTGACCTCGTGATCCGCCTGCCTTGGCCTCCCAAAATGCTGGGACTGCAGGCGTGAGCCACCCCACCCAGCCATACATTTTATTTTTCATTTCCTTGTTTTGCTTTGTTTTTGAAATGATTCTCCTTTAAGCCATACTTACATCATCTTGTTATCCCAAGACCGAATGGTTTTTTAAACAAAGATAAGCTTCAGCTGCGCTCTTGTTTTAAACATCAGTGCTCCTGAATTACCAAAGACTTCTGTATACCCATGTTTTATGTTGTTTAAAAAAGAGAGGACCAGACTGAGAGAAGAGAGACAGACCCTCTCATGTTGTTTTATATTGTTTTATACTCAAAAAAGGAAAGGAAAGCAAAACAAAAGGCAGGTAGCTGGGCACCTAGGAACCAGACCTGAAGCCAAGGAACCAGACCGGAAACCAGGCCTGGGCCTGCTTGATCTAAGCCTGGTAGTTAAAGATCGACCCCTGACCTAACCGGTTATGTTATCTATAGATTCCAGACATTGTATGGAAGGACATTGTGAAACCTCCCGTTCTGTTCTGTTTCACTCTGACCACCAGTGCTCGCAGCCCCCGTCACGTACCCCCTGGCTTGCTCAATCGATCAGGACCCTCTCATGCGGACCCCCTTAGAGTTGTGAGCCCTTAAAAGGGACAGAAGTTAAGCACCTGACGAGCTCGGATTTGAAGACGCTAGCAGGCCGATGCTCCCAGCGGATTAAAGCCACTCCCTTCACTATCTCGGTGTCTGAGGGGTTTTGTCTGCGGCTGGTCCTGCTACATTTCTTGGTTCCCTGATCGGGAAGCGAGGTGATGAACAGACAGTCGAGGCAGCTCCTTAGGCGGCTTTAGCCTGCCCTTTGGAACATCCCTGCGGGGGACTGCAACCAGCCCGAGCGACGCGGATCCTGAGAGCGCTCCTGGGTAGGCATTTGTCCTGGTGGGACGCCTCCCCAGAGCAATGTGTGGCAGGCCCCCGTGGAGGATCAACGCAGTGGCTGAACACTGGCAAGGAACTTGCACTTACAGTTCAGACATCTGAAACTTGGTAAGACTAGTCTTTGTAACTTGCCCACTCCATTTGAGTGGAAGCGTGGCCTGATCACCCACGGCATGCCACGGCGTGCCTTTATTGGCACTTTGGTTTTGGTTTTGACTTGGTTTGAATTGCTTGACAGGACTGGTCTTGGGAACTTGCCTATTCCACTTGAGTGGAAGCGTGGCCTGATCACCCAGTGTGCCTGTACCGGCACTTTGGTTTTTGTTTTTGACTTGACTTGGATTGCTTGATACTTTGGTTTTGGTTTTGACCTGGCTTGGATTTCTTGATACTCTGATTTTGGTTTTGATTCTGGTTTGGCGTAAACTGTAAAAGTGTGTGTGTGTACCCTTTTCACCCGTTCTTTGTTTTGTGGTGTGCGTGTGGTGTAAGCATGGTGTTTTGTCTCAAGGAGACATGGGTCAGGCACAAAGTAAGCCCACCCCACTAGGAACTATGTCGAAAATTTTCAAGAAAGGATTTAAGGGAGATTGTGGTGTTACTATGACACCAGGAGAACTTAGAACTTTGTGTGAAATAGACTGGCCAGCGTTAGAGGTGGGTTGGCCATCAGAAGGAAGCCTGGACAGGTCCCTTGTTTCAAAGGTATGGCACAAGGTAACCTGTAAGCCAGGGCACCCAGAACAGTTTCCATACATAGAAACTTAGTTACAGCTGGTTTTAGAATGCCTTCCCCTGCACAGTAGTTAAGAGAAGAGCAGCATAAGCGGCTGGCAGAGGCGAGGAAAGACCAACAGAGAGAAAGACAGGAAGAGACAGAGGCAAAAGGAAAGTCAAAGAGAGAAAGGAAAAGAAAGAGAGAAATATACAAGTAGTTAAGAAAAAAACAGTATACCCTATTCCTTTAAAAGCCAAGGTAAATTTAAAAACCTATAATTGATAATTAAAGGTATTCTCTGTAACCCGGTAACATTCTAATACCACTTTGTTGTCAGTGTAAACAAGGGCGTATCCCAAAAGCACTGAGGCCTTCCTATTAAAAATCCTTAACCCAGTAACCCGTGGATGGCCCAGATGCGTTCAATCTGTAGCGGCAGCTGCTTTGCTAACAGAAAAAAAAAAAAAAAAGGCCATCTATACCAATTCTAAGTTAATTTAGACTAAACAAGGTCTTATTAATAGCAAAGGATAATTGAAATCTCAAACTTACAAGGTTTTCAACAAAAGTTTGCTAAAAGTTAACAGTATAACATGTAACTTCTAATCTTGTGGTCTTAGACAGTCTAGTCCACAGACATAAAGAAAGTTCACTTTAAAAAAAAAATGATTGTCTTCAAAAAAAAAAGAAAAAAATAACTGGTTGTTTAAAGAAAGAAATGTTTTGGCCGGGCGCGGTGGCTCAAGCCTGTAATCCCAGCACTTTGGGAGGCCAAGACGGGCGGATCACAAGGTCAGGAGATCGAGACCATCCTGGCTAACACCGTGAAACCCCGTCTCTACTAAAAAAAAATACAAAAAATTAGCGGGGCGTGGTGGCGGGCGCCTGTAGTCCCAGCTACTCGGGAGGCTGAGGCAGGAGAATGGCATGAACCCGGGAGGCGGAGCTTGCAGTGAGCCGAGATCACGCCACTGCACTCCAGCCTGGGCGACAGAGCAGACTCCATCTCAAAAAAAAAAAAAAAAAAAAAAAAAAAAGAAAGAAATGTTTGTAATAAGTCAGAAAATTAAGACATGTCAAAGAATTGTCTGTGAAAGTCATGAAAGAAAAAATGTTATAAAAAAATTTTATGCAAAAAATATCATACAATTTAAAAGTAATAAGGCCTCCTTGGCCGGCTGTGGTGGCTCAAGCCTGTAATCCCAGCACTTTGGGAGGCCGAGACGGGCGGATCACGAGGTCAGGAGATCGAGACCATCCTGGCTAACACGGTGAAACCCCATCTCTACTAAAAAAATACAAAAAATTAGCTGGGCGAGGTGGCGGGCACCTGTAGTCCCAGCTACTTGGGAGGCTGAGGCAGGAGAATGGCGTAAACCCGGGAAGCGGAGCTTGCAGTGAGCTGAGATCCGGCCACTGCACTCCAGCCTGGGCGACAGAGTGAGACTCTGTCTCAAAAAAAAAAATAAAATAAAATAAGGTCTCCTGGGTACTATCGAAGAAACAGTTTATGTGCAACGTGTATAAGAAAAGTAAAATATATCTTTGGTAAAAGGATTATAAAGAGGCATAAGAATGTGGATTTTTACCTACATTAAAAGTTTAAAAGAATTATTGTTTTAAAAGTTTAAGCAAGTTTTAATACGTTAATTGTAAAAAAAAAATTCTGTGTATAAACATATTAGCTAAAGTTAAAAAGGTATCATCCAGTTTTTCTGTGAACTGGACATTAAAGTAAAAATACAGCAGGTTTTTCTTAAAGCACTAACCTGCTCTTTAACAAAGATTATAAAAGGTTAAAAAGTGTCTATGAAAATCTTACCTTATAGTCCAACATTAAAAATTGAATAAATATGTATACAAAGTTTTATTAAAACTAAGATTAACCTTAATAGCACACTAATAGGTGAAATTTAGCTTATCTGTTATAAAAATCATACAAGAATCATTATTACATATAAAATAGTGTTTAGCTTTCTTTGGTCTAAAAACTAATAAAAATAGGTGCTAAAGGAAACATTCATTCTACTAGAGGATCATAGAAGTTAAATACTTAAAACAAACTTTGGCAATTAAAACAGCATACCAAGATGCAAATGCCTGGTTGGAATGGATCAAATGTTCCATCTGTACGTTAAACAAAAGCACTTATTATGCTTGTGCACATGGCAGGCCAGAGGCCCTGATTGTCCCCCTTCCACGAAGGTAGTCCTCCAGTCAACCAAGCGTGGGCTCCATGGTAGCTCTTTTCCAGGATTCTACAGTCTGGAGTAATAAGTCGTGCCAGGTTCTCTCTGCTATATCCCAAAGTCCGGCACCCTGTGGGTCAGCCCCCGAGGGCCATCCAGCTTCCGTCTCCCAACACTAAATTCACTTTGTGTCTCTCACAACAGGGAGGAAACTTAGCATTCCTTGGAGACCTGAAGGGATGCAGTGAGCTTAAGAATTTTCTTTTTTTTTTTTTTTTTTTGAGACGGAGTCTCGCTCTGTCGCCCAGGCTGGAGTGCAGTGGCGCGATCTCGGCTCACTGCAAGCTCCGCCTCCCGGGTTCACGCCATTCTCCTGCCTCAGCCTCCCGAGTAGCTGGGACTACAGGCACCCACAACCGCGCCTGGCTAATTTTTTGTTTTTTTTTTTTTTTTTTTTTTTGAGACGGAGTCTTGCTCTGTCGCCCAGGCTGGAGTGCAGTGGCCGGATCTCAGCTCACTGCAAGCTCCGACTCCCGGGTTTACGCCATTCTCCTGCCTCAGCCTCCCGAGTAGCTGGGACTACAGGCGCCCGCCACCTCACCCGGCTAGTTTTTTGTATTTTTTTTTTTTTTTTTTTTTTTGAGACGGAGTCTCGCTCTGTCGCCCAGGCTGGAGTGCAGTGGCCGGATCTCAGCTCACTGCAAGCTCCGACTCCCGGGTTTACGCCATTCTCCTGCCTCAGCCTCCCGAGTAGCTGGGACTACAGGCGCCCGCCACCTCACCCGGCTAGTTTTTTGTATTTTTTTTTTTTTTTTTTTTTTTGAGACGGAGTCTCGCTCTGTCGCCCAGGCTGGAGTGCAGTGGCCGGATCTCAGCTCACTGCAAGCTCCGACTCCCGGGTTTACGCCATTCTCCTGCCTCAGCCTCCCGAGTAGCTGGGACTACAGGCGCCCGCCACCTCACCCGGCTAGTTTTTTGTATTTTTTAGTAGAGACGGGGTTTCACTGTGTTAGCCAGGATGGTCTCGATCTCCTGACCTCGTGATCCACCCGTCTCGGCCTCCCAAAGTGCTGGGATTACAGGCTTGAGCCACCGCGCCCGGCCTAATTTTTTGTATTTTTAGTAGAGACGGGGTTTCACCGTGGTCTCGATCTCCTGACCTTGTGATCCGCCCGCCTCGGCCTCCCAAAGTGCTGGGATTACAGGCGTGAGCCACTGCGCCCGGCCGAGCTTAAGAATTTTCAAGAGCTTATCAATCAGTCAGTCCTTGTTCATCCCCGAGCGGATGTGTGGTGGTGTTGTGGTGGACCTTTACTGGGCACTCTGCCGAATAACTGGAGGGGCACTTCTGCTTTAGTCCAATTGGCTATCCCTTTCACCCTGGCATTTCATCAACCAGAAGGAGAAAAAATACGACATCATAAAGCGAGAGAAGCCCCTTATGGGTCTTTCAACTCTCACATCTATTTAGATGCAATTGGAGCCCTGCAAGGAATACCAGATCAATTTAAAGCTTAAAATCAAATAGTTACAGGATTTCAGTCAATATTTTAATAGGTGACAATTAATAAAAATGTAGATTGGATAAACTACATCTATTACAACCAACAACAGCAAGCTTTTCATGAGTTAAAAGAAAAACTCATGTTGGTCCCAGCCCTGGGGCTACCTGACCTGACAAAACCCTTACACCCTATGTGTCAGAAAGAGAAAAAATGGCAGTTGGAGTTTTAACCCAAGATAGGCCAAGGCCAGTGGCCTATCTCTCAAAACAACTAGACAGTGTTTCCAAAGGCTGGCCCCCATGTCTAACACCCTGGCAGCAATGGCCCTATTAGCACAAGAAGCAGATAAGCTAACTCTTAGGCAAAACCTAAACATAAAGTACCCCCATGCTGTGGTGACTTTAATAAATACCAAAGGACACCATTAGCTAATGAATGCTAGACTAACTAGATACCAAAGCTTGTTCTGTGAAAATCACCGCATAACCATTAAAGTTTGCAACACTCTAAACCACGCCACCTTGCTCCCGATATCAGAGAGCCCAGTTAAACATAACTGTGTAGAGGTGTTGGACTCAGTTTATTCTAGTGGGCCTGACCTCCGAGACCATCCTTAAACATCAGTAGACTGGGAGCTGTACATATATGGGAGCAGCTTCGCCTGCAAAGTGACTCTGAAAAAGACGACAAGCTCTGCTCCAGTCATACCTGGAGGCTGACTGGTCCATGCATGGCCGAAGCATGAGAAAACCCATTGTAGGACTCATTTTCCTTAAAATTTGGACTTGTGCAGTAAGGACTTCGACTGACCTTCCTCAGACTGAGGACTGTTCCCAGTATATACACCAAGTCACTGAGGTAGGACAAAAGATTGCAACAGTCCTATTATTTTATAGCTATTATAAGTGTACCAGGACTCTAAAAGAAACTTGTTTGTATAATTCTATTCTATCCAAGGTATATAGCCCAGTCTCTAAATGTTATGTTTGTGGAGGAACTGTAATAGGAGATCAATGGCCATAAGCAGTCCAAGAATTAGTGCCTACAGACCCAGTTCCTGATGAATTCCTGGCCCTAAAGAAGCACCCTGATCATTTCTAGGTTCTAAAAGTCTCAATTATTGGACAATATTGCATAGCTAGAAAAAGAAAAGAATCCACTGATTCTGTAGGATGACTTAGTTGCCTAGGACAAAAACTGTATAATGGTACCACAAAAACAGTTACATGGTGAAGTTCAAACCACACAGATAAAAATCCATTCAGTAAATTTCCAAAGTTGCAGACCGTTTAAGCCCACCCAGAATCCCACTGGGACTGGATGGCCCCCTCTAGGCTATACTGGATATGTGGACATAGAAATGATGCTAAGCTGCCTGGCCAGCGGAAAGGTAGTTGTGTTATTAGCATGATTAAACTGTCTTTTTTCCTACTGCCCATAAAGACAGGCTAGCTCCTGGGCTTCCCTGTCTATGCTTCCTGCAAAAAGAAAAGCATAGCTATAAAAAATTTGAGGGCCGGGCACGGTGGCTCAAGCCTGTAATCCCAGCACTTTGGGAGGCCGAGACGGGCGGATCACGAGGTCAGGAGATCGAGACCATCCTGGCGAACATGGTGAAACCCCGTCTCTACTAAAAAAATACAAAAAACTAGCCGGGTGAGGTGGCGGGCGCCTGTAATCCCAGCTACAAGGGAGGCTGAGGCAGGAGAATGGCGTAAACCCGGGAGGCGGAGCTTGCAGTGAGCTGAGATCCGGCCACAGCACTCCAGCCTGGGCAACAGAGCGAGACTCCGTCTCAAAAAAAAAAAAAAAAAAAAAAAAAAAAAAAAAATTTGAAAAATAATGAATGGCCCCCTAAGAGAATCATACAATATTATAGGCCTGCTACTTAGCCACAAGATGGTTCATGAGAATACTGGACCCCCATGTACATGCTCAACCGAATCATACAGTTGCAAGCTGTTTTAGAAATAATCACTAATAAAACCGGTCAAGCCTTGACTATTCTGGCCCGGCAAGAAACTCAGACAAGAAATGCTATCTATCAAAATAGATTGGCTCTCGACTACTTGCTAGCAGCTGAAAGAGAGGTGTTAAGAAATTTAACCTCACTAATTACTGTCTACACATAGATAGTTAAAGACATAGTTAGAAATATGACAATACTGGTACATGTGCCCGTACAAGTGTAGCACAAATTCGACCCTGAAGCCATGTTTAGAAGCTGGTTCCCAGCACTAGGAGGCTTTTTTTTTGTTTGTTTTTGAGATGGAGTCTCACTCTGTCGCCCAGGCTGGAGTGCAGTGGCCGGATCTCAGCTCACTGCAAGCTCTACCTCCCGGGTTCACGCCATTCTCCTGCCTCAGCCTCCCAAGTAGCTGGGACTACAGGTGCCCACCACCTCGCCTGGCTAGTTTTTTGTATTTTTTAGTAGAGATGGGGTTTCACCGTGTTAGCCAGGATGGTCTCGATCTCCTGACCTCGTGATCCACCCGTCTCGGCCTCCCAAAGTGCTGGGATTACAGGCTTGAGCCACCACGCCCGGCCAGGAGGCTTTAAAACTCTTATCCTAGGAGTTATAAAAGTAATAGGAACCTGCTTACGGCTCCCTTGTTTGCTACCTGTACTTCTTCAAATGATAAAAAACTTAATCGTTACATTAGCTCACCAAAATGCTTCAGCACAAGTGTACTAGATGAATCACTATCAATCTATTGCACAAGAAGACATAAGTAGCGAAAATATGAGTGAGAACTCCCACTAATAAAAACTGAGAGTCTCAAAGGGGGGAAATGAGAGAAGAGAGGCAGACCCTCTCAATATTGTTTTATACCCCATAAAGGAAAGGAAAGCAAAACAAAAGGTAGGTAGCCCAGCACCTAGGAACCAGACCTGAAACCAGGCCTGGGCCTGCCTGATCTAAGCCTGGTAGTTAAAGATCGACCCCTGACCTAACCGGTAATGTTATCTATAGATTCCAGACATTGTATGGAAGGACATTGTGAAACCTCCCGTTCTCTTCTGTTTCACTCTGACCACTGGTGCTCGCAGCCCCTGTCACGTACCCCCTGCTTGCTCAATCGATCACAACCCTCTCACGCGGATCCCCTTAGAGTTGTGAGACCTTAAAAGGGACAGAAGTTAAGCACCTGATGAGCTTGAATTTGAAGACGCTAGCCTGCCGATGCTCCCAGCTGATTAAAGCCACTCCCTTCACTATCTCAGTGCCTGAGGGATTTTGTCTGCGACTCGTCCCGCTACAAGATGATTCCATACTTTATTTATTATTTATTTATTTATTTTTTAAGTGGAGTCTTGCTCTTTTTGCCCAGGTCAGAGCTCAGTGGCACGATCTTGGTTCACTGCAACCTCCACCTCCCAGGTTCAAGTGATTCTCCTACCTCAGCCTCCCAAGTAGCTGGGATCACAGGCGTGCACCTCATTGTCGCCCAGGCTGGAGTGCAGTGGCGCAATCTCGGCTCACTGCAACCTCCACCTCCCAGGTTCAAGTGATTAGTAAAGACAGGATTTCTTTTTTGTTTTTTGTTTTTTTTTTTGTTTTTTTTTTTTTGAGGCGGGGTCTCGCTCTGCCGCCCAGGCTGGAGTGCAGTGGCCAGATCTCGGCTCACTGCAAGCTCCACATCCCGGGTTCACGCCATTCTCCTGCCTCAGCCTCCCGAGTATCTGGGACTACAGGCGCCCGCCACCTCGCCCGGCTAGTTTTTTGTATTTTTTAGTAGAGACGGGGTTTCACCGTGTCAGCCAGGATGGTCTCGATCTCCTGACCTCATGATCCGCCCGTCTCGGCCTCCCAAAGTGATGGGATTACAGGCTTGAGCCACCGCGCCTGGCCTCCTTTTTGTTTTTTTTAAACAGAGTCTCACTCTTGTTGCCCAGGCTGGAGTGCAGTGGCTCAATCTCGGCTCACTGCAAGCTCCACCTCCCAGGTTCAAGCAATTCTTCTGCCTCAGCTTCCTGAGTAGTTGGGATTACAGGCCCCTGCCGCCATACCCTTCTAATTTTTGTAATTTTAGTAGAGATGGGGTTTCGCCATGTTGGCCAGGCTGGTCTCGAACTCCTGACCTCAGGTGATCTGCCCACCTCGGCCTCCCAAAGTGCTATGATTACAGTCATGAGCCACTGCACCCAGCCTTATTTATTGTTTTTAAAGACAGAGTCTCTCTCTTTGCCTGGGCTGGAGGGCAGTGGCTCCATCTCAGCTCACTGCAACCTCCACCTCCTGGGTTCAGGTGATTTTCTTGCCTCAGCCTCCCAAGAAGCTGGGATTATAGGCATGCACCACCACGCCCAGCTAATTTTTGTATTTTTAGTAGAGACAGGGTTTTACCATGTTGACCAGGCTGGTCTCCAACTCTTGACCTCAGGTGATCTGCCTGCCTTGGCCTCCCAAAATGCTGGGATTATAGGCTTGAGCTACCAGGTCTGGCCTATCCCAGTATGTTAGCTGGGCATCGTGGCACATGCTTGTAATCCCAGTTACTTGGGAGGCTGAGACAGGAGAATTACTTGAACCCAGGAGGCGGAGGTTGCAGTGAGCTGAGATCGTGCCATTGCACTCCAGCCTGGGCAACAGAGCGAGACTCTGTCTCAAAAAAAAAAAAAAAAAAAAAAAAGACTAGTAATGTATCTACTGTAAAACACTCAGACTTGGGACTACAGGCACCCGCTACCATGCCCAGCTAATTTGTGTATTTTTAGTAGAGATGAGGTTTCACTATGTTGGCCAGGCTGGTCTCCACCTCCGGACCATGTGATCCTCCCACCTCAGCCTCCTGAGTAGCTGGGACTACAGACGCCCACCACCACACCCTGCTAATTTTTGTATTTTTAGTAGAGACCAGCTTTCACTATGTTGGCCAGGCTGGTCTTCAACTCCTGACCTTGTGATCCCCCGGCCTCAGCCTCCCAAAATGCTAGGATTACAGGCGTGAGCCACTGAGCCTGGCACTGCATTACTACTCTTCAGATAATTCTCTTTATACTATTATAGAGAGATCAGGGGATTCAAAGAAGCCAGCAATAATTTATTCTTTAACATACTTCTTGAAAGTAGGAACAAGGTTGTTGTTTCTGTTTTTTTTTTTTTTTTTCAGAGAGGGTCTTGCTCTGTCGCCCAGGTTGAGTGCAGTGGCGTGACCTCAGCTACTGCACCCTCTGCCTCCTGGGTTCAAGTGATTCTCTTGTCTCAGCCTCCCAAATAGCTGGGATGACAGACGTGCACCACTACAACCGGCTAATTTTTGTAATTTTAGTAGAGACGGGGTTTCACCAAGTTGGCCAGGCTGGTCTCGAACTCCTGATCTCTGGTGATCCACCTGCCTTGGCCTACAAAACTGTTGGGATTACAGGCGTGAGCCAGCGCGCCTGGGCATTGTTTCTAATATTTAATAGCATGCACTCCATTACAAAACATATTTCAATGCTCTACCCTTCTATATAGCTCACACTGCACTTTTCACAACACACAGTCCGAGCTGTGGAAGCACGGTCTCCTACATTTATTGGATTCTCTTCTTGGCTCACTAATTCCCTAAACTCAACAAACCACAATAGGTTAACATGAGTCAGTCTGGTGGAAATTAACCAGCTTCTGCATGAGCTTCTTTGTATTCAGTGTGCTCATCTGCCTCTGGGAACCAATGATTTATAAATATGAATTTATTATTTATCATTTATGAGACTGGAAATGTTACACCTATGGAACTCCGCAAATAAATTGCCAGCTACCGGGCAACATATTTTTGATATATTGGAAACGTATTTCCTATGTCTCCAATTTGATCGATGGGCTTCCCATTTTTCATACTAAGATTGAATCCCCAGGTAGCATCCCAGGCTTTGGAAGGTTTATCTTCATCTTTCGCAGCCATTCTTCCCCTGGGTTCTCATCTATTTCCGGGCTCCTTGTCAACAATGCCTCAAGGTATGATGCAATACTTCAGGGCCACAGAGGAATAACTGCATCTCATATTGATGCAGTACCCTTCTGCAGGGAGCAAAAGGTGTCCTAAGGACAGTGCTTAAAGTCACAGCATTTCTTGCACTGCAGGCAGGGCATGGCATTTCTTTTACTTTATATTGTGGAAAATTTCATATACATTGTGTTTGGGTGTTCTTGCATTGCCATAAAGGAATACCTGGGACTGGGTCATTTATAAAGAGCAGAGGTTTCATTGGCTCATGGTTCTGTTGGCTGAACAGGAAGCTTGGCACTGGCACCTGCTCGGCTTCTGGTTAAAGCCTCTGGGAGTTTTTACTCATGGCGGACGGCAATAAAGTGGGAGCAGGCACATCACATGGTGAGAGAGGGAGCAAGCAAGAGAGTGGGGAGGTGCCACACACCTTTCTTTTTTTTTTTTTTGGAGACAGAGTCTCGCTCTGTCACTCAGGCTGGAGTTCAGTGGTGTGATCTTGGCTCACTGCAAGCTCCGCCTCCCGGGTTCACGCCATTCTTTTGCCTCGGCCTCCCGAGTAGCTGGGACTATAGGCGCCCGCCACCATGCCCAGCTAATTTTTTGTATTTTTAGTAGAGACGGGGTTTCACTGTGTTAGCCAGGATGGTCTCGATCTCCTGACCTCGTCTCGGCCTCCTGCTCGGATTACAGGCGTGGGCCACCACGCCCAGCCACAACTGGCTGATTTTGTATTTTTAGTAGAGAGGAGGTTTCACCATGTTGGCCAGGCTGGTCTTGATTTCCTGACCTGGTGATCTGCCTGCCTTGGCCTCCCAAAGTGCTGGGATTACGGGCGTGAGTCATTGGGCCCGGTCACCTTGTTCTTTTTTATGGCTGCATCGTGGCCTTTTATTAGTCTTACAAAGGCGGATTCAGCCCCAAACAAGGAGTGGTTTAAATTTAAGGAAGGACTATTATCGTCCTTGCTTCAAAGTTAAACTGTACATTCCTCCCATGGTTAGCCTGGTCCAGGAATGAGGGAGGACAGCCAGCCAGCCCATGAGGCAGGAAGCAAGATGGAGTTAGCCATGCTAGACTTTCTTGAACCTCCTCATTTTTACAAAGTCAGTTTCATGACATTGGGTCAGCCGCAACTCTGAAAACACATTTTGTCATTGCTGCTATTCTGTTGGCAATACTAACATTCCCGTGAGGAGAATTTTTAGCAAACACCGTCTCCCACGAAGACACCTTGGATGTCTGGGGTTTTCTCCCGACCAGCCTGCGCGTGGGGCACCTTGGGCAGTTGGGGGAGTATTGGGAGATACCTCAGCACCCTCAGGCTCCCTCAGGGGTGAGGCTTTCCGAGTGGCTCCTAGAGGAGACAAGACTGATTTGGGGGTGTCTTGGGTCCTCTGTAGTGCTACTGGCAAGCTGCTGTATAACAAAGCATTTCGCTGGTCTTTGTCCTGGTTCCTGGAAGGAAGCCTCTAAATACTTGGAATCTGTGGTGTGATCAGTGTCCTTGTTACTCAGCATTGATGCTAAGGAGGTGACTCATGGTGGACCCTCGGTTCCGGGGTTCATGATGGGCCCGTCATGCAGGAAAGAACCACTGTGTCAGTGGAGGACTGATGTTTTCAGCCGCAAGACATCAGCGGACTTCCTGACCTCCCGGGAGAGGAGGGGCTGGAGACTGAGTTCACCCAGGTGGCCAGTGATTCCATTCATCATGTTGTGGTATGAGCCCCGATAAACTACAGCTCATAGATGAGCTTCCTGGTTGGTGACTGTATTAGTCTGTTTTCATGATGCTGATTAAGACATACCAAGACCGAGCAATTTACAAAACAAAAAGGTTTAATGGACTCACAGTTCCACATGGCTGAGAGGCCTCACAATCATGGTGGAAGGGGGAAGACATGTCCCACAGGGCGGCAAACAAGAGAAGAGCGCTTGTACAGGGAAACTCCCCTTTACAAAACCTTCAGATCTTATGAGACTTATTCATTATCAGGAAAATAACATGGGAGAGAACCACTCCCACGATTCAATTACCTCCCACAATACATGGGAGGTATTAAATTGTAACTCCCATGTATTGTGGGATTCAAGGTCCCTCCCACAATACATGGGAGTTACAATTTAAGATGAGATTTGGGTGAGGTCACAGCTAAACCATATCAGTGACTGTTACTCCTACAGCCACCCTCAGCTCCCATCACGGTGTCCAGGGGTCCTCGGGTCCTCTCTCTGTGGCCACACAGGCTGTGTGAATTCCCAAGCCAGTCTTTCAGCAGAGACAGGAGGCTCGTCCCTGTGCCAGGGATGGGCTGTTAGCCCAAGTGTATCTCCTTGTGTTAGCACTGTTATTGATTTATGTTTAAAACAGTCGTACTACATTTTATTAAATAACACACACTGTTAAAAGTTCAGCTATAGAAGCTGTTAAAATAGGCCGGGCGCGGTGGCTCAAGCCTGTAATCCCAGCACTTTGGGAGGCCAAGATGGGCGGATCACGAGGTCAGGAGATCGAGACCATCCTGGCTAATCCGGTGAAACCCCGTCTCTACTAAAAAATACAAAAAACTAGCCGGGCGAGGTGGCGGGCGCCTGTAGTCCCAGCTACTCCGGAGGCTGAGGCAGGAGAATGGCGTGAACCCGGGAGGCGGAGCTTGCAGTGAGCTGAAATCCGGCCACTGCACTCCAGCCTGGGTGACAGAGCGAGACTCCGTCTCAAAAAAAAAAAAAAAAAAAAAAGAAGCTGTTAAAATAAAATCCTTAGGCCAGACTCGGTGGCTCATGCCTGTAATTCCAGTAACTTGGGAGGCCAAGGTGGTTGGATCATTTGTGGTCCAGAGTTCAAGACCAGCACAGCCAACATGGTGAAACTCTGTCTCTACTAAAAATACAAGAAAAAGAAAAAAAAATGGCCAGGCGCAGTGACTCACACCTGAAATCCCAGCACTTTGAGAGGCCAAGGCAGGTGGATCACCTGAGGTCGGGAGTTTGAGACCAGTTTGGCCAACATGGAGAAGCCCTGTCTCTACTAAGAAATACAAAATTAGCTGGGCATGGTGGTGCATGCCTGTAACCCCAACTACTCGGAGGGCTGAGGCAGGAGAATCACTTGAACCCAGGAGGCAGGAGTTGCGGTCAGCCGAGATTGCGCCATTCACTCCAGCCTGGGCAAAAAGACTGAAATTCTGTCGCCAAAAAAAAAAAAAAAAAGAGGGGGCGTGGTGGCATACGCTTGTAGTCCCAGCTACTTGGGAGGCTGATATAGAAGAATCAGTTGAACCTGGGGGCAGATGTTGCAGTGAGCTGAGATCGCGCCACTGCACTCCAGCCTGGGTGACAGAGTGAGACCCTGTCTCAAAAAAAAAAAAAAAAAAAAAGTTAAATGTAACAGAATTTAGTTTGAGTTAAGAATTGGGGGCACCCAGAACTGGACATGTTCAGAGTGACTCCAGGGCTGCCGTGTGGTCAGGCAAGATTTGTGGACGAGAGAAGGAAAGTGGAAGGAAAGTGGCACACAGGAAACAGAAGTGAGGCACAGAACCAGCCAGTAGGCCAGGCGCGGTGGCTCATGCCTGGAATCCCAACACTATGGGAGGCTGAGCCTGGACAACACAGTGAGACCCCCACCTCTTAGAAAAAAAAAAAAAGAGAGGCTGGGCGCGGTGGCTCAAGCCTGTAATCCCAGCACTTTGGGAGGCCGAGACGGGCGGATCACAAGGTCAGGAGATCGAGACCATCCTGACTAACATGGTGAAACCCCGTCTCTACTAAAAATACAAAAAACTAGCCGGGCGAGGTGGCGGGCGCCTGTAGTCCCAGCTACTCGGGAGGCTGAGGCAGGAGAATGGCGTAAACCCGGGAGGCGGAGCTTGCAGTGAGCTGAGATCCGGCCACTGCACTCCAGCCTGGGCGACAGAGCGAGACTCCGTCTCAAAAAAAAAAAAAAAAAAAAAAAAAGAAAAAAAAAAAGAGCCAAATTGGTTACAGCTACAACTGGCATCTGCCTTATTGAAATACGGTTTGAACAGCTGAGGGCTGAGGGCTGAACAGCTGAGGGCTGAGGGCTGAGGCTTGGTAATCAGGGCAAGAGTAGGTTGTAGTCTGCACACTCATCAGGTAGGTAACGGTTCACTGTGTGTGGAGAAACCTTTAGTTAGAACTAAAAATATGTAGCTGGGCATGGTGGCTCATGCCTGTAATCCCAGGACTTTGCAAGGCTGAGGCAGGCGGATCAGGAGGTCAAGAGTTCAAGACCAGCCTGACCAACATAGTGAAACCACATCTCTATTAAAAATACAAACATTAGGCCGGGCGCGGTGGCTCAAGCCTGTAATCCCAGCACTTTGGGAGGCTGAGACGGGCGGATCACGAGGTCAGGAGATCGAGACCATCCTGGGTAACACAGTGAAACCCCGTCTCTACTAAAAATACAAAAACTTAGCCGGGCGAGGTGGCAGGCGCCTGTAGTCCCAGCTACTCGGGAGGCTGAGGCAGGAGAATGGCGTGAACCCGGGAGGCGGAGCTTGCAGTGAGCTGAGATCCGGCCACTGCACTCCAGCCTGGGTGACAGAGCGAGACTCCGTCTCAAAAAAAAAAAAAAAAAAAAAAAAAATACAAACATTAGCTGGGTGTGGTGGCAGGCGCCTGTAATCCCAGCTACTTGGGAGGCTGGGGCAGGAGCATCACTTGAACCTGGGAGGCGGAGGTTGCAGTCAGCCGAGATCACACCACTGCATTTCAGCCTGGGTGACAGGGCGAGACTCCATCTCAAAAAAAAAAAAAAAAAAGAAAGAAAGAGAATTTAAAATATGTAAGAACGCAGCTGGCTGGACGTGGTGGCTAATGCCTGTAATGCCAGCACTTTCGGAGGCTGAGGCAGGTGGATTATCAGCCTGACCAACATGGAGAAATCCCATCTCTACTAAAAATACAAAATTAGACTGGGCGCCATGGCTCAAAAAAATTAGCCAGGTGTGGTGGCACATGCCTGTAATCCCAGCTGCTCTGGAGGCTGAGGCAGGAGAATCGCTTGAACCTGGGAGGTGGAGGTTGCAGTGAGCCGAGATTGCACCATTGCACTCCAGCCTGGGCAACAAGAGCAAAACTCAGTCTCAAAAAAAAAAAAAAAAAAAAAAAAAGAATGCAGCATTAGGTTAAACCTAATTTAACAAAGCAAATAAAGAAAAAACAAAGAAGCAGCCGGGAATGGTGGATCATGTCTATAAACCCAGCACTTTGGGAGGCCAAGGCAGGTGGATCACCTGAGGTCAGGAGTTCGAGACCAGCCTGGCCAATATGGTGAAACCCCATCTCTACTAAAAATACAAAAAAATTAGCCAGGTGTGGTGATACATGCTTGTAATCCCAGCTACTCAGGAGGCTGAGGCAGGAGAACTGCTTGAACCCGGAGGCAGATGTTGCGGTGAGCTGAGAATACACCACTGCACTCCAGCCTGGGCAACAGAGTGAGACTCCCTCTCAAAAAAAAAAACACACACACAAAAAAACAGAGAAGCTAATAAATGAAAATACCCTTAGTGTCCTCAGAGGCAACACAACAGCTGCCCCTAGAAAGGGGGTGCAGTCCACTCTCTTTTTTTTAAGATGGAGTCTCACTCAGTCATGCAGGCTGGAGTGAAGTAGCATGATCTTGGCTCACTGCAACCTCTGCCTCCCAGTTCAAGTGATTCTCCTGCCTCAGCATCCCAAGTAGCTGGAACTACAGACATGTGTCACCACACCCAGCTAATTTTTCTGTATTTTTAATAGAGACAGGTTTTGCCATGTTGGTCAGGCAGGTCTTGAACTCCCGACCTCAAATGATCCGCCTGCCTCAGCCTCCCAAAGTTTGAGATTACAAGTATGAGCCACCGCACCTGCCTCTGCCCACTTCTTAGAGGAGAGCCCCCTGTTTTGTGGAGGAGTTCACAGAGCTGTCCTGGTTCCCAGAGAAGCTGAAGCAATGCCGGTGCTTTCTATGTCTGCCTCCCCCTCCTGCCTCCTGGCGGAGGCTCCCAGGAAAGTGAGGCCAGGGATTTATGCTGGGCCTACCTGGGTGCAGCTCCCTCCATTCACCTACCATCCTGGGTTGGGGTAACTGCTCCCCCGGTCCTGCATTTTGTGGGCTCCCAGCTGCTGCTAACCCCAGGCACCCGGCAGATCCCTTGGCCCTGGCTTGGAGACAGTGCCTTGCTAAAGTGCCCTCCGAGGGACCGGTCTGCAGGTACATTCAGTATCCCATTGGCCCCTCAACCCACAGTAATGGGGAGGGGGCAGGAGGCAGCCCCACCCCTGCCCAGCATTGACACTTGTCACAGAGATGACTAATGCCAGGTGGATGGGGACAGGGCGAGTGGAAGTCTCCTAGGAGAGAAGGCAGAGGCGAGGTTCCCTTGGCCAGGCAGGCCATCTGCGCCATGGGCCCTTGGCATGACGTACATCCTGGGGAACACAGAGGCCCGAGGTCTCCAAAGTTTAAAAATCAATCTTGCCAGGCATGATGGCTCACGCCTGTAATCCCAGCACTTTTGGGAGGCCCAGGCAGGTGGATCACCTGAGGTCAGGTGTTCGAGACCAGCCTGACCAACATGGAGAACCCCTATCTCTACTAAAAATGCAAAACTTACCCAGGTGTGGTGGCACAAGCCTGTAATCCCAGCTACTCAGGAGGCTGAGGCAGGAAAATCGCTTGAACTTGGGAGGTGGAGATTGCAATGAGCCGAGATCGCGCCACTGCACTCCAGCCTGGGCAACAAGAGCGAAACTCTGTCTCAAAAAAAAAAAAATATATATATATATATATCTCAACCTTATACCCAAAGGATTATACATAAATCATTTTACTATAAAGACACATGAACACATATGTTTATTGCAACACTAGTCACAATAGCAAAGACTTGGAACCAACCCAAATGCCCATCAATGATAGACTGGATAAAGAAAATGTGGCAATGGGCCGGGCGCGGTGGCTCAAGCCTGTAATCCCAGCACTTTGGGAGGCCGAGACGGGCGGATCACGAGGTCAGGAGATCGAGACCATCCTGGCTAACACGGTGAAACCCCGTCTCTACTAAAAAATACAAAAAACTAGCCGGGCGAGGTGGCGGGCGCCTGTAGTCCCAGCTACTCGGGAGGCTGAGGCAGGAGAATGGCGTAAACCCGGGAGGTGGGGCTTGCGGTGAGCTGAGATCCGGCCACTGTACTCCAGCCTGGGTGACAGAGCCAGACTCCGTCTCAAGAAAAAAAAAAAAAAAAAAAAAAGAAAATGTGGCATACATACACCGTAGAATACTATGCAGCCATAAAAAACAATGAGTTCATGTCCTTTGCAGGGACATGGATGAAGCTGGAAACCATCATTCTCAGCAAACTAACACAGGAACAGAAAACCAAACACCGCATGTTCTCACTCATAAGTGGGAGCTGAACAACGAGAACATATGGGCACAGGCAGGGGAACATCATACACTGGGTCCTATCAGGGTTGGGGGGCAAGAAGAGGGATAGCATTAGGAGAAATATCTAATTTTTGGTGGGTGCAGCGGACCACCATGGCACGTGTATACCTATGTAACAAACCTGCACGTTCTGCACATGTAGCCCAGAACTTAAAGTATAATAATAATAATAATAATAATAATAATGATAATAAATCAAACTCCTGAACCATGTGCGGTGGCTCATGCCTGTAACGAGAGCACTTTGGGAGGCTGAGGTGGGCAGATTGTGTGAGTCCAGGAGTTCAAGACCAGCCTGGGCAACATAGCGAAACCCTGTCTCTAGAAAAAATAAAAAATAGGCTGGGTGCGGTGGCTCAAGCCTGTTATCCCAGCACTTTGGGAGGCCGAGACGGGTGGATCACGAGGTCAGGAGATTGAGACCATCCTGGCTAACATGGTGAAACCCTGTCTCTACTAAAAATACAAAAAAAAAAAAAAAAAACTAGCCGGGCGAGGTGGTGGGCGCCTGTAGTCCCAGCTGCTCGGGAGGCTGAGGCAGAAGAATGGTGTAAACCCGGGAGGCGGAGCTTGCAGTGAGCTGAGATCCGGCCGCCGCACTCCAGGCTGGGCGACAGAGCAAGACTCCGTCTCAAAAAATAAATAAATAAAAATAAAAATAAAAAAATAGAAAAATAAAAAAAATTAGCCGGGCGTAATGGCGCATGCCTGTGGTCCCAGCTACTCTGGAGGCTGATGTGGGCAGATCATTTGAGCCCAGGAGGCAGAGGTTGCAGTGAGTCATGATCTTGCCACTGCACCGCAGCCCGGGCAACAGAATGAGACCTTGTCTTAAAAAAAAAAAAAAAAGAAAAAATCACCTTTGTGATGGGACATCATGGCAAGCATTGGAGAGAAGCCAGGCGGTTCCCTATTTCCTGACCTGGCCTGAAGATAACCTGAAGATAACGGGGTTTCACCGTGTTAGCCAGGATGGTCTCGATCTCCTGACCTCGTGATCCGCTCGCCTTGGCCTCCCAAAGTGCTGGGATTACAGGCGTCAGCCACCGCGCCCGGCAGCATCGTTCTCTCACACTCTCAGCACCCTGAGGGTTTCCACTTCTCTTCTGTCCCTTCAGTGAATGCTCTATTGATGATTCTTCTTGTAAAACTGAACACCTTGGGTGGCTCTTCCACTCAGTCCAGCTTGAGCCACACTGCCTAGAGGTCAGGGTGATCCTGGGACGCCACAAGGGTGGTGAAGGGACCCTTATATTACAGGAAAGGGGTCCAGATCCAGACCCCAAGAAAGGGTTCTTAGATCTCGCGCAAAAAATTCAGGGCCAGTCAGTAAAGTGAAACCAAGTTTATTAAGAAAGTGAAGGAATAAGGGAATGAATGGCTACTCCAAAGATGGAATAGGAATAGGACTAGGAGCCGGGCGTGGTGGCTCAAGCCTGTAATCCCAGCACTTTGGGAGGCCGAGACGGGCGGATCACGAGGTCAGGAGATCGAGACCATCCTGGCTAACACGGTGAAACCCCGTCTCTACTAAAAAATACAAAAAAAAACTAGCCGGGCGAGATGGCGGGCGCCTGTAGTCCCGGCTACTCGGGAGGCTGAGGCAGGAGAATGGCGGGAACTTGCAGTGAGCTGAGATCCGGCCACAGCACTCCAGCCTGGGTGACAGAGCGAGACTCCGTCTCAAAAAAAAAAAAAAAAAAAAAAGGAATAGGACTAGGAAATGGCACGTAGTGCTACTAGATAGTCAAAGTTTCAGATTTTTGAATTTATTGTTGGAGTTGGGGTATCATTAGAAAAAAATACCAAAAGAGACGGTTAGCAGTGCAGTTGCAGACATGTTAGGTTAATATATAATGTATGAGTCTGTGTAATGGATAGTTTTTATTCATCATAAAATTTTCAAATGACTCGCAGATGTGCGGCCCTTGCAGCTGTTCTTCCCTCGCTAACGGCGTTAGGCTCTGACTCAGAGAGGAGTTTTGTGCCAAGGAATTCTGGCAGCGTCTACAGTCCTTGTGATATTCCCAGTGAGGAAATCGTTCATTGTGAGCAGGGGCGATGGTGACAAGAGGATCCAGGCGGATTGGGAAGGAGTCCAGGAAGAAAGAAGACTGGGCCCTGGGCACGTGAAATCTATCGGCCTCAAAATTCTTACCTTTCTTTAAATCTTTCTATTTACAAAGTCTTGTTTTTGTTTTTGTTTGAGATGGAGTTTCATTCTGTCGCCCAGGCTGGAGTGCAATGGCACCATCTTGGCTCACCACAACCTCCGCCTCCCGGCTTCAAGTGATTCTCCTGCCTCAGGCTCCCGAGTAGCTGAGATTACAGGCGTGCGCCACTACACCTGGCTAATTTTGTATTTTTAGTAGAGATGGGGTTTCTCCATGTTGGTCAGGCTGGTCTCGAACTCCCGACCTCAGGCGATCTGCCAGCCTTGGCCTCCCAAAGTGCTGGGATTACGGGCGTGAGCTGCCACGCCCAACCCTGTTTTTGTTTTTTGACACGGAGTCTCCCTCTGTCACCCAGGCTGGAGTACAGTGGCATGATCCCTGCTCACTGCAGCTTCCACCTCCCAGGTTCAAGGGATTCTCCTGCCTCAGCCTCCCGAGTAGCTGGGATTACAGGTGCCCACTACAACCTTTAGTAGAGATAGGATTTCACCATGTTGGCCAGGCTGGTCTCAGGCTCCTGACCTGAGATGATCCACCTGCCTTGGCCTCCCAAGGTGCTGATATGACATGTGTGAGCCACCGCACCCAGCCCAAAGTCTGTTTTCCTTGGTGGGGGTTGGGGGTCGGGGAGCAAATCAGAGTGGCCTATGCACAAAAGGCTGAGAACAGAACTGTGATTTGGAGAGGGAATTCTCCAGCCAGGGTGTCATAAAGCCGCTCACCTGCTCGTGTGAGAGTGTTTGAGTGTCAGAGGCGTGTGAACCAGAGCACCTCAATCTTGAACAGGGGCTGGGTAAAGTGAGGCTGAGACTTCCCGGGGCTGCATTCCCAGACGGTTAAGGCATTCTAAGTCACAAGATAAGATAGGAGGCTGGCACAAGATATAGGTCATAAAGACCTTGCTGATAAAACAGGTTGCAGTAAAGAAGCCAGCTAAGGCTGGGCGCGGTGGCTCATGCCTGTAATCCCAGCACTTTGGGAGGCCAAGGCAGGCGGATCATCTGAGGTCAGGAGTTCGAGACCAGCCTGACCAACATGGAGAAACCCCATCTGTACTAAAAAATACAAAATTAGCCGAATGTGGTGGCACATGCCTGTAGTCCCAGCTACTCGGGAGACTGAAGCAGGAGAATCACTTGACCCCAGGAGGTGGAGGTTGTGGTGGGCCGAGGTCCCACCATTGCACTCTAGCCTGGGCATCAAGAGCGAAACTCCATCACACACAGACACACACACACACAGAGTTATAGGTAGGACAATTTCCAGGTATGGTTATTTTGCAATCAGGGCATCTCAGCGGGTCTGCCAAACAGGAGGTTTATCTCTGTGCCTGGATGGTTTCACTACTCATTCATGAGACAAAGAGCAAGAAGGTAGAGGGTCTGGGTGTGGCTTTGTCACAGGCAAACACTGGCACCGGACAGGCACAGGCATGGTGGCTCATGCTTATAATCCTAGCACTGTGGAAGGTCGAGGCAGGAGGATCCGTTGAGCCCAGGCATTTGAGACCAGCCTGTACAACATGGTGAGACCCCATCTCTACAAAAATTTAAAAATTAACCAGGCATGGTGGTGCCTGCCTGTAATTCCAGCTACTCTGGAGGCTGAGGTGGGAGAATCGACCGAGTCCAGGAGGCGGAACTTGCAGTGAGCCATGATTGCACTACTGCACTCCAGCCTGGGCAACAGGGCAAGACCTTGTCTCAAAAACAAAAACAAAACATAGTATATAATGAATTCCTCTTCAAAGGTGTTAGCCTGTAAGTTGTTAAGTACAATGAGTTCTGAGACCCTCTCTAAAGAACCATTGTGGCCGGGCACGGTGGCTCAAGCCTGTAATCCCAGCACTTTGGGAGGCCGAGACGGGCGGATCACGAGGTCAGGAGATCGAGACCAGCCTGGCTAACACGGTGAAACCCCGTCTCTACTAAAAATACAAAAAACTAGCCGGGCGAGGTGGCGGGCGCCTGTAGTCCCAGCTATTTGGGAGGCTGACGCAGGAGAATGGCGTAAACCTGGGAGGCAGAGCTTGTAGTGAGCTGAGATCCGGCCACTGTACTCCAGCCTGGGTGATAGAGCGAGACTCTGTCTCAAAAAAAAAAAAAAAAAAAAAAAGAACCATTGTATCAGTATGTTCAGCTCCCCCATTCTTTGTTCTTCATTTTAAAATTTAACTTCATCTTTCCCTTCCTCTCCTTGCCCCTACTTTCAGTAAACAATCCCCTCCTATCCTCTATCACCTGCTCCGTCCTGAGTCACCCCTGGTCACCAGCTCTGACCTGAGTCATCCTAAGTCACCTGTTTTGCAACCGTCCCTCCCGCCAAACTACTCACCCCCCCACTCCAGCTAGTACCCCTGCTCTCTTTAAAAGAGCCAATTGGAATTCGCTTAGACGGTGAGGTCCAACCCTAGCCAACAGGGGAACGACACAGCAGTAGGGGCTGCCTGCTTCAGGGATAAGAACCTCTTCCCAGGCTGGGCTCAGTGGCTCACGCCTGTAATCCCAGCACTTTGGGAGGCCGAGGCGGGCGGATTAGGAAATCAGGAGATCCAGACCATGGTGAAATCTCATCTCTACTAAAAAAAAAAATACAAAAAATTAGCCAGGTGCGGTGGCAGGGGCCTGTAGTCCCAGCTACTCAGGAGGCTGAGGCAGGAGAATGGCGTGAACCCGGGAGGCGGAACTTGCAGTGAGGCGAGATCGCGGCATTGCACTCCAGCCTGGGAGATGGAGCGAGACCCCGTCTCAAAAAAAAAAAAAAGAAAAAAGAGAATGATGCACTTAACTAACTGAAAGATTGAAGAAAGTATGAAGAGCATCAAAAGATGCTGCAAAATACACCTTAAAAATACTTCGACCGGGCACGGTGATCACGCCTGCAATCCCAGTACTTTGGGAGGCCGAGGTGGGTGGATCACCTGAGGTTGGGAGTTCGACACCAGCCTGATGAACATGGAGAAATCCCGTCTCTACTAAAAATACTAAAACAATTAGCTGGGCGTGGTGGCACATACCTGTAATCCCAGCTACTCGGGAGGCTGAGGCAGGAGAATTGATTGAACTCGGGAGGCAGAGGTTGCAGTGAGCGCCATTGTACTCCAACCTGGGCAACAAGAGCAAAATTTCGTCTCAAAAAACAAAAAACAAAAAGCAAAAAAACTTCAAGCCCCATGAGCTGGCTTAGGCTGACCTCTGCAAGTAGATGCCTTAGTTTGCAACTCTGGTGACACAATCAGGATTTTTAAAGTGCTCGGTGGCACAAGGAAAAGGGAGGAAGGGTGGAAACTAAAGCCATGAGAAAGACAAGGGCCTTGGCCGGGCGCGGTGGCTCACGCCTGAAATCTCAGCACTTTGGGAAGCTGAGTTGGGAAGATCACTTGTGGTCAAGAGTTTGTGACCAGTCTGGCCAACATGGTGAAACCCCGTCTCTACCAACAAATACAAAAATGAGCTGGGCGTGGTGGTGCACGCCTGTGGTCCCATCTACTTGGGAGGCTGAGGTGGGAGAATCGCTTGAACCTGGGAGGTGGAGGTTGCAGTGAGCCAAGGTCATGCCACTGTACTCCAGCCTGGGGGACAGAGTGAGACCCTGTCTCAAAAAAAAAAAAAAAAAAGAAAGACAAGGGCCTGCTTCTAAGTACCACTCAGGCCAAGGAAGGGCTCCTCCATGCAGAGGAGCCTCGCTGAGAGCAGCAGGTTAACATTGCACTTGTGTCCTGCAGAGGCCCCTGGACTCCCCCTTCCCTTTCCTCAGATGGGAACGTTCAGATTCCCAGGGCTTAGGTCAGTTTGCAGAAACGTTTTTTCCCCCTTTCTTTTTTCCATAAACTCCATAAAGATTTTCTTCCTGGAAAATAGCTGTTGGTGCCATGAAACTTTGCCTGCTGCACTAGAACGTCCTTTCCAGAATTTCTCCCTTACTCTGGCAGCAGCGACTTTCCGTATGTCCCAGAGAAGACAGTGTTTTACCTTGGGTTCCTCTCATTGGCTCAGAGCCGAGGATGATATATTTTAAGCCGTACGTTTAAAAATAAACGTCTTGGCAAGGGTTCTGATGAACCCAAACCATCAAGACATACTTGTGAGCCTAGGCTCCCATCCGTTTGGATTTCATAAGATTTCAAAGCCAGTGCTGGAAAGAGAAAAAGAAGGCCGGGCGTGGTGGCTGGTGATTGTAATCCCAGCACTTCGGGAGGCAGAGGCGGGAAGATCGCTTGAGCCCAGCAGTTGGAGACCAGCCTGGGCAATATAGCTAGACTCTGTCTCAGCAACAACAAAATGAGTCGGGCATGATGGCACGGGCCTATGGTCCCAGTTACTCGGGAGGCTAAGGCATGTGAACCCTGAAAATTTGAGGCAGGTTTCAGTTAATTTAGAAAGTGTATTTTTCCAAGGTTGAGGACTCACCCGCGACACAGCTTCAGGAGGTCCTGACGGCACGTGCCCAGGGTGGTCGGGGCACAGTTTGGTTTTAGACATTTTGGGGGGCCATGAGACATCAATCAATATAGGTAAGAAGTACACTGGTTTGGTCTGGAAGGCAGGACAACTTGAAGCAAAGGCAGGAAGACTGGAAGCGGGAGGGGGCTTGCAGGTCGCAGGTAGGTGAGACGGGGAGGCTGCATTCCTCTGAGTTTCTGATTAGCCTTTCCAAAGGAGGCCATCAGATACGCATCTATCTCAGTGAGCAGAGGGGTGACTTTGAATAGAATGGGAGGCAGATTGGCCCTAAGCAGTTCCCAGCTTGACTTTTCCTTTTAGCTTAGTGCTTTGGGGTGGGGGGAGGGGCAAGCTGTATCTTCCCTTCACAGGCAGGAGGATCCCTGGAGCTCAGGAGTCTGAGACTGTAAGTGAGCTGTGATCCTGCGACTGTACTCCAGCCGGGACGACACGGTGAGACCTCATTTCTAAAAACATAGAAGAAAAAGACTAGTGGGAGCCAGTGTGGAGCAGTAGGCCCTCATCCCTCAGAGCAGTGGGCCTGCTCCCCGCTGGGCTGGCATCATGGGAACAGACAACCCGGTGGCACAGGAAGCTGCTCTGTGACCCTGGGGAGCCTCCAGAAGGATCCCGCCATGCGGATCTGCGGGTCAGGCCTTGGCTGACTCAGAAGTACAAAGACGCTTCCCTCTGGTCAGCCACTCTCCCCACGTTTCCAGCAAGACTATGATCCCCTGATGTGTTCTTCCTGCCTGCCGCATAGATAACATCAGGTCACTGAGACTGACTGTGGTATTGCAGTAAGGAAAGAGTTTAACTAACGTGAGGCCAGCCCCATGGGAGGTGGAGTTCCTACTCAAAGCAGTCTCCCCAAAGGCTTGCAGGTTAGCGTTTTTATGGACAATCTGGTAGGCATGGAGCTAGGGAATGGGTGCAGATAAATGGTTGGAGATGAAATGACAGAGGTATCACCTGGGCACCGTGGCTCATGCCTGCAATCCCAGCTCTTTGGGAGGCTGAGGTGGGAGGATCATTTGAGACCAGGCGTTGGAGACCAGTCTGGGCAACATAGTGAAATCCTTGTCTACAAAAATTAGCCAGGATGGTGGCTCATGCCTGTAACCCCAGCACTTTGGGAGGCTGAAGTGGGTGGATCAACTGAGGTCAAGAGTTTGAGACCAGCCTGGCCAACATGGTGAAACCCCATCTCTACTAAAAATATAAAAATTAGCGGGGCATGTTGGTGCATGCCTGTAAATCCCAGCTACTGGGGGTGCTGAGGCACAAGAATCGCATGAACCCAGGAGGCAGAGGTTGCAGTGAGCCGAGATCATGCCAGTGCACTCCAACCTGGGCAACAGAGCGAGACTCAATCTCAAAAACAACAACAACAACAACAAAAACACAGCAACAGCCGAGCACAGTGGCTCACACCTGTAATTCCAGCAGTTTGGGAGGCCGGGGTGGATCACCTGAGGTTGGGAGTTCTAGACCAGGCTGACCAACATAGAGAAACCCTGTCTCTACTTAAAATACAAAATTAGCCGGGTGTGGTGGCACATGCCTGTAATCCCAGCTATTTGGGAGGCTGAGGCAGGAGAATTGCTTGAACCCGGGAGGTGGAGGTTGCAGTGAGCCGAGATCACGCCACTGCACTCCAACCTGGGCAACAAGAGTGAAACTCCGTCTCAAAAACAACCACCACCACCACAACAACAAAGCAATTAGCCAGGCGTGGTGGCACATGCCTGTAGTTCTAGCTACTTGGGAGGCTGAGGTGGAAGGATCACTTGAACCGCAGAGCTGGAGGCTGCTATGAACTGTGATAGTGCCACTGCACTCCAGCACTCCAGCCTGGGGAACAGAGCCAGCCCCTGTCTCAAAAAAAAAAAAAAAAAAGAGAGAAAAAGAAAAATGTCAGGCCTCTGAGCCCAAGCCAAGCCATCGCATCCCCTGACTGCAACGTATACAACCAGATAGCCTGAAGTAACTGAATAATCACAAAAGAAGTGAAAATGCCCTGCCCCGCCTTAACCGATGACATTCCACCACAAAAGAAGTGAAAACGGCCGGCCCTTGCCTTAAGCGATGGCATTATCTTGTGCCTGGCTCATCCTGGCTCAAAAAGCTCCCCCACTGAGCACCTTGTGACCCCCACTCCTGCCCGCCAGAGAACAACCCCCCTTTGACTGTAATTTTCCTTTACCTACCCAAATACTATAAAATGGCCCCACCCTTATCTCCCTTCGCTGACTGTCTTTGCTGACTCTCTTTCCGGACTCAGCCCACTTGCACCCAGGTGATTAAAAAGCTTTATTGCTCACACAAAGCCTGTTTGGTGGTCTCTTCACACGGACGTGCGTGACATTAGGTTCTACAACAGTGATGTTATCTATTGGAGCAACTGAGGAAGTCACAAATCCAGCCGCCTCTGGTTCCTGGGCAACAAAGCATTACAGGCCCAGTGTAGTGGCTCACGCCTGCAATCCCAACATTTTGGGAGGCCAAGGTGGGAGGATCCTTTGAGCCTAGGAGTTCCAGACCAGCCTGAGCAACACGACGAAATCCCCATCCTATAAAAAATACAAAAACTTAGCTGGGCGTGGTGGCACACGCCTGTGGTCCCAGCTACTTAGGAGGCTGAGGCAGGAGGATCGCCTGAGCTCAGGCGATGGAGGTTGCAAGTGAGCTAAGTTTATACCACTGCACTCCAGCCTAAGCAACAGAGTGAGACGCTGTCTGAAAAAAATTTAAAAAAAAGAAAAGAAAAGGAAAGAAACTACATTCCTGGGCACAGTGGCTCACGTCTGTAATTCCAGTACTTTGGGAGGCAGAGACGGGCAAGTCACGACGTCCGGAGTTCAAGACCAGCCTGGCCAACATAATGAAACCCCGTTACTACTAAAAATACAAAAATTAGCCGGGCACGGTGGCATGCGCCTGTAGTCCCAGCTACTTGGGAGGCTGAGGCAGGAGAATAGCTTGCCTCAGGAGGCGGAGATTGTGGTGAACCAAGATAGTGCCACTGTGCTCCAGCCTGGGTGACAGAGCGAGACTTTGTCTCAAAAGGAAAAAAAGAAAGAAAGAAAGAAAGAAATTACACCTACATTTATTCAGGCCTGTCCCATAATATTATTCTTGTGGCCTTTCATTAGTCTTTGAAAGGCAACTTTTGGTCCCTGAGCAAGGAGGGTGTTAGTGTCAGGAAGGGACTATTAACATCCTTGATTTCAAGTTGAATTACAAATGAAATTCCTCCATGGTTAGCTTGGCCTACACCCAGGAATGAGCAAGAACCGCTAGAGATTCAGAAGCAAGGTGGAGTCTACTCTGTCAGATTTCTCCAACTGTCACCATTTTTCAAAGGCAGTTTCAAGACACCTGTGAAAGGAAAATAAATCTCGGGACCCCCAAATCACTAAGCCAAGGGAAGAGTCAAGCTGGGAACCATGTTAGGAAAACTGCCTTCCATTCTACTCCTAAATAAAATAGGTACAAAGATAAGAAAATATGTATCTCCTTCACAATTTGCTCATAAGGAAATTCCTGTGGACAACCGACAGACAACTCAGTCATCCCTCTGAGGTTCCCCTGAGACAAATGCACATCTGATGGCTTCCTCTGCCCTATTGTTTATGTAAAAATGCAGATTCACTGAACCAGACTCAATTGTGTATTCAGTGGAAGGCTGATCAAGGACTCAAAAGAATGCAACCTTTTGTCTTTTTTTTTTTTTTTTTTTGAGATGGAGTCTCATTCTGTTGTCCAGGCTGGAGTGCAGTGGCGCCATCTCGGCTCACCGCAACCTCCACCTCCCGGGTTCAAGCGATTCTCCTGCCTTGGCCTCCCAAGTAGCTGGGACTACAGGCAGCCGACACCACACCTGGCTAATTTTTTATTTTTAGTAGAGATGGGGTTTCACTATGTTGGCCAGGCTGGTCTCAAACTCCTGACCTCAGGTGATCCGCCTACCTCGGCCTCCGAAAGTGCTGGGATTACAGGCGTGAGCCACCATGGCTGGCCTCACACATATTAATTGATGTCTCATGTCTCCCTAACATGTATGAAAGCAAGTGTACCCGACCACCTTGGGCACATGTCCTCAGGTCCTCCTGAGGCTGTCACAGGTTCATCTGTAAACTTGGCAAAATAAACTTTCCACATTGGCTGAGAGGTGTCTGGGATGCTTTGGGCTCACACACTGGCTGCCTGTGTCAGTCACTCGATGAGGTGCAGCCGTCCCCAGCTTGTCTATGCCCCTAGATTTGTCCTGCCCCCTGTATTCCCTGGGTGAAAAGATAGCCCAGAACGTTCTGTGCTCTGCTAGGCTTGCACAGAGAGACCTCATCTGGGGACTTCACTCGTGCCCTCCACCCATGCCTAGCGCAATTGTTTAGTCATTTAGTCCCTGAATACCTGCTTCACTCATTACAATCATGTTTCTAAATTTGTAGACTTTGTGATACAAAGAACAAGCCAATAAATCGCTTTTGTATTTTAATGTAAATTGTTGGCGAGCAATTTAGTAAGTGCCTCTTTTTTCCTTTACAAACCCACTTGTGGGCGGGCGGGCGTGGTGGCTCATGCCTATAATCCCAGCACTTTGGGAGGCCAAGGCAGGCCGGATCATTTGAGGTCATTTGAGGTCAGGAGTTTGAGACCAGCCTGGCCAACATGGCGAAACCCCATCTCTACAAAAAAAAAAAAATAATAATAATTAGCTAGGCGTAATGGTGTGCACATGTAGTCCCAGGTACTTCGGAGGCCCAGGTACTTGAACCCGGGAGATGGAGGTTGCACTGAGCCAAGATTTCACCACTGCACTCCAGCCTGGGCAATAGAGTTAGACTCTCTCTCAGAATTTAAAAAAAAAAAAAAAAAATCCCACTTGAGGCCAGGCACAATGGCCCACACCTGTAATCCCAGCACTTTGGGAGGCCAAGGCAGATAGATTACTTGAGGCCAGAAGTTTGAGATCATTTTGGGAGTGAACCTGGAAAATCTGAGACAGGTCTCTGTTACATTTAGAAAGTTTATTTTGCCAAGGTTGGGCACGCACCCGTGACAAGTTTATTTTGCCAAGGTCGGCACGCTCCCGGAACACCGCCTCAGGAAGTCCTGATTGAAAGATTCTCCCTGGGGCCTGAAAGCTTGAGGGAATGAATAATTGCTCCTCCTCAGGCCAGTCCTAAGGCACAAACCTGCGCCAGTAGCAAGATAGCAGAGGCAGGAAGAGAGCTGGCTGGAAGACGCACACACTCTGAAGATCAAGAGGGAGGCTGTCCCGGTACTACATAGCAGTCACGTCAGGTTGGGACAATTCCTGTTTACATAGGACTATAAAACCCCTGCTGCGTCCTCACTTGGGGCTGATGCCATTTTTGGCCTCAGGCTGTCTGCACCCAGGCGCTCATTAAAACAGGGTGTTGCCGGGCGCGGTGGCTCACGCCTGTAATCCCTGCACTTTGGGAGGCTGAGGCGGGCGGATCACGAGGTCAGGAGATGGAGACCATCCTGGCTAACACGGTGAAACCCCGTCTCTACTAAAAATACAAAATATTAGCCGGGCGCGGTGGCAGGCGTCTGTAGTCCCAGCTACTCAGGAGGCTGAGGCAGGAGAATGACGTAAACCCGGGAAGCGGAGCTTGCAGTGAGCCGAGATTGCGCCACTGCACTCCAGCCTGGGCCACAGAGTGAGAGACTCCGTCTCAAAAAAACAAAAAAGACAAAAACAAAAAAACAAAACAAAAAAAAAAACAGCGTGTTGAGGCCGGGCGCGGTGGCTCAAGCCTGTAATCCCAGCACTTTGGGAGGCCCAGACGGGCGGATCACGAGGTCAGGAGATCGAGACCATCCTGGCTAACATGGTGAAACCCCATCTCTACTAAAAAATACAAAAACTCTAGCCCGGCGAGGTGGCAGGCGCCTGTAGTCCCAGCTACTCAGGAGGCTGAGGCAGGAGAATGGCGTGAACCTGGGAGGCGGAGCTTGCAGTGAGCTGAGATCCAGCCACTGCACTCCAGCCTGGGCAACAGAGGGAGACTTGCTCTCAAAAAAAAAAAAAAAAGGCCGGGCGTGGTGGCTCAAGCCTGTAATCCCAGCACTTTGGGAGGCTGAGACGGGCGGATCACGAGGTCAGGAGATCGAGACCATCCTGGCTAACACATTGAAACCCCGTCTCTACTAAAAAATACAAAAAACTAGCCGGGCGAGGTGGCGGGCGCCTGTAGTCCCAGCTATTCGGGAGGCTGAGGCAGGAGAATGGCGTGAACCCAGGAGGCGGAGCTTGCAGTGAGCTGAGATCCAGCCACTGCACTCCAGCCTGGGCGACAGAGCGAGACTCCGACTCAAAAAAAAAAAAAAAAAAAAAAAAAAAACAGCGTGTTGCTCCACACCGCCTCGTGTTGTCTGTTGGCGCCTTCTCGGGGTTCCAACCAATGCAAGAGCCTTGCATCCAGTGCTGAGACCCGCGAGGGGCTTCGGTCCACGTCCGCCATGGACCTACCACCCCTCCATCCCGGAGAGCAGGCCACAGCAGCCGGACACAGGAAGCTCCTCAGCCTCTAGTTGCCTCTCTGGGCCTGCACATCGGTCACTGATCTCGCCTACTAGTAAGTTTCCTGGGAGCCCAGTTAACAGGGAAAAATCCGCACGGCCTCTCTTGGTTTCTTCGGCCCCAAAATCCAATGTTGGTCCAAGAAGGCTACAGCATGACCGTGCGTGGTGGCTCACGCCTGTAATCCCAGCACTTTGGGAGGCTGAGGCTGTTGGATCACAGGTCAGGAATTCGAGACCAGCCTGGCCAAGATGGTGAAATCTCGTCTCTACTAAAAATACAAAAACTAGCTGGGCGCAGTGGCAGGCCCCTGTAATCCCAGCTACTTGGGAGGCTGAGGCAGGAGAACAGCTTGAACCCAGGAGGTGGAGGTTGCAGTGAGCCAAGATCGCGCCACTGCACCCTAGCCTGGGTGACAGAGTAAGACTCTGTCTCAAAAAAAAAAAAAAAAGCTACAGCATGTGCCAGGCACTCGCTGATCATCTGGTCTTAGGGGGACGCCTCTAAGCCATTTGATCCCGTTCTGGGAATTAAAAAGGCAGTGGTGACAATTGCCCCTTTTATCGTCTCCCTCCGGCTGTCCAGGAAGGTCTGCTTTTCCCTGTTCTCTTTTTTTTTTTTTTTTTTTGAGACGGAGTCTCGCTCTGTCACCCAGGCTGGAGTGCAGTGGCCGGATCTCAGCTCACTGCAAGCTCCGCCTCCCGGGTTCACGCCATTCTCCTGCCTCAGCCTCCCGAGTAGCTGGGACTACAGGCGCCTGCCACCTCGCCCGGCTAAGTTTTTGTATTTTTAGTAGAGACGGGGTTTCACTGTGTTACCCAGGATGGTCTCGATCTCCTGACCTCGTGATCCGCCCGTCTCGGCCTCCCAAAGTGCTGGGATTACAGGCTTGAGCCACCGCGCCCGGCCCCCTGTTCTCGAGCCTACCCTCCGTTATGGGAAATTCCTAGTCTTGCATTCCAAAGGACAGCCCTTTAGGTTGCCTCATGAAAAACCTGCAAACCTTAGGCCTCAGATAAGATACTCCTCTCAGCACCTTGTTCTTTTTTTGCAATTCAGTCTGGCCACAGTACGAATTGAAAAATGGGTTCAAATGGGTCGCAAATAGAACATACGACTTTACAATTTTGACTGACTTAAGGACTTATTGCTGACGGTTGGAAAAATGGGGAGAAATTTCTTATATCCAGGCCTTTTTCGCACTCAGATTACAACCCGACCTCTCCAATTCTTGCTCACCTGTTCAAATCCTCCTCCTCCATTCTCGCTGCCCTGATCACCTTTCTCCTCCCAACCCTACCTCTTTTTCCCTGTTACATCCAGCAGACTGCTGTCCACCCGTCCCTGCTCCTACCTCTTCCTCTCAACCGTCTTCTTTAACCCCCCAAGCCTCCTCTTTGTCTTCCCAGCCAGCACCGTCTCCAAGAGTATCCACTTCTTTTCCTACACACATCCTCTCCTCAGGACAATTCTAGCACTGCCTGTACCCATTCTCCTCCCTCGCCGCCCTCTCCTGAGGCCTGCAAACCCACCCCGGCACCTTAGGCTCCCATCTGTCCTCTGCTGCCTATTAACTCAACCCCCCTTCCCCCTTCAAACCCTCAGCAGGAACCACTTCCGGTTTTTCTTTCTCTCCCGCCCTTACTGGTTCAGGCATCATTTTTGGCCCAAGCCCCACCCTTACTTCAGCGTCTGTGCTAGCATGCCCCCTTGGGGAAGTCGCAGGAACTGAAAGTATTGTTAGAGTTCGTGTTCCCTTCTCCCTCACTGATCTCTCTGGAATTCACAAAAGACTTGGTTCATTTCCAGAAGACCCTGCCATAAAATTTTTTGCCATAAAATTTTTATAATATAAAAATTATAGAGTTTCAGTACCTCACCCAGGCTTATGAACTAACTTGGCATGACCTCTATGTTATCCTCTCTTCCACCCTCACCCCGGAAGACTGGGACGTATCTGGACCCTAGCTCAGACACAGGCTGATACAATTATCACCAAGCTCCTGCCCAGCCTACTGGTGCAGAGGTAGTCCCCAGCCAGGACCCCCACTGGGATTATCAAGGTGGGGCCTTTGGACGCTGCCACCGAGACCACGATTGTCTCCTTGCAGGACTCAAAAAGGGTGCCCACAAAGCGGTAAACTATGAAAAACTTTCAGAAATCACCCAGGGTCCTGAAAAACACCCAGCCCTTTTTCCTCTCTTGTTTTACTGAAGCCACGAGAAAATATACCAACCTAGACCCAGCTAGCCCAGAAGGAACCACTCTCTTAAATGTTCGGTTCATCTCCCAACCCATCCCTGATATCCGGCACAAGCTTCAGAAGCTTGACATGACCCTCAATTGAATCCCACAATGAGGCCTTCTAAATTTAGCCTTCAAAGTCTTTAACAGTCATTATCAGGAAAGTAAAAGGCAAAAACAGGCAGAGTTTCAAATGGTTGCCTCCGCCATCGGGGCCCTGCAGGCCCGTGGGGCCGCAGCTCCACACGGGAGCTTCCTAGCAATCCACCTCCACCTGGCGCCTGTTTCAAGTGCGGCAATGAAGGCCACTGGTCCAGACAATGCCCAAACCCAGGTAAGCCCACCAGGCTGTGCCCCCTCTGCGGAGGACACCACTGGAAGTTGGACTGTGAGCGGCCCCTGCAAGGACCGCCCCCATTCCTTCCTGAGCTGGCCAACACCTACTCAAGCTCATCAGCCTTGCTGCTGAAGACTGACGGTGCCCTGGAACGGACACCCCGGCAACTACCATCGCTTCATCTGAGCCAAGGGTAACCCTGATGGTGGCAGGAAGCCCAGTTTGTTTTTAAAATTAATATCAAATCAACCTACTCTGCTTTACCTAATTTTTCAGGACCCACTGAGTCCTCCCAGGTCTCTGTTGTGAGAATTGAAGGACAAGTCTCCAAACCCCGAGCACCGCCTCCACTTTTCTTCTCCCTTCACACCTTTCCCTTCACTCACTCTTAGTCCTGCCCTCATGCCCAACTCCGCTTCTAGGCAGAGACAGCCTTTCAAAACTCTACACCACTTTCCACTTCCATGTTCCCCATAGTACCCAACACATCCACCCAGACCCCTCCAGGCCATCTAACTTTCTTCTACTCCTCCAACCTCCCACCTTAAAACATGTCACCTTTCCTAATCCCCCATCGGTAGTTAACCCCGCTGTTTGAGATACTTCCACACCCTCAGTCGCAAAACACCATACCCCCTTCTGCATTACCCTCAAAAACCCCACCCAGTTCCTATCACAGAAGCAGTATCTGATCCCCCATGCAGCTCTTACAGGCCTAAAGCCTATCATTTCTCGCCTCCTCGCCTGTCAACTACGCTGCCCAACAAACTCCCCTTTTAACACACCAATTCTACCTGTTAAAAAGCCAGATGGAACTTACTGCTTAGTCCAGGACCTCAGGCTCATTAACCAAGCTGTACTCCCAGTATGTCCAGTATTTCCTAACCCATACACTTTACTTTCTGCAATTCCCTCCAATATCACCCATTTTTCTGTCCCAGACCTAAAGGATGCTTTTTTCCCACAATTTCTTTGCACCCTGATTCTCAAGACCTCTTTGCTGTTATGTGGGAAGACCCCAACACCCACCTTTCACATCAGCTCACCTGGTGCATATACTATCTCAAGGTTTTAGAGATGGCACCCACATTTTTGGACAGGCCCTTGCTCGTGACCTCTGTGCCTTAGCCCTAAAACTGTCCACTCTCCTTGATGATGGGCTCCTGTGTAGCCCCTCTCAGAGACTGCAGCGCCCACACTCTCTATCTTTTAAACGTACTGGCAGAGCGGGGGTATCGGGTCTCCTCTAAAAAAGCACAAGTATGTACCCCCTCAGTCACCTATCTAGGCCTAGCTCTTACCCCATGAACCTGAGGCCTCACAACTGACCACATATCCCTCCTCCAGTCCCTCCCGCCTCCGCAAACTAAGGAAGAAATTCTCTTTTCTAGGACTAGCGGGATATTTTAGGCTCTGGGTTCCCTCCTTCGCTCTACTTGCCGAACTGTTATACCAAGCTGCTAAAGGCCCTCTCCATGAGCCTTCAAACCCTGCACAGCCTATTACCCAGCCTTTCTGTCTACTCCAGAAGGCTCTCACCTCAGCCCCCGTCCTCACCTTCCCAGACCTCACCAAACCTTTCTTCCTCTATACCGATGAACGGCGTGGAGTTGTGCTACATGTTCTAACCCAGTCTAAGGGATCCACCCTCCAGGTTGTTGTCTACCTCTCTAAACAGCTGGAAACCACAGTTCTCGGATGGCCTGCCTGCGTCCAAGCACTGGTGGCAGCTGCTGCCCTCACCCGTGAGAGCCTAAAACTATCTCTCCATGCCAACCTAACAGTTTATTCAACCCATAACACCAAAGACTCGCTAGCTCACCACAGTGTACTAAGTCTTATCTCTGCCCCACGGCTCCTCCAACTGTACGCTTTATTCACAGAAACCCCCCAAATCATCGTGCTAACCAGCTCCCATCTAAATCCGGCCACGCTCTTACCTGAAGCAACTACCTTCCAAGACCCTGCACATTTGTGTGTGGACACTATTCAAACCTTTCTTATACCTTTTCCAAACCTAACAGACCAGCCCCTTCCAGATGCCTCCTGTACTTGGTTTGTAGTTGGCAGCTCCTTCCTACATCAAGGACGCCGACATGCTGGCTATGCTATAGTGTCACCCGCCCACACTGTTGAAATCAATCCGCTCCCCTAGGCGCCACCTCCCAAAAGGCTGAACTCATCGTCCTCACTCGAGCTCTCACTTGAGCAGCCGGACAACAGATCAATGTATATTCAGATTCTCATTATGCGTCCACGTAGCGCACTCACACTGGTCCATCTGGAAAGAACGGGGTTTCCTAACTGCAAACACCACCCGTGTCATACATGGCTCTGTCATCAGCAAGCTCCTTCGGGCTGCCAGGCCCCCGCAGAAACATGCCATCATTCACTGCAGGGGCCACCAAACTCCAGACAATCCTACATTGGCCGGAAATGCTTTAGCAGATAGAGTAGCCAAACAAATAGCCCTACAACCCGTGCAAAGCCAGTTTCTGTCTCTGCCCTCCTTCTCTCCTCTTTACTCCCCAGAAGAAAAGGAGGACTACCAAGCCCAAAACCTTCAAAAACAAGGACCACGGTGTGTCAAGGAAGGGCACTTCGCTCTTCCTCACTCTCAAACAATCCCTGTCCTCCAAAGCCTCCACGACTCTTTCCATGTCGGACACACACCTCTCCTGCAACTTCTCCGCCCTGTCCTCACTTGTCCTCATCTTTCTAGCCGTGTTCGAGAGATTACCCAGTCCTGCTCTATCTGCTGCTCAGTGTCACCCCAGGTTCCCTCTGGCAGCTGCCTTTTCCTACCCGCCAAGCCCAGGGCCAGGTACCTGGGCAAGATTGGCAGGTAGACTTCGCTCACATGCCGCCTGATAAACGGCTCCGCTACCTTCTGGTCTTTGTACTTTCTCCGGGTGGGCAGAAGAATTCCCAACAACTTCAGAAGGTGCAAATGTCATCACACAAACTCTCATCATGCATATAATTCCCCGTTTTGGACTCCCAATATCCATCCAGTCCGATAACAGGCCTGCCTTTATCAGCCAAATTACCCAAGGCGTCTCTACATCCTTGGGAATAAAATGGGTTCTCCACACACCCTACAGGCCTCAATCTTCAGGCAAAGTTGAAAAGGTCAACTCTGTCCTTAAAACCCAACTCACCAAGCTCACTCTAGAAACCTGCCAGTCGTGGCCGAGAAATCTCCCTTTCGCCCTCATGAGACGCTGGCAACACCAAAGGCAGCCTCTTTTTATAGTCCCTTTGAGATCGTGTATGGCTGAACTTTTGTCTTAGGGCCTCCACCCTTACCAGACTCTGAGCCACTTGGGAATTACCTCCCCTCCTTAATCCAGCCACGGTCTTTCATTCGTGAAGCAGTGAATGAGGCCATGCCTCTCCCTGCCGACACCTTGTTCTCTCGACATAACTGTCTTGCAGGCACTGACGTGTTTATTGGCCAACCGGACCCTCACAAAAGCTACAACCGAAGTGGACAGGCCCCTACACTGTGGTACTTGGCATGCCAACTGCAGTGAGAGTCCAAGGACTCCCCCACTGGATCCATCGTACCAGGGTCAAGCTCACCCCCAAGGCTGCTTCTTCCTCCAAAACATTAACAGCTAAGTGTTGCCTAGGTCAATTTCTCCTACCAAGCTTAAATTAACCAACATTTTTTTTCCTAAAAATCAAAACACAAGGAATATTAACCACCTGCTTCCAGGAATGGCCTGTACCTACCCAACCGCTTGCTATACCTCTCTTCCACCCAAAAGTCTTAATACAGGAATATCCCTCACCCCGATCCTAATACTGTCAGTAGCTGTCCTGCTGTCTGCAGCAGCCCCTCCCAGCTGCCGTGAGTGTTATCAGTCTTTCCACTACAGAGGAAAGATTCAACAATCCTTTACTTACCATACTCACATAGAAAGATCCTGTTATGGAACCTTAATTGAAGAATGTGCTGAATCAGGAAAGAGTTATTATAAAGTAAAGAATCTAGGAGTATCTGGCAGTCGTAATGGGGCTATATGCCCCCAAGGGAAGCAGTGGCTTTGCTTCACCAAAATTGGACAATGGGGAGTAAACACTCAAGTACTTGAGGACATAAAGAGAGAACAGATTATAGCCAAAGCCAAAGCCTCAAAACCAACAACTCCCCCTGAAAATCACCTGCGGTATTTCCATTCCTTTATACGAAAACTACAAGCAGATGCATCCCTTCCCAAGCAAGGAAAATACCTGTTTGTAGATCTAGGAGAACCATCGCGCTTACCATGAATGTGTCCAATTGCTGGGTATGCCAGGAAGCTCGTGTGAGGGAACAGGGGCTGTGGGACGGGCTAGACATTTCCCCTTACTTACCAGCATCCCAAAACCCCAGCCTCGCTTTCACTCCTCAGGAACGCCCGCAGTCCTGGACACTTACCAACCCAGTAAGAATATCCTGCAAGTGGACCAATAAAACCTATCGCTCTGTAGGTGAAAGCCCGTCACCAACCCCTAACAGTCAACACCTCCACAGCTGAGTGGTGGCCAAGCTTATCCCCTGGAGCCTGGTCTCCTTCTAACTTAAGCTCCCTCAATTGTGTCTTGTCCACAAAGGCCTAGTACTGTACAAACACCACTAACCCTTCGGCCGCACACCCCTGCCTAGGTGCACTATACGGCAGTCCCATGAACACCAGCCTACAATGGACTGCCCCTGATGGATTCCTTTGGATATGTGGAACCCAGGCTTACTCATGGCTACCTATCACTAGCAAGGTACTTGCTTCCTAGGCACAATTAAACCTGGATTCTTTTTACTTCCAAAGCAGGCGGGCAACACCCTCAGAATCCCTGTGTATGATTAACCAGAGGAAAACGATCCTTGGAGGTAGGAGGGAGCCAAAGATGGTGAGAGGACGAGAAACAGGCCTTACAGTCCTGCCACTTGGGCGGAGGATGGTTCGTGGGGTTATCGCACTTTCATATATACGCCAAATAGAACAATTAGACTACAGGCTATTCTAGAGATAATCACCAACCAAACCACCTGAGCCCTAGAAATGCTCGCACAACAACAAACCCAAATGTGCGCGGCAATTTATCAAAACAGGCTGGCACTAGGCTACTTAGTAGCAGAAGAGGGTGGGGCCTGTGGTAGGTTTAATATCTCCAATTGCTGTCTTAACATAGGCGATAATGGAAAAGCGGTTCTAAAAATCACTTCAGGGCCGGGCGCGGTGGCTCAAGCCTGTAATCCCAGCACTTTGGGAGGCCGAGACGGGTGGATCACGAGGTCAGGAGATCGAGACCATCCTGGCTAACCCGGTGAAACCCCGTCTCTACTAAAAAACACAAAAAATTAGCCGGGCGAGGTGGTGGGCGCCTGTAGTCCCAGCTACTCAGGAGGCTGAGGCAGGAGAATGGCATGAACCTGGGAGGCGGAGCTTGCAGTGAGCTGAGATCCAGCCACTGCACTCCAGCCTGGGCGACAGAGCGAGACTCCGTCTCAAAAAAAAAAAAAAAAAAAAATCACTTCAAACATCAGAAAAGTAGCCCATGGACCAGGCCAAACCTGAAGGGAGGGGACCCAACAAAACTTCTAGGAGGTGGTTCTCTAATTTAGGAGGATTGAAAATGCTGTAGGGACGGTCATCTTCATCGTTGGGTTCCTCCTGTGTCTCCCCTGTTATCCCACTGATAATGAAAGCCATTAAAACTCTTGTTGAAACTACAGTTAGCCGCCAGACAGTCCAGACGATGCTCCTGCTACAATGGCACGATGGATGCCCACCCGTCTCTCAAGAATCCCCCAAAATTAAGTTTTTCTTTTTCCAAGGTGCCCACGCCACCCCTATGTCACACCTGAAGTAGTTATTGAGAAAGTCGTCCCTTCTCCCTCTTTTATAACCAAATAGACAGGAATGAAAGATTCTCTCCGGGGCGTGAAAGCTTGAGGAATGAATAAGTCCTCCTCCTCCTCAGGCCCAGTCCTAACTTGCGCCAGCAGCCTGCATCAGCAAGACAGCAGAGGCAGGAAGAGAGCTGGCTGGAAGACACACACCCTCCGCAGATCAAGAGGGAGGCCGTCCCAGTGCTACAGAGCAGTCGCGTCAGGCTGGGACAATTCCTGTTTACAGAGGACTATAAAACCCCTGCTCTGTCCTCACTTGGGGCTGATGCCATTTTCAGTCTCAGGCTGTCTGCACTCAGGCACTCCTTAACACAGCGTGTTGCTCCACACCGCCTCGTGTTGTCTGTTGGCGCGTTCTCTGGATTCCAACCAATGCAAGAGCCTTGCATCCGGTGCTGAGACCCGCGAGGGGCTTCGGTCCACGTCCGCCGTGCACCTACCACCCCTCCATCCTGGAGAGCAGGCCACAGCAGCCGGACATAGGAAGCTTCTCAGCCTCTAGTCGCCTCTCTGGGCCTGCACATTGGTCACTGATCTCGCCTACTGGTAAGTTTCCTGGAAGCCCAGTTAACAGGGAAAAATCCACACGGCCTCTCTTGGTTTCTCCAGCCCCAAAATCCAACATTGGTCCAAGAAGGCTATGGCATGGCTGGGTGTGGTGGTTCACGCCTGTAATCCCAGCACTTTGGGAGGCCGAGGCTGTTAGATCACGAGGTCGGGAATTTGAGACCAGCCTGGCTGGTGCACTCTCAGGGTTCCAACCAATGCAAGAGCCTTGCACTGATGACATGTCCCCAGGGTGGTTGGGGCACAGCTTGGTTTTATACATTTTAGGGAGACATGAGACACCAATCAATACATGTAAGAAGTACCCTGGTTCTTCTGGAAAGGTGGGACAACTTGAAGCAAGGCAGGAACACTCCAAACAGGGAGGGAGCTTGCTGGGCACAGATAGGTAAGAGACTGGAGGCTGCATTCTTTTGAGTTTCTGATTAGCCTTTCCAAAGGAGGCAATGAGATACACATTTATGGCAGTGAGCAGAGGGATGACTTTGAATAGAATGGGAGGCAGATTTCCCTTAAGCAGTTTCCAGCTTGACTTTTCCTTAGTGATTTTGGGGCCCAAAATATTTTTCTTTCACACGGGCAGCATGGGAGGATCACTTAAGCTCAGGAGCCACAGGTTGCAGTGAGCAGAGATCACACCACTGCATTCCAGTCTGGGTGACAGAGTGAGATGCTGTCTCAAGAAACCAAAACTAGGCTGGGCACGGTGGCTCACGCCTGTAATCCCAGTACTTTGGGAGGCTAAGGTGGGTGGATCACAAGGTCAGGAGTTTGAGACCAGCCTGACCAACATGGTGAAACCCTGTCTCTACTAAAAATACAAAACTTAGCCAGGGAGGCGGAGGTTGCAGTGAGCCAAGATCGAGCCACTGCACTCCAGCCTGTGCGACAGAGCGAGACTCTGTTTCAAAAAACAAACAAAATAAACTAAACCCACCTGTAGGCCTGGAGTAATCATGCTTGTAATCTCAGCACTTTGGGAGTCTGAGGCAGGCGGATTGCTTGAGTCCAGGAGTTCGAGACCAGCCTGAGTAGCATGGTGAAACCCCATGTCTACAAACATTTTTTTTTTAAAGCTGGGCATGGTGGTGCAGACCTGAAGTCCTAGCTACTCTGGAGGCTGAGGTGCGAGAATCCCCTGAACCCAGGAGGCGGAGCTTGCAATGAGAGGAGATTGAGCCACTGCACTCCGGCCTGGGCGACAAAGTGAAACCACTTCTCAAAAAAATAAAAACAACAAAATACCACTGAACTCCCGCCTGGGTGACAGAGTGAGACCCCTTCTCAAAACAAAAACAAAAACAAAACAACAAAATAGCACTTGTAACTGCAGCTAATCAGAGCATGGATATTCGGGGCCACTTGAGTCAGTGCTCCTGGCTTGCAATCTCTAAACTTGGCCCAGAGAAGCTCTTCTCACGTGAGTTTTGCCCCTGCTTCTTTCTTTAGGTCGACACCTGCTAGGCTTAGGACACTGTGGGCGGGGACAACAGAAGGGATATTTTCAACCTTTTTTGGTAACAAGAGTTGTTTCTTTTTTCTTTTTTTTCCTCTGCCCTGTCTTATAATGATAAAAGAGTTGCCTCTTTATTTTTATTTTTTTATTTTATTATTATTTTTTTGAGACGGAGTCTTGCTCTGTCGCCCAGGCTGGAGTGCAATAGCGCGATCCCGGCTCACTGCAAGCTCTGCCTCCCAGGTTCACGCCATTCTCCTGCCTCAGCCTCCCAAGTGGCTGGGACTACAGGCGCCCGCCACATGCCCGGCTAATTTTTTGTATTTTTAGTAGAGATGGGGTTTCACCGTGTTAGCCAGGATGGTCTCGATCTCCTGACCTCGTGATCTGCCCACCTCGGCCTCCCAAAGTGCTGAGATTACAGGCATGAGCCCCCCCACCCGGCCTATGTTTATTTTTTATCTATTTTTTTGAGACAGGGTCTCACTATGTTGCCCAGGTGGGTCTCGAACATCTGAGCTCAAGTGACCCTCCCATGTCAGCCTCCCAGAGTGCTGTGATTCCAGGCATGAGCCAATATGCCTGGCCAAGAGTTGCTTTTTATTTTATTTATTTATTTATTCAGAGACGGCGTCTCACTCTGTTGCCCAGGCTGGAGTACAGTGGCGTGATCTCGGCTCACTGCAACCTCCGCCTCTCAGGTTCCAGCAATTCTCCTGCCACAGTCTCCCGAGTAACTGAGATTATAGGCCAGCGCTATGATGCTCGGCTAATTTTTGGGTTTTTAGTAGAGACGGGGTTTCGCCATGTTCGCCAGGCTGGTCTCGAACGTCTGACCGCAGGTGATCTGCCCACCTGGGCCTCCCACAGTGCTGGGATTACCAGTGTGAGCCACCACGTCCGGCCTCCAAGTTTCTATTTCACATTTCTCATCTCCATCCTGCCAAGTGTCTATTCTGCACAGTATCGACTCATTTGCTCTGAAGGATGAGCTGAGTTCTCCTGGGCTACCTCCCAAGCTCCTGTTTGTGTCCTCCAGGTTCCTGGTTTATCTTTTGCTTACTTGTTAGGGTTTATAACACTCTCATTCTGTCTTGCAATCTCCATAGTTGTTTAGCTTTAATTCACAGGCAAATAGGTTCTAAGGTCTCCTCCAGTACTACTGTAGCCTTCAATTCTTGATTTTTTTTTTTTTTTGAGATGGACTTTCGCTTTTGTTGCCCAGGCTGGAGTGCAATGGTGTGGTCTTGGCTCACCGCAGCTTCTGCATCCCAGGTTCAAGCGATTTTACTGCCACAGCCTCCCAAGTAGCTGGGATTACAAAAGCCCGCCATCATGACCAGCTAATTTTTGTATTTTTAGTAGAGACGGGGTTTTGCCATGTTGGCCAGGCTGGTCTCAAACAATTTCACCATGTTGGCCAGGCTGGTCTCAAACTCCTGACCTCAGGTGATCCGCCCATCGCGGCTTCCTGAAGTGCTGGAATTACAAACGTAAGCCACCGAGCCTGGCCGAGTTTTGAATATTGAATGTTAGTTCATCTCTTGTTTGGCTGGATTTCATTGTCTAGTTTTCCTCCCACAAAGGGCTTGGGGAGGTGACAGTCTCTGAATACAGGCAGTTGAAAGATGGCATCTATGGGCCAGCACAGCGGCTCCTGCCCTGATCCCTGCACTTAGGGAGGTGGAGGCGGGGAGATAGCTTGAGGCCAGGAGTTTGAGACCAGCCTGGCCAAAGTGGTGAAATCCTGACTCTAGTATAAATACAAAAATTAGCTGGGCCTGGTGGCCTTTCCTAAAGGATTGGCCTCAGCCACTCAGCCCGAGGCTGCTCTGAGACCGCAGTGGAGAGCCAGTGGGCTGTGGCTTCCTCACACCCAGATGCTGCTTCAGCCCCAGTGCCTCTCACAGCCCCATCCAGAGGCCTTGAGGACTGCCCTCCAGGGCTCCCTCCACCAATGCCCTGTGCTCCTGGCAAAATCCCTTTCAACATCCGGATGAGGCATGATGTCCTTCAAAGCCTTCTCTGATGAATCCCCATCTTTGCCCCTCCCCAGGCAGCTCCCCTGCCTCGTCTTCCACGTCTGTTATTATCCGGCACAGCGCCATGCATCTCTCAGCTGCCCCCCTCCCAGGCTGTGCACTCACAGAAGGCAGGCTGTCTCCATCACGTCTGAACCCATGGCTGAGGCATAGTGCCTAGCATATAGTAGGCATTTCAAATAATGTTTATTACAGACAGGTCTGTCAGAGTGAAAATTACACTAGAAGGAACACTGTTTTAGCAGTTGTGAATTTTTTATATTCTATTGCTTCAGATCCCTTCTAGAATAAAGGCCAACCAAGGTCAGGGGGAAGGGGAAGGAGGGTCAGGGAGAGAAGGTGGTAGAACCAAGGAAGCTGAGCACCTAAAACACTCACTTATTTTAATCCTATCTCTGGCCAGCCCTTTTATTAAATTAAAATTACCCCTTTAATACTGGATCAACAAACTATAGTCCAAGAGAAAAACCCTGCTTCCTGCCCCTTTCTGTAAGCTAAATGTTTTTCTTTTTGTGACGGAGTCTCGCTCTGTCGCCCAGGCTGGAGTGCAGTGGGGCGAACTCGGCTCACTGCAAGCTCCGCCTCCCAGGTTCACGCCATTCTCCTGCCTCAGCCTCCCGAGTAGCCGGGACCACAGGCGCCCGCCACCACACCTGGCTAATTTTTTGTATTTATTTTAGAAGAGATGGGGTTTCACCGTGTTAGCCAGGATGGTCTCCTGACCTCGTGACCACCCACCTCCGCCTTTCAAATTGCTGGGATTACAGGCGTGAGCCGTGCCTGGCCTCTGACAGCACTCTTCAAAGACAGAATGTGGGAAATCACATAGACCCAAACAATAGCCCCGTGGGTGCCCACCGTATTGCCACCAGATGGACTGTCAAGAAGTCATCTGCAATGCTAGCTACAAAATGCAGAACTGTGCTTGGTGCTGGCTATTGGGTTTTAAGCCCTTTCAATGGGTGGAGGAGCGTAAACCAAAATCCCAGAAAGACTAGCCCAACAGGACTAGTTCTAAGGGAAGAACTTTATATATTTTTTGAGATGGAGTTTTGCTCTTGTTGCCCAGGCTGGAGTGCAATGGTGCGATCTCCGCTCACTGCAACCTCCGCCTCCCGGGTTCAAGTGATTTTCCTGCCTCAGCCTCCCGAGTAGCTGGGATTACAGGCCCACGCCAACACACCTGGATAATTCTGTATTGTTAGTAGAGATGGGGTTTCACCATGCTGGTCAGGCTGGTCTCAAATTCCCGCCTCAGCCTCCTAAAGTGCAGGGATTACAGGCATAAGCCACCGCGCCCGGCCAGGGAAGAACTTTATACAAGTCTCATGCTTCATCCTAAAAATATATGCAAATCAAAATATATTCATGTTCATTTTAATATTAAAGGAATTTCCATTTCCAAAGCATCACCACCCATCACAGTAGTTCCATGGATTCCAGCTTGAGAAGCTATTAAATGAAAAACCAAAAAAAAAGCAAATAGCAGGATAGAAAAGTTGTATGTACATTCAAATGGTTACATCACTTTAACCACCACTAGGGAATCCTGTAAGATGTTAATGGCTGGGCATGGGGGATCATGCCTGCAATCCCAGCACTTTTGGGGGCTGAGGCAGGCTCCGCCTCTACAAAAAATACAAAAATTAGGTGGGCATGGTGGCCAGTGCCTGCAGTCCCAGCTACAAAGTGAGCTGAGATGGGAGGATTGCTTGGGCCTGGGAGGACGAGGCTGCAGTAGGCTGAGATTGCACCACTGCTCCGGGCAAGAGTGAGGCTGTCTCAAAAAAAAAAAAAAAAAAATGCCTGGATTAGCTTAGTGGATTTTAGGTAAGCTTACTATTTTCTTTTTGGCAATATAGTTTTACCACTTTTATTATAAAAAATGTGTTTAGAAGAATCTGGCTGAGTTGCTAAGTCTCCTGTGTGGTAACACAATCTGAGGCAGATGACAATACTAGTTTTCAATTTTAATATTTAAAAAAAACTTTTTTTTTTTGAGATGGAGTCTCACGCTGTCACCCAGACCGGAGTGCAATGGCATGATCTCGGCTTACTGCAAACTCTGCCTCCCAGATTCAAGCGATTCTCCTGCCTCAGCCTCCTGAGTAGCTGGGATTACAGGCGTGTACCATCACAGTCAGCTAATTTTTGTATTTTTAGTAGACACAGGGTTTCACCACGTTGGCCAGGCTGGTCTCAAAACTCCTGACCTCAAGTGATCCACCCGCCTTGGCCTCCCAAAGTGCTGGGATCACAGGCGTGAGCCACCGTGCCCTGGCCCTCACCTACATTGGTTACTTTCTCTAAGTCAGACTGGGCTGTCTCTGCACAGCGCTGGGGGAGTGTGCTCCATGTGATGCACCGGAGCCCTCCCGCCCCCACTGCCCCCGAAGGTGTGCCTTCAAGTTATCACAAGGGATGGAAGGTTACTTGGCCAACCCCCGAAGGTGTGCCTTAAAGTTATCACAAGGGATGGAAGGTTACTTGGCCAATCCAGAAACCCTCAATAGGTAAAATAGCTCACTGAGTGCCTATGGCCAGCTAGGATCAACTTTGTCATTGTACTGCACAAAACTTCACTTCTTCCTAATGTCACCAATGAAAATGTCCCCAAGTTTACACAAAATACCTAACAGAGGCAAACAAAACAATTCTCTTCCTTTTCTGATAGTAAAAGACTGCAATACAATTTGTTTGCAATGCAGCAGTTAAAATTAGTAACATTCCTGTTTTTTTTTTTTTTTTTTGATGGAGTTTCGCTCCTGTCACCCAGGCTGGAGAGCAATGGCGTGATCTCGGCTCACTGCAACCTCCGCCTCCCAGGCTCAAATGATTCTCCTGCCTCAGCCTCCCGAGTAGCTGGGATTACAGGTGCCCACTAGCCTGCCTGGTTAATTTTTGTATTTTTAGTAGAGATGGGGTTTTACTATGTTGGCCAGGCTGGTCCCAAACTCCTGACCTAAGGTGATCCACCTGCCTCGCCCTCCCAAAACGCTGGGATTACAGGCATTATCCACTGCACCTAGCCAAAATTCCCGTTTCTAATAATAAAAAACCAGGGCTATAGGATTAGAAGTCACTATTACTGGCTGGGTGCAGTGGCTCATGCCTGTAATCCCAGCATGTTGGGAGGCCGAGGCAGGTGGATCATGAAGTCAGGGGTTCAAGACCAGCCTGAACAAGATGGTGAAACCCTCTCTCTACTAAAAATACAAAAAAAAAATTAGCCGGGCATGGTGGTGCAAGCCTGTAGTCCTAGCTACTTGGGAGGCTGAGGCAGGAGAATCGCTTGAACCCAGGAGGCGGAGGTTGCAGTAAGTCAAGATTGTGCCACTGCACTCCAACCTGGGCGAGAGTGAGACTCTGTCTCAAAGAAAAAAAAAAAAAAAGTCACTATTACATTATTGATACTCAGCTGATAATCAGTTTAATGCTAAATTGACTGGGCTCAGTACAGTAGAATCATACGGCTGTAAAGCGCTTAAAATTCTCTAATTATATGGATTTGTCCAGTGATCCATAACCTTAAAGAAGAATTCCTTGCACACAGTAGATATTCCAAAATATATGTTGGATAATCAGCATTACTGTTGCTAATTCACCACTTACTGTAAAAAGCATGAAAGTGGACGGGTGCAGTGGCTCACGCCTGTAATCCCAGCACTTTGGGAGGCCGAGGTGGGCAGATCATCTGAGGTCAGGAGTTCGAGACCAGCCTGGCCAATATGGTGAAACCCTATCTCTACTAAAAATACAAAAATTAGCTGGGCCTGGTGGTGAGTACTTGTAGTCCCAGCTACTCAGGAGGCTAAGGTAGGAGAATCACTTGAACCCAGGAGGCGGAGGTTGTAGTGAGCCGAGATCGCACCACTGCACTCCGGCCTGGGTGACAGAGTGAGACCTGTCTCAAAAAAACAAGTAAAAGTGAAACTGACGATGCACACTGGGCTTTGTTACTCGAGTGGATTTTATTTTTGCACTCCAGGATGCGGCGAAGACAGTGGAAGGTTCATCTTCACAGCGAGGGCCCTCAGTGTCGAGGTGACTCCCGGCCTGAGGAGGGCTGAGGCATCCTGAATTTGGAGAGATCGAGGTTTAGGTCTAAGAAGGTGTACGTGGTGTAGTCATGATGCTGGAGGTTCTTGTAGGTAGTGTTGTCAAATGGCTCAGCAGGCATTGGGGCCGGCTCTGTGGAGGAAACACGATGCCCGTGAGACCAACACAAGGACAGCTCTTTATGAATGACTTGGCTCACACACAGGCCCTTATTATCTACCAAGCATTCTTCCTCAACCCTATCTGTGAGGAACAAATTGTCTAATTAAAAAAGACTACAAAAGCCACAGTAAAGAAAAAGAAAGATATTACTTAGAAGTTTATTCTAAAACATACAGCCTTACCAATTTAAGAAATGGAATAGTTATTACAATGTGTGTCTTTTTTTTGAGATGGAGTCTCGCTCTGTCGCCCAGGCTGGAGGGCAATGGTGCGATCTCAGCTCACTGCAACCTCCACCTCCCGGGTTCAAGTGATTCTCCTGCCTCAGACTCCCCAGTGGCTGGGATTATAGGCGTCTGCCACCATGCCTGGCTAATTTTTGTATTTTCAGTAGAGATGGGGCTTCACCATGTTGGCCAGGGTGGTTTCGATCTCCTGACCTCAAGTGATCTGCCCGCCTTGGCCTCTTAAAGTGCTGGGATTACAGGCGTGAGCCACCGTGACAGGCCATACAACGTGTCTTAACGTCTTAGTTTGTATACTTCTAGGCTTCTCAAAAGTTTGAAAATGCCTAGAACAATTATGGCAGGACTTTCAGGTAACTTAGAGATGCATGATAAAATCTACCTCTATTAGAAATCTGGGCTGGGCATGGTGGCTCATGCCCATAATCCCAGCACTTTAGGAGGCCGAGTTGGGAGGATTGCTTGAGCTCAGGATTTCTAGATCATTCTGGGCAAAATAGTGAGACTCTGTCTCTACAAATAATCAAAAAGCAGGGGCCAGGCACAGTGGCTCGCACCTGTAATCCCAGCACTTTGAGAGCCGAGGTGGGCAGATTGCTTGAAGCCAGGAGTTTGAGAGCATCCTGGCCAACAAGGTGAAACCCCGTCTCCACTAAAGTTACAAAAGTTAGCAAGTCCACCTGGTGGCACACGCCTGTAATCCCAGCTATGTCGGGAGGCTGAGGCACAAGAATTGTTTGAACCCAGGAGGCAGAGGTTGCAATGACCTGAGATTGCATCACTGCAGCCTGTGTGACAAAGTAAGACTGTCTCAAAAAAAAGAAAAAAAAAAAATTTAGCAAGGCATGGTGATGCACCCATAGTCTCCAGCTACTCAGAAGGCTGAGGTGGGAGGATCACTTGAGACTGGGAGGTGGAGGTTGCAGTAAGCCGAGATCACATCACTGCACTCCAGCCTGTGGGACAGAGCAAGACTCTGTGTCCAAAAAAAGAAAAAAATTGAAAAGCTTAAAGTAAAGGAGCCTTCTGAATCTCTGATACAAGAAAATTAGATAAATTCTAATAACAACACAGCATTTAAACATTTGGTAATTCTAAACTACAAGTAGGGGTTGAGGCAAAAGAAGTACTGGTTTCCTGCAGTAGGACATAAAATATAACATAATGGCAAAATCAAAACCAGCACGGGAACAAGGCTGACGTTTAGGTTAAGATTTGTACTGACTCAATTTCTGGAAATCAGGTCATTAGGTCTGTCTTAACTTCCATTCATGCTCCACAAAAAAAAAAAACCCCTAAATACATGTATTTTCTCACTATTTCAATTAATATCAAAAGCTCTGATTTTCAGTTTTAAGTTATGTTAAACAAAAACGATGTCTTATTTGAAGAGCTGGCATCATTCCAATCTCCACAAGCTGAGTGTCTTCGGTGTGGTGCAGATACACCTTCAAAGCAGAACATATTATTTTAGTTACTATAGGAGGGTGATAACTGACCAAGATGTGGGTTATAAAACTCTGATCTAAAACCACGCTACCTGGAAGGCAAGTACTGGGGCACGGACTGCCTAGCGAGACCGTGGCCCCACACAGACACAGCTCTGCAAGGTGGGTTGCACGCATGGGCACAGAAGATATTTAAGAAACAACACATCCATGAAATGTTAGAATTTTCTCTTCAGACAGGTTTGCAATCTGAAAACTCTCAATTCTGTTTTTATCCTGCGAGTTGTGTTATTCGTCTCCATTTTAGAGCAGGAGGAGTGAAAGCAGCAGCATCAGGAAATGCAGTTCCTGAGGCCTGGGAAGTCTGGCAAGCCCTGCACTTGGCGTACTGATGAAAGAGCAGATGGAGAGGGGAGAAAACACATAAATCCCGCCGCACAAGGAACCAGGAACAAGAAGGCGTCAGGTAAGGCACATAAGGCAAGGGGCGGCGGTAGAGGATGGAGAGCAGACACAGGACGGAGCCGCGCTTGTTCGGGACCATGCATTTTAGAGAAGTCTTCAAGAAGAGCCATGGATTCTAAAACGGAAGCTGGCCTTTTCATGTTTGCCACGACCCACCTAAAGCACATTGCATTTTATCAAGTTTAGTGCTCAAGAAAATGGTAACATAGCCGGACGCACTGGCTCACGCCTGTAATCCTACCACTTTGGGAGGCAGAGGCGGGTGGATCACCTGAGGTCAGGAGTTCGAGACCAGCCTGACCAATATGGCAAAACGCTGTCTCTACTAAAAATACAAAAATTAGCCAGGCGTGGTGGCAGGCACCTGTAGTGGCAGCTACTCAGGGGGCTGAGGCAGGAGAATCGCTGGTACCTGGGAGGTGAGGCCAGCAGTGAGCTGAGATCGTGTTGCTGTACTGCAGCCTGGGTGACAGAGTGAGACTACATCTCCAAAAAAAAAAAAAAAAAAAAAAAAAAAAAGGAAATGGTAACATAATAGGAATAAATGCTGTTGCCCTTTAAAAGCCTTCATACGCTAGGCATGGTGGGTCATGCCTGTAATCCCAGCACTTTGAGAGGCCAAGGTGGGTGGATCACCTGGGGTCAGGAGTTCGAGACTAGCCTGGCCGACGTGGTAAAACCCCGTCGCTACTAAAAATACAAAAATTAGCCAGGGGTGGTGCCACACGCCTGTAATCCCAGCTACTCTGGAGGCGAGGCATGAGAATCACTTGAACCCAGGAGGCGGAGGTTGCAGTGAGCCGAGATTGCGCCATTGTACTCCAGCCTGGACAACAAGAGCAAAACCCATGTCAAAAAAAAAAAAGCCCTTCATAAACTTTCTTCTAGAATACTAAAGCAGCCCATATGTGTTTTCAGTTAACCGGAGAAAGAAATGCTGTCCAGGGGAAAGGATGTGTATGCAGCGGCTGCCCTGTACAACACACTGCTTTAATTCCTGAACTGTGAATCTGCCCTGTGCACAGGATGCTAAAAGTAATCATCTAATTTACCCAAAGACTCTCATGCCAACTGACTAGCTACTGCTCTTCACCTAAGCAAGTTAAACCGGACGCTCCCCTTTTCACTTAGTGAGATGCCCCACAAGGTCATCAATGAACACTTAGACACCTTCAAAAGTCAGCGGTGACAATGTTAAGCTGCCAGTTTTCAAAAATTATACTGGTTAAGAAACGGTCAAGAGTGCCAAGGACATACTCTTTAAGATGAAGGCTCGCCGGGCGCGGTGGCTCAAGCCTGTAATCCCAGCACTTTGGGAGGCCGAGGCGGGCGGATCACGAGGTCAGGAGATCGAGACCATCCTGGCTGACACGGTGAAACCCCGTCTCTACTAAAAAATACAAAAAACTAGCCGGGCGAGGTGGTGGGCGCCTGTAGTCCCAGCTACTGGGGAGGCTGAGGCAGGAGAATTGCGTGAACCCGGGAGGCGGAGCCTGCAGTGAGCTGAGATCCGGCCACTGCACTCCAGCCTGGGCGGCAGAGCGAGACTCCGTCTCAAAAAAAAAAAAAAAAAGATGAAGGCTGGGGGCTGGGCGCGGTGGCTCATGCCTGTAATCCCAGCCCTTTGGGAGGCCAAGGTAGGTGGATCACGAGGTCAGGAGACCAAGACCATCCTGGCCAATGTGGTGAAACCCCGTCTCTACTAAACATACAAAAATTAAGGCCGGGCGCGGTGGCTCAAGCCTGTAATCCCAGCACTTTGGGAGGCTGAGACGGGCGGATCACGAGGTCAGGAGATCGAGACCATCCTGGCTAACACGGTGAAACCCCGTCTCTACTAAAAAATACAAAAAACTAGCCGGGCGAGGTGGCGGGCGCCTGTAGTCCCAGCTACTCGGGAGGCTGAGGCAGGAGAATGGTCTAAACCCGGGAGGCGGAGCTTGCAGTGAGCTGAGATCCGGCCACTGCACCCCAGCCTGGGCGACAGAGCAAGACTCTGTCTCAAAAAAAAAAAAAAAAAAAAAAAAAAAAAAGAATGTTACATATTATATTTTAGGGATTCTGAATATAAAGATGTGGATTGTCCATAATGAAGACATACTTTTCTGCCTGGCTGAGACAGCATTACAGGCCATGTTTCTAGTACAGAATTTGATTGACTGTAACACTGCTCTACAAGCATATGGAAACTAGTTCTTTGGCCTCACTACCCTAAGGGACAGGGTGCACTTGGGAGCGCGAGTCAAGATATACCCTGTGTGCCGCCTCGGTCATCCCCTGGCGCGGCCGCATCTTCCATGGCCTCGCCCTCGGCCTCAAGCTTCGATGCTGCTGTCTTCTCATGGAAACCTTGGTGATGCTCAACAGGAGCTGTCTCCAAATTGCTTGGTGGTATCTGATCTTCCACAGTTGCCTCTCCAGCCTTCAGGTGTCCTTCTATTCCCTGTGTCCCCGAGGTTTCCTTTCTGGGTAGGGGAGGGGCCGCCTTGCGCTGGGGCTCTCGCACGGGTTTTTCCAGATGCCCCTCTGCTGCCCCAGGAGGAGTGGCTGGCAGCTGCCCCCCTGCTGTGGCCTCTTCTGCCAGCACAGTAGGCGCTGGGCTGCCCTTCGGTGGTGCAGACGACCCTGATTTTGTGTGGACAGGTAACGGTCCTTTAACTTCGAATGGCTTTTGGCTTTCTTTATCTATTTCATTTAATCTAAATGTTTCCTGCAATTGTTTTTCCTTTAAACTTTGCTTCAAAAACTCTTCATCTGCTTGAGATCTGGGCACTGTGGTTTTTGGTCTCGCATCTTCCCTGCCTTCTGATGGCTTAGCAGGGGGCCCTTTCTTCTTTGGCTGGTGGGGCTTCTCTGGACCGGTGACGTCCGCATGCGGCTTCTGCAGCAAGGTTTTCTCTTTTGCTGATACTGTAACTCGGGGGGCTCTGCTTTCAGAGGAACGAGAGGCCTCTGGTTTTCGAAGCCCCCCTCTGCCTTTGCTCACCACTCGAGGAGTGACCTCTGAAACGTCAGCCTCGTCATCAGATTCAGAATCAGAGGAGCTGGACGAGGATGAAGACGAAGGCGACGTCACTTTCCGACCCACCCGAAGAGCTTCTGAGTCGGAGCCCTGTTTTCTGAATGGAGACACAACTTTCTGTGGAAACTCTACCAAAGTCTTTCTTGACATAAATTTCGGAACCCCTTCATCTGTGAACAGCACGCTGCCACTGGGACTGGGACTAGCTACCATCCCGCCCTTATTCGCAGCTGGTGGGTAAGGACCGGGTGAAGATAAGTTTTTAGACAATTCAGCTGCTTCCTGGGTGGCTAGGAGCTTGCCCCTCTCCTTTGGTTCCACTACATCTAGGAAATGGCATAAAGAGGAATATCATTTAACAAAACAACCTAAAACTCAGTCAAAATCACAGACATTTCATGACACATTACTCGTCACTGATGGTATCTTCAATACACTCATCCTAAGACAGGTCCCATAGAAACCCACCAAGCAACCAACTGAGGATGGAAAATGTTCAGAAAATCATCTGCTTTGACAAGCTTTTTTCCTTGACATTATTCCCTAAACAGCACAACAACTATTTACATGGTATTTACATTGTATTAGGTATTGTAAGTAATCTAGAGACGATTTAAAGTATACAGGAGGATGTACTTAGGTGATATGCAAATACTGCATCACTGTATATCAGCGACTTGAGCATCTGCAAACTTTGGAATCCTGGTGGGAGGGGTGGCCTGGAACCCATTCCCCGCAGATACTGAAGGATGACTGTATAATAGAACACAAAACTACCGACCTAAGACTAGCTGCGTAGGCCTATCTCACAGCCTAAGATGGGGACTTTCAGAGACTGTTTCTCTTCCCTGAGAGACCATAACAAACTATGTAACATAAAGGTCTACAAATACTGTACTGGTAATTAGTAAAGGCAGGAGTTCACCTTGTTGCTTCCCTATCTCCTCTCAATATAGAACTCAAATTTCCTGAATCTCCTTTCTGCTTTGTTGAAAAGTGAGGGCACGGCCTTCAAGTTTTTAGTGATCCCCCTATCAAAAGTAAAAAGGGTTAGGGTGTGAGACATGGATTAGCAACCTTAAAATACTTCCGTATCTTGTCAAAAGGTCACAAAACTAACTTTGGAAACAAGGCACATTCAGAAACAGAGGTGCATTTAAACATTACATTAGAGAATAACGTTACTCAAATTTTACATGGTAATGAAAACTTCTACAGATGTTTCACTATAAAAAGGTTTTTTTTTTTTACTTATTTATTTCGAAATGCAATTTCGCTCTTGTTGCCCAGGCTGGAGTGCAATGGTGCGATCTCAAGTCACCACCACCTCTGCCTCCCGGGTTCAAGCAATTCTCCTACCTCAGCCTCCTGAGTAGTTGGGATAACAGGCATGTGCCACCACACCCAGCAAATTTTGTATTTTTAGTAGAGACAGGGTTTCTCCATGTTGGTCAGGCTGGTCTCGAACTTCCAACCTAAGGTGATCCGCCTGCCTTGGCCTCCCAAAGTGCTGAGATTACAGGCGTGAGCCACTGTGCCTAGCATTTTATTTTTAAATAAACACATGAGAATTGAGAATTTTCAGAAGGAAGACAGCACAGTGATTAAAATCACACAGTGATTAAAACTGCACTGCCAGAATGCCTGGGTTCAAATCCAAGCTTCTCCGCTGACACCTGTGTGGATACCGCATGACTCGGGCAGCTCAGTCCCACACCTCGACTTCCTTGTCTTATGACATGGGGATAACAGTAGCATCTACTCCCTGGGTTGTTGAGGACTGGGGAAGATGAAAAAAGTGCTCAGAACAGTGCCTGGCACTGCTTGTTATAACTGGACATATATTTCGTTTTCTTTTTGTTTCTTTCTTGAGATGGAGTCTAGCTCAGTCACCCAGGCTGGAGTGCAGTGGCGCAATCTCGGCTCAGTGAAACCTCCGCCTCCTGGGCTCAAGTTATCTTCCTGCCTCAGCCTCCCGAGTAGCTGGTACTACAGTTGTGTGCCACCATGCCTGGGTAATTTTTTTTTGTTTTTTGAGATGGAGTTTCACTCTTTTTGCCCAGGCTAGAGTGCAGTGGCGTAATCTTGGCTCACTGCAACCTCCACCTCCTAGGTTCAAGCGATTCTCCTGCCTCAGTCTCCTGAGTAGCTGGGATAACAGTCATGCACTACCATGCCAGGCTAAATTTTTTGTGTATTTTTAGTAGATACGGGCTTTCACAATATTGGTCAGACTGGTCTCAAACTCCTGACCTCAGGTGATCCACTCCCCTCAGCCTCTCAAAGTGCTGGGATTACAGGCGTGAGCCACTGTGCCTGGCTGGATACATTAAATTTCTATTTCCAGATATTCCTCACTTTTAAAACTGAAACAAGGACTTCAAATGGATAATTAACTTTGGCTTCTGGACATACTCTTCAAAAAGCGACACAGAAATTACTCAGTCAACAATTTATTACTGACTGTTGCAAAATTAGGCCTGGTTACTGGATTCAAGGAAAGCAGCAAGCTGGAGAGCCCGGCGGTTCCCCAAGGTGCACCTCCAAGAACACCCAGCCCTGACATCTGTGCCGGCAGCCTTCATCAGGGAGAACGCATGTGCTGGGCAAAGCTGGACACCTCTGATGAAATAAGGCACAGCATGTCCCATCGCCCCAGGGTCTTGTCCCGTGGCAGACACACTGACTAGAGATTTGATTCCAACGATAAGAGCTTTGGGTACCCTTACTTGCATGTAGGAAACTTCCATTAGAGCTTCCAAAGCCACTTCTGGCTGAGAAAGGTTTGATCTGGCAATATGCCATGGAGGGCGAAAAGTTCCTCTGTATCTTACACTTACCAACTACCAACACTTCCGGGGAAAATATGGGCCTGCACGTGTCCATTTACAAGGATTATTTATTTTTCTTTGTACAGGGATTTTTTGTTTGTTTTGAGATGGAGTCTCGCTGCGACGCCCAGGCTGGAATGTAATGGCACAATCCCAGCTCATCGCAGCCTCCGCCTCCTGGGTTCAAGCGATTCTCCTGCCTCAGCCTCCTGAGCGGCTGGGATTACAGGCGCCCGCCACCACGCCCAGCTAATTTTTGTATTTTTTTTTTTTTTTTTGAGACGGAGTCTCGCTCTGTCACCCAGGCTGGAGTGCAGTGGCCGGATCTCAGCTCACTGCAAGCTCCGCCTCCCGGGTTCACGCCATTCTCCTGCCTCAGCCTCCGGAGTAGCTGGGACTACAGGCGCCTGCCACCTCGCCCGGCTAGTTTTTTTGTATTTTTAGTAGAGACGGGGTTTCACCTCATTGGCCAGGCTGTTCTCGAACTCCTGTCCTCAAGTGATCAGCCTGCTTCGGCCTGCAAAAGTGCTGGGATTACAGGCGTTAGCCACCACGCCTGAACTCAGTATTTATTTTTGTCGAGACAGGGTCTTACTCTGTCACCCAGGATGGAGTGCAGTGGTGCAATCATAAATCACGGCAACTTCGACCTCCTGGGCTCACATGATCCTCTTGCTTTAGCCTCCTGAGTAACTAGGACCACAGGTGCACGCTACCATACCCAGATACTTTTTAAAATTTTTTCTTTTTTTTTTTTTTTTAATTTTTTCTAGAGATGGGGTCTCACTATGTTGCTCAGGCTGGTCTTAAACTCCTGAACTCAACTGATCCTCCTGCCTCAGCTTCCCAAAGTTCTGGGATTACAGGCATGAACCCCCATGCCCAGCATGTGCAGGAATTCTTTTAAAAATTATGAGATATGTGGCCCGGTGCAGTGGCTCATGCCTGTAATCCCAGCAAATTTGGGAGGTCGAGGCGGGAGGATTACCTGAGGTCGGGAGTTCAAAACCAGCCTGGCCAACATGCAGAAACTCTGTCTCTACTAAAAAATACAAAAAATTAGGCGTGGTGGCACACGCCTATAATCCCAGCTACTTGGGAGGCTGAGGCAGGAGAATAGATTGAACCAGGGAGGAGGAGGTTGTGGTGAGCCAAGATTGAGCCACTGCACTCCAGCCTGGGCAAAAAGAGCGAAACTCTGTCTCAAAAAAAAAAAAAGGTTACGAGATACAACTGTTCTGTGTATTGATGAGCTTAGTTCTGAAAACTCTCCTCCCACCTCAAAGCTATCCTACCGCAGCCAGTCTCACAACCACCCAGCGAGGCTGGCATGCTCATCCTGCTTAAGCACAAAGGAACCGAGGCTCAGAGGCCTGCAGGGCCCGTCAAGGCCAGAGGCAGGAGCTCCATGAGAGCCCAAGGCCCACTCCCAGGTCAGCGTTCCCCTCCCCAAACCACACCCCAGATGGCCACAGAATGAAGCATTCCGTTTCCACTCACACACACACGCATGTATCTAAAAAGGGGGCTCTTTGGCTCTGCCATGATATTTTAAAATCCATTTAATCCAAATTCATAAGTCTATGATGTAGGATTGCAGACACAGACTAAAATTCACCAAAGGAGAGGATAATGTTAGTAATGAAATTCAACTAATTGTTCATCAGTAAACATTTAGAGAAATGTCAAAAACATGCCAGGTAGGCTGGGCACAGTGGCTCATGCCCATAATCCGAATACTATGGGAGTATGAGGTGGGGAGATTGCTTGAGCCCAGAAATTCAAGACCAGTCTAGGCAATATAGTGAGACTTCGTCTCTATGGAAAATTACAATATTAGCCAGGGTATGATGGTGTGCACCTATAGTCCTAGCTACTCCAGAGGCTGAGATGGGAGGATCACTCGAGCTTGGAAGGTCGAGGCTGCAGTGAGTTATGATCGTGCCACAGTACTCCAGCCTGGGTGACAAAGCAAGCGTCTGTTTCAAAAAATAACAACAACAACAACAACAAAACAGGCCAGGGATACGCCAGGCGTGGTGGTATGTGCCTGTAGTCTCAGCTACTCAGGAGGCTGAGGTGGGAGGATTGCTTGAGCTCAGGAGTTTAAGGCTGTAGTGAGCTATGACGGTGCCACTGCACTCCAGCCTGGGAGAGAGAGCCAGAGCCCCTCTCTTAAACTATGTAGCTAGTAAAACTCATTGTTGTGCTTGGAAGGCTGACTAATCTATTTTCTTTTTGCATTCTCTTTCCCTTATGACTACCATCAAAATCTTACTTTTTGGTGGACTCTGCTTCTTGGGATTCTGTGGCTGACCCTTTTCATTCTTCCCTGATTCCGCAGACAAAGAAACCGTAGAAGCAAGTCCTCGAAACACCTGGGCTTCCTGGAGTACAGCCTGACAAAAGAATTAATGAATATGGATGTTTAGAGTTATGCCATTATAATAGCTAGTACTGTATACAAATACTTTCTTTTTTTTTTTTTTTTTGAGTCTGGGTCTCCCTCAGTTGCCCAAGCTGGAGTGCAGTGGCACAATCAATCGTGGCTCACTACAGCCTCCAACTCCGGGGTCCAAGCGATTCCCTGACACAGCTAGGACTACAGGCACGCACCACCACGCCTGGCTAATATTTTTTATTTTTTTATAGAGACGAGATTTGGCTATGTTGTCCAGGTTGGTCTCAAAGTCCTGGCGTCCTCAAACTCCTGACCTCAACTGATCCTGAAGCCCCAGCCTCCCGAAGTGCTGGGATTGGCCAGGTGCGGGGGCTCACATCTATAATCCCAGGACTTTGGGAGGGTGAGATGGGCAGATCACTTGAGGTCAGGAGTTCCGAGACCAGCCTGGCCAACCCCGTCTCTACTAAAAATACAAAAAAAATTAGCCGGGCATGGTAGTGTGTGCCTGTAGTTCCAGGTACTCCAGAGGCTAAGGCAGGAGAATTGCTTAGACTCAGGAGGTGGAGGTTGCAGTGAGCTGAGATCATGCCATTGCACTCCAGCCTGGACAACAGAGTGAGACTCTGTCTCAGAAAAAAAAAAACAAACCATCCAAAGTGCTGGGATTGTATGCATGTAGGTACTGCGCATATGAATATTATATATCACCACTACATATAAGTGCAAAATATTCACATGGTATACTTCTAATGGTTATTACAGTTTTCATAGTGTATGTATATCATGGACATTTTGTAAAATACAAAAAGGCTGCAAGAAGAAAACACCTGAGTTCAAGGACAATCACTATTAATATTTGGTTTAATAAAGATTATTTATTAACTTACAAAATACTATGTTCCCTTTTATTTTATTTATTTAGTTTTTTGGAGACAGGGTCTCACTCTGTCTCCCAGGCTGGAGTGCAGTGGCGCAATCTCGGCTCACTACAACCTCTGCCTCCTGGGTTCCAGTGATTCTTGTGCCTTAGCCTCCCAAGTAGCTGGGATTACAGGTGTGCACTGCCGCGCCTGGCTAATGTTTTTGTATTTTTTTTTGTTTTTTGAGATGGAGTCTCGCTCTGTCACTCAGGCTGGAATGCAGTGGGGTGCAATCTTGGCTCATTATAACCTCCGCCTCCTGGGTTCAAGCGATTCTCCTGCCTCAGCCACCCAAGTAGCTAGGATTACAGGCATGTGCCACCATGCCCAGCCAAGTTTTTGTATTTAGTAGAGACAGGGTTTCACCATGTTGATCAGGCTGGTCTTGAACTCCTGGCCTCAGGTGATCCACCCACCTTGGCCTCTCAAAGTGCTGGGATAACAGGTGTGAGCCACTGCGCCCGGCTCTTTTTTTATTTTTAGTAGAAATGGGGCTTTACCATGTTGGCCAGGCTGGTCTCGAACGCCTGACCTCAAATGATCCGCCTGTCTTAGCCTCCCAAAGTGCTGGGATTACAGGTGTGAGCCACCCACCAGGCCCTGTGTTTCTTTCTGTAAAATGTTTTCTTATCCTTAGAAAATAGAGTAGAAGAAATATTATCTGGCCATTAAAATGATGTAGATATATAATAACTGCTTCAAAAATGTCTACAATATAAGTATTTACATCTTACATTATGCCAACTCACTCAGCATATATTCACTAAGGCCTACTAAGTGCTAGACAGTACAATGTTCTAGATGCTGGATACAGAACAGAGGTGCCTGTATGTGCGCATATAAACATGAAACATTTATGTTCATGATTGTAAGCATGAGTACATGTGCTTTTGTGAACATATAAAAGCTGATAAAAATCGTTAGGAACTAGATGCTTGAAGGAGTAATAGTGGACTGTCAATGGATTTCCCTATCTGTACTTTTAAATTATTCTGTAGGCTGAGGCACGAAAGTCGCTTAATCCGGGAAGGTGGAGGTTGCAGGGAGTTGAGATGGTGCCATTGCGCTCCGGCCTGGGCCTGGGCGAGAGAGTGAGGCTCTGTCTCAAAAAAAAAAAAAAAATATATATATATATATATACATACACACACACACACACACACACACACACCCCCACGACCCCCCCCACATATATACATATTCTGCAGGGAATAGTTACTGTTTTTGTAATAACAGCCATTTTTAAATTTGTAAGATACCGAAGTGGCCTTAGTCTTATTTTACTTATTTATTTATTCTGTTCCCCAGGCTGGAGTGCAGTGGTATGATCTCGGCTCACTGCAACCTCCGCGTCCTGGGTTCATGGGATTCTCCACCTCAGCCTCCCAAGTACCTGGGATTACAGGAATGCACCACCACGCCAGGCTAATTTTTCGTATTTTTAGAGACGGGGTTTCGACATGTTGGCCAGGCTGGTCTCGAACTCCTGAACTCAAGCGATCCGCCTGGCTCGGCCTTCCAAAGTACTGGGATTACTGGCAGAATCCCAAAGTGCCCGCGGCCGGCCTTGGCCTTGGCTTTCTATTTGCAGAAAAGAAAGCCCTTCTTCCCCTTTCCACAGGTCGGGTCATGTCAGCTGGCTTCTCAACGGCTGTCAGTAAGTTACCGGGTTAACCAGGTCCCTGAAAGTTCCCTCATTTCCTCTCTTGGCTAAATGGAGAAGTCATTGTCCTTCAAAGAAGCCGTGCGGGAGGCCACGCTGCGGCTGACCCCAGCGGCGCGGCAGCATCACCTGGGAAGGTCCGACCCAGTCTGCCGCCCAGGCATGCAGCCCCCAGGAGCGCCCGTCGGCACGGGGCACGCCAGCCTCGGCCTGCGCCTCGGGCAGCGGGCTTGGGGGAACCTCGGGACGCTCGCCGGCCACACCTGGCCTGGCCCCCGGCTGTCAGTCCTGGGCCCAGGGAGCGGGGTCAGCGGCCCAACCAGGACGGCTAAAGGTCGCGGACAGGCCCGGGCTTGACCAGCACCGCGCCCCCTCACCCCATCCCCTACGTGGGCTCTGGGCCGCGCAGCCAGCCCAGGGAGGCTCCTCCTTTTACCTTCAGGGCCCCAGCTCGTCCTTGCCGCAGCAAACACGGGACAGCCATGGCGGTGACACTGGCGCACCAGGAAGAGCCGCGGCAGCTGTGCGGGCACCCGCGCCTGAACACCCGCCCCTTGGGCCGAGTGAGCCAATCACAGGCCAGGTGGGGGCGGAGCCGAAGCCGTAGGCCTGCGCGCGCATCCCCAGTAGGGTTACGTGCCGCCCTTGGGGCCACGCCCCGGACCAGTCACCAATCACAGGGAGCAGCGTGAAGGGCCCGTCCCCAGCAGGTGCCGAGCCCTGTTCCCGGCGGGCGCCTGGCGCTGTGGCGGGGGCGCGGCAGAGACCTGTAGGGGCTGCTGGGTACCCCTCCCAGGCGTCTGCGCTGGGCCTGCCTGAATGTCCACCCGACCGCTTCGCACTTCTTTGCCCTTGTCCTCGCAACCTTAAATCTGCGACCTTCCCCAGGGGCACAGTTCCTACTTGATTGATAGTTCTGTGCTTTGAGAGGTTTTAAAGCTCCTCAGCTCGCGACCTCGGCGCCCGCACCACGCGCCCAGCTCCCTCACCCTCTGTCGGCAATGCGGCCACCACTGCACACCGCCCCTCCTGCACGGCCCCTGCCAACGCTAATACCAGAG